>NC_092766.1:79620333-79952460 GCF_047496795.1 Chiloscyllium punctatum
GTTTTTTACTGTTACTTTTGTCCTTTTGTAAGTTAATTTTCCTCTGCTGCCCAACCGCTGACAATGTGCTGCTCTCTCAACGGAGTAAATTTTCCACAGTATCTTGGGTAGTGAATAATTCTTCTTTTTTTCAACAAAAGAGTGCATTTTCCTTCCATTTCTGACCATCAAATTCTGCAACATTCTCACTTCCTGTAATGCATTTAGCACTCCCTGAAATATCAACTATGTGTTTCTCTCTCCACAGACACCAGTGATTAATGCCAGAGTCCCATTGCCTGTGGAGAGGGTGATGTTTGACTTCCTTGTACAGCTGCAGTTCGTGTGGTGAAGGTGCTCCCACAATGTGTTTGGGTAAGAGATGTTATAGATTATATACTCAGCGACAGTGAAGAGTAGACAATGTGTGTGCAAATCAACAATGGTTTGTATTTTTATCATTATTATAATTTTACAGAAATTAAGAATTTCTGACATATCCCCATTCTGATGGGGATATTGGGTCAGGTGATCAAAAGTATTGCCAAATAAGCAGGTTTTCAGGAATACCTTAAAGGAGGAAAGCAAGTCTGAGAGGGTCAGGGTGCGAATTCCAGACAGTGTTCCCTTGACCGTGTCAAAACAGCCAGACTGGTGAAGCAATGAATAAATGCATCTTTGGGAGTCTGAAAGAAACTGAGTTGTCGAGGTCTCACAGATTGTGTGGTGCAGGGAGACAGGGATGTTCACAGCCAGGAATTACATCAATTGGGAGAATTTTAAATTATTGCTTGTTAATAGGAGCCTTTTGATGGATCAACAAGTTTTGGTACAAGTGAGCACTTGGGCAGTAGGGTTTTAGATATTCTTGAGATTGCATGTAAGTTGAATGTGGGAGGCTGGCCAGGACTGTGTTTGGATAATGAAGTCTGGAGATAACACAGGGATGGACGAGTATTTCAGTAAATGAGCTGAGACTAGGGTGGAGTTGGGTGATGTCACTGATGTAGAAATAGCAGTTTTGGAGTCGGGCTCCTCCTCATCACTCCCCCTCCCCAATTCACAAATATTGTTCCTTGTTCTGTCTGTCTTTTCTGGTTATGTCCTTCTCTCCAATTCTGCTAAGAACTAATATTTGACCTCACGGTTGTTGGAAAATCCTGCTCCATCTCCACTCTCGCTTTACTTTCTGAATTCCTCATATGTGGTGTTCATCCAGGATCTATCTTTGTTCCTTCCTGTATCTCACCTACATACTGCCAGGAGGTGACATCGTATTGGTTTCATATGTACACTGACAATGCACAGCTCTCTCTCCCTATCATCCCTCTCCATTGCTCCACTGTTACTCATTCATCAAACTGCTTACGACACGATTGGCTTCAATTTCCTCCAATGAAACACTGCAATGGTTAAACCCATTGCCTTCAGTTGCTATTACAAATTACTTTCCCTTACTGCTGAGCCCCTCCCTCTTACTGGGAAATGCCTGAGGCACAACTTCACAATATTGCTCTCATATTCTGACCCCAAGGTGACCTCCTGATCAGACATCTACACCATTGCAAACACCAGGAATTCCAATCTCTAAAATTTTGCTTTTCTCCACCTCACCCCAGCTCCATTGCTACTGAAACCCTTTACCCATGTCTGTGTTGCATTAAAGTTGACAAATCTAAAACAGAACCCTTGATTCTGCAACTGACCCAGAATCTGGTTCTAGGTTCCCTCATGATGGGACACATCCTCTCAGTGTTTACCTGTCATACCCCTTCATAAGCCTATATGTTTCCATAAGATTCCCTCTCATTCTCCCCCAAGTCCAATGAGTCAAGTCCCAACTTCTTCAGCCTTTTCTTAAAAGATAGTCCCTGCAAACCAGGGATCATCCCAGTCAAGATTCTCTGAATGCTTCCGATGAAGTGATGTATTTCCTTAAATAAAGCGTCCAAAACTTCTCTCATTACTCCAATGTGGTTCACTCGCACTGTATAAAGTGGCTCTCAGGTATATACTCCAAACTCTTATACTGCAAAAACCCTGAAATCAGGAATAATATTCCATTCCCCTTCCTGATGACCTGTTGTAACTGTGTGCTAGCTTTCTGTGTTTCCTGCACAGTTACCCCCTGGTCCCTTTTGTGTTGCAGGTTTCGACAGTTTCCACCATTTAAATAGTCCTCTGTTCTTTTATTACCTCCAAAATGAACAACTTCACATTATCCCACGTTATGCTCCATTTACCAACTTGTCCACTTCTCCGAATCCCTCTCTGTAAACTGTTTATAATCGTTTTGGAAGTTTACTGTTCTACATTTTCTAGGAGATTCCCCCCTCATTCTTCTGAATCTTTCCAGGGAGCACTGGACAGTGGGAAGCATGCTGAGTTGCTGTCTTTTCAGAGAGATTGTTTGGAGTGACTTGGAGGATCTTGCTGCCCATTGGTCAGAATGGAGACAACTTGCCCATCGAGCTGCATGAGACTTTCACCCCCCCATGTCTTATTGATGAGGCACAGCGGCAACACGGAAGGAAAGAAAATGAAGGACATCCTGCTCTCCACATCTCACTGCCCCTTGGATCATTCTGTCCCATCTATGAAAGATCTGCCCTGTTCAGTCACATGAAGTCCCAAGGTGGAAACTCAAAGAAACCCACATAGATTTCCCCCTGAACTGACTGCTGGTCTCCACAAGGGGTAATGTGTACAGTCATCCTGGACCAGGAGGAAGGGATGGTGTGAGTTTCTCACCTGACCTGACAGTGACAGATTTTATAAACTTGTATTACAGGATACTACAGGTGGATATTAGTGGGCGGCACCGTGGCACAGTGGTTAGCACTGCTGCCTCACAGCACCAGAGATCCGGGTTCATTTCCCGCCTCAGGCGACTCTCTGTGTGGAGTTTGCATGTTGGAAAACAGGAGATCAGACACCACTGTTTAAAAATGGAGACAGACAGAAGTTGGGGAATTATAGACCGGTTAACCTATCATCTGTAGTGGGGAAAATATTTCAACCTGTAATCAAGGAATAAATGGCAATGCATCTTGATAGAAATAGCAGACGCAGTGTTGGTTCATGAAAGGCAGGCCACGTGTAAGTAATCTCCTGGAATTCTAAGACGACATTCCAACTGCAGAGACCCGGTAGCTGTGGTGTACTGAGATTTCCAAAAGACATTTTGTGGCCGGCGTGGTGTCACAGTGGTTATCACTGCTGCCTCACAGCACCAGAGCACCTCAGGCGACTGACTGTGCACATTCTCCCCGTGTCTGCGTGGGTTTCCTCCGGGTGCTCCGGTTTCCTCCCACACTCCAAAGATGTGCTGGTGAGGTGAATTGGCCATGCTAAATTGCCCGTAGTGTTAGGTAAGGGGTAGATGTAGGGGTATGGGTGGGTTTCGCTTCGGCAGGTGCGATGTGGACTTAATAATCATAATCTAATCTAATCTGAATTTCAGATGGGAATCTCAGTAATTGTAACGCCAAACTCTGATTGAATTACTCCATTCATCAGGACCTGGATATCTGCACTGTGTGTGAGTGTTTTGTTCCAGCTCAATTCCATTTTCTGCATAAAAATTCTCCTTTGAATCAAACCGTCCTGTCAATAGATCTCCCCGAAATCTTCAATATGTGTCCAGTAATCCATTTATGATGAGTTGATGAGTGCAAGGTTTAACATCCTACTGTATATGTTTTGTAAGCACTTGTCTCTCAGCTCCCCTCAATTTCCTTTGCAACAAGGAGAACAATCTCAGTTTTCCCAAACCCCTGATTCCCCAATGTCTGTTTGCTCTCTGTAAGGCACACATCAGGATCGTGTTGGAATATTCTCCACTTGCCTGGATCAGTGCAGCCCTCAACAGTATTAAAGAAAGTGAACATCCTCCAGGACAAAACACTGTGCCTCAGTGGTGTCCCATCCACCACCTTCAACATTCCCTCTCTCCACCCCCGATGCACAATGGCATCACTGTGTAAAAGGTAAAGTCAGCATTGTCCTACCAGACCATAGGGCTGCTCTCGCATTAGGGAGAGATGTCCGGTGGTGGTTTAACCTGAAGGTTACCACAGCCCAGGCAAGGGGAGAGGTTGAGAACGAGAGTCCATCTATTAAAAATGGATATTCTTGATATGTATTAACAACACCCATGTCCCTGCAAATAAAATCCCCCATTCCTTGAACCATCCTGGTAACTCTCCTGTGCCCCCTCTCAGGGACCCTGCCATCCTTCCCAATGTTTGGCGATCTCTGGTTTGCACAGACCCAGCTGCTCTGTGTTCCTGTGGGTGATGTCATCATCGAGCAACAGTTGCACTAAACCTCACTGTCTGTGAGGGTGGGAGACACAAATCCCCAAAACATTTGAGATGTATTTAGTGTGCACTTGCTATGCCATGATAGATGACACTTTTCCACAAGTACTGGAAAATAGATGAGGATAGTTCGGTGGTAGTTTTCTTTCTCACAGACCCGCTGGACCACCAGAGCGTTTTTCTGTTCTGTAGACCGCTGAGATGTTTATTATAGGAATATGACAGGCTCCATTGGACATCAGGTCAGAAAAGGTGATACTGGAATAGATGACACGTGATTGGTCAATGTTTTTGGGAGGAAAGTGAGACGCAGAGGCTTAAGAGGAAATTCAGAAGCTCAGCGCAGGAATTGTAAAGGGCAATCATCCAGTGAAAAATAAACATTGGGCATCCTGAAAGCTGGAAATAAAGAAAGGCACATATAGCAGAGCTTTGAGAGACTGGAGGGGATTCCACATGGGGAGGATAATGAAGCTGGAGGAGATGCAAGTTGGAAAGGATTGTGAGGATGGAGGATGTTACAGAGCTAGAGATATTTGTGATAGAGGTTTTTGGATTTTGAGGCTGGAGAGGAATTATAGAAATGAGGAAGCTTTGTAAGGCTGGATGAGGTGGCACTGATAGGGAGAGTTCCAAGCATCGAGGAATTTATAGAGATAACGAGCCATAAAGTTACACAGCATCGACACAGACCCTGTGGTCCAACTAGTCCGTGTCGACCATAAATTCGAACTGAACTAATCGCACCTGCCTCCACTTGGTTCAAGTCCATCCTAGCATTCCCTATTGATATACGGGTCCAAATGGTTTTTTCCTATTAGAATCCCATTCTCCTACCCTTTTGCTCTATATTTACACCTGACTAATTCACTCAACCCAATCATCCCTGAACATTATGGGCAATTGAGCACGGCCAGTTCACCTACCCTGTACATGTGTGGATTGTGGGAGGAAACGGGAGCACCTGGAGGAACCCACGCTGTCATGGGGAAGAATATGCAAACTCCACATGGACAGTCACCCAATACAGGAATTGAGCCTGTGTCCCTGGCGCTAAGAGGTAGCATTGCTAACCGTTGAGCCACTGTGCCACCCTGAAATTGTAATTGCATTCACATCTACCACGTCCTCTGAAAGTTTATTCCACATGTGAACCACTCTTTGTGCAAAAACAAAAAATAAAACCCGGAACTTCTTTTTAAAGCCTGACTTTTTAACGTGAGAAACGTATGTCCCCAATCTTGAATCGCGCCCCCTCCTGGAAAGGGCACCTGCTGTTCCCATTACCGAAACTCTTCAGGATTTTATCAACCTCGAATAAGGTCACCCCTCAGCCTCCTGTGCTCCAGTGAAAAAGGACCCAGCCTATCAAGACTCTGCTTATAACTCAAACCATCCATTCCCATCACCATCCTGGTAAATCTATTCTGAACCTGCTCCAATTTAAGAATATCCTTCCGATAACAGCACAACCAGAATTAGACACAGTATTCAAGAAGAGGCCTCCCCAACATCCAGTACAACCTCAACATAACGTCCTAACTCCTATATTCAAAGATCTGAGCAATGAAGGCAAATGTACTAAAGCCTTTCTGAACCACCCTGTCTGCATGTGACACATAGTTCAAAGACCTGAACCCCTCGGTCTCTTTGTTCCATATCACTACCCGAGGCCCAACTTCTAATCAGTGTAAGTCCAGCCTTCGTTTGTTTTATCAAGATGTAATATTTCGCATTTATTCCAATCCAAAAATCACAAACATCCTTTAAGTATAAAGGCAAGAGGAGTATAGTTAAGAGTTAAATCAGTAAGGCAAAAAGGGGACAGGAGACCGCTTTGGCGAATAGGGAAAGGGTTTTTAGAAATACATTTAAGAGCAAATGGGTCACTAGAGAGAGAATAGGCCACCTCAAAGATCAACAAGGCAGCCTATGTGTGAAGACGCAGGAGATGGGGTAGTCGGGGGGATACTTAACGTGTGGCATCAGTGTTTAATGTGGAGAAGGACAGATTTGTGGGGGTTGTCAAGATTAGAGATCGTGAGGGTGATGAGATGGGAGGAGACTGGAGGATGTTACAGAGATCGAGATGTTTGTGATACCAGAGATAGTGATGGTTGTGAGGCTAGAGAGGATTTCTAGAGATAAGGAAGAGTTTAGTCTGGATGAGGTGACAGTGATCTGGGGAATTGTGAGCATGGAGGAATTCACAAAGATAGCGAGAGTTAGAGTCATAAAGTGATACAGAACAGAGACAGACCCTGTGGTTAAAGCAGTCCGTGTCGACCATAATTCCCAACATAAGCCCCTCCCTCCACTTGGTCCACATTCATCCAAACATTTCCTATTTATGTACTTGTCTAAATGTCTTTTAAACATTGTAATTTTATTCACAGCTGCCTCTTTTTCTGGGAGTTCATTTCACACATGTAAAAGTAAAAACAAATCCCCAATTTACTTTTTAAACCTTTCTCATCTATTTTCAAATTGTATGCACCCAGGTCTTGAATTCCCCACCGCCCCCGCCCCCACCCCACCCCCGGCCATTCACCTTGTCTACACGATTCATGGTTTTATAGACCTCTAAGGTCATCCCTCAACCTCCTATGCTCTAGTGAAAAAGCATCCCAGCCTATTCAGCTTCTCCTTGTGACACAATCCCTCCATTCATGGCAACATCCCGGTTAGTCTCTTCCGAATCCGCTCCAATTTAATAATATCCTTCCTATCACAGCACAACCAGAACTGGACACAGTATTCCAGAAGAGGCCTCCCCAACATCCTGTACAGCCTCAACCTAAATTCCCAACTCCGGTACTCAGAGGTCTGAGCAATGAAGGTAAGTGTGCTAACCACCTTCTTAACCACCCTGTCTACATGTGACACAGACTAGGATGACCTGAACCCCTCGGTCTCTTTTTTCCATATCACTACTCAAAGCATTACGTTTAACTAGTGTAAGTCCTGCACTCGTTTGTTTTATCAAAATGCAATATTTTGCATCAGTATTTACTGTGGAGAAGGACATGGGAGATGTACAATGTGGGGAAATAAATGGTGACATCTTGAAAATTGTCCATAATACAGAGTACTGGATATTGGAAACGCATAAAGGTGAATCAATCCCCAGGCTTTGATCAGGTGTATCCACAAATTCTGCAGGAGGCGAGGGAAGTGATTTCTGGGCCTCTTGCTAAGATTTTTGTATTATTGATAGTCATAGCTGAGGTGCCAGAAGACTGCCAGTTGTTCAATATGGTACTACTATTTAACGAAGGTGGTTTGGACATGCCCCGGGAACCACAGATGATGTGCTAGACTAGGTGCTGGAGGGAGCCCTGAACGGCAGGATTTGCGTGTATTTGGAAAAGCACAGACTGATTAGGGATAGTCAGCATAACTTTCTGTGTGGCAAATCATGTCACGTACTTGATCTTGTTTTTAAGAAGTAACAAAGAGGATTGATGAGAGAAGAGTAGTAGATGTGATCTATATGGACTTCAGTAAGGTGTTCGACAAGGTTCCCAATGGGAGACTTGTTAGCAAGGTTAGATCTCATGGAAGTAGCCATCTGGATATAGAACTGGCTCAAAGGCAGAAGACAGAGGGTGGTGGTGATGGATGATTATTTTTCAGACTGGAGGCCTGTGACTAGTGGAATGCCACAAGGATTGGTGCTGGGTCCACGACTTCTCATCATTTATATAAATGAATTGGATGTGAACACAGGAGGTATAGTTAGTAAGTTTGTAGATGGCACCAGAATTGGAGGGGTAGTGGACAGTGAAGAAGGTTACCTCAGATTTCAATGGGATTTTGATCAGATGGGCAAATGGGCTGAGGAGTGGCAGATGGAGTTCAATTCAGATAAGTGCGAGGTGCTGCATTTTGGAAAAGCAAAGCTTAGCAGGACTGATACACATCATGGTCAGGTCCTGGGGGGTGTTGCAGAACAAAGAGACCTTGCTGTGCAGGTTCACAGCTCCTTGAAAGGAGAGGCGCAGGTAGATAGGATAGTGAAGGTGTTTGATATGATTTCCTTTATTGGTCAGAGTATTGAGTAAGAGAGTTGGGAGGTCATGTTGCAGCTGTTGAGGACATTGGTTTGGCCACTCTTGCAATATTGTGCACAATTCTGTTCTCTACCTATCACAAGGATGTTGTGTAACTTGAAAGGTTCACAAAATATTCATAAGGATATTGCCAGGGTTGGAGGGTTTGAGATAAAGGGAGAGGCTGTACAGGCTGGGGCTGTTTCCCTGGAGTGTCAGAGGCTAAGGAGTGATCTCAGAGGTTTATAAAATCATGAGCATGGATCGGATAGATAGATAAGGTATTTTCACTGGAGTGAGGGAGTCGAGAACTAGAGGGTATAGATTTAGCGTGAGAGGGGGAAGATGTAAAAGGGGCCTAATGGGCAACTTTTTCATGCGACGGTGTTGCGTTTATGGAATGAGCTGCCAGAGGGAGTTGTGAAGGCTGGCACAATTGCAACATTTATTAGGCATCTGGATGGGTATATGAATAGGAAGGGTTTAGAGGGATATCGACCAAGTGCTGGCAAATGGGACGAGATTAGGTTCGGATATCTGGTCGGTATGGACGAGTTTGACTGAAGGGTCTGTTTCCGTGCTGTATGCCTGTGACTCGCAGCCGGGGATCAGCTCAGTGGGTTTCAGTCTCTTAAAAGGTAAATCTTACTCTGTTTTACTTTTTAAAATCCGCAACATTCAGTAGGGTGAGTGTTTACTAGTTTAAGTGCCTCTGTTATGATCTTTTGGTTGAATGTTTTAAATATAAAATACAGGTTCTAATGTATTCGAAAGTAGTCTTTTGTAAAGCTGTAAGACTCTACCTTTTTCTGGGTCTACAGATTAAGGTGCAAAGATGACCATTCGCACAATGATGTGGACTTCCTGGAGGGGAGTAGGGGGAGTTTGAATGATCCTGATGATAGCCTGCAGGAAGTGATGCAAAACCTCTTGGATCACATGGATCAGATGGAGCAGTGCTTAATGGTAATGAAGAATTTACAAGAGTCAGGATGTGTGATAGGTGGCAGTTTCAGGCTGGAAACTGCAGATACAGTCAGGTAGATGGGTTACCTCTCGGAAAGGTAGGAGAGGGAAAGTGAGGACTGCAGATGCTGGAGATCAGAGCTGAAAAATGAGTTGCTAGAAAAGCGCAGCAGGTCAGGCAGCATCCAAGGAGCAGGGGAATCGACATTTCGGACATAAGAAGGGCTTATGCCCGAAACGTCAATTCTCCTGCTCCTTTAATGCTGCCTGACCTGCTACGCTTTTCCAGCAACACATTTTTTCAGCCATGAGTCTCCTGTGCCTATCCCCATCTCAAAAAAGTATAGTGTTTTGGATAATGTCGGTGGTCATAGACTTTCAGGGAATGTTATACTGACAGCCAAGTTACTGGTACTGAGATTGACTCCACTATAATGAGAGGTATATCAGATTTCAAATGCTCAAGGATGATAAGGGACTTTCTAGTCGGGCACAGACTGCCTTTTCTGCAGCTGACAGTGAGACATCAGAATGGGGTGGTACCTCCCTGGTGCCAGGGTCAAGGATGTTTCGGACAGGTAGCAGAATATTCTCAAAGGAAAGAATGACCAGTGGGAGGTCATTGTACATTGGTACCAATGACAAAGGAAGGGGAAAAGATAAAGTCCTGATGAGAGAATGTAGCAAATTAGCCTGGAATATAATAAACCAGGTCCTCGGTCATAATATGTGGATTACTCCAGGTGCTACATGCTCGTGAGAGTAGGAATAGCAGGATGGAGGAGATGAAAGATTGGCGAAGGAGCTGGTGTAGGGCAGAAGGATTCACATCTTTTGATCATTGTAATCTCCTCTTGAGTAGAGTTGATGTGCATAAGAAGGATGGATTGTACATTAATTGGAAGGTCTCTGATATCCAGGCAGGTATATTTGCTCGTAATACTCAGGGGTCATTAAACCAGTGAGGCAGTGTGGGTAAACTCAAAGAGATGGTGAGAAAAGAGGTAAGTCTGAGGCTGGTACAGTTCAGAAGTCAGACAGTAAAGGCAGGCAAGGGCAAGGCACAGAACCAGGTAGAACTGACAAGTTATACTGCATTTACTTCAATGCAACAGGCCTGACAGGGAACGCAGATGGGCTCAGGGTATGGTTTTGAATGTGGCACTGGGATATCATGAGTTTTACAGAAACGTTGGTCAGAGATGTGTAGGACTGGCAGCGTAATGTTCCGGGGTATCGATGCAAGAGGAAGGATAGAAAGGGGGATATGAGAGGGGGCGGAGTGGCCTTTTTGATTAGGAGTAGCATTACAGTTGTGCTGATGGAGGATATTCTGAGATTACGTTCAGCGAAGTTATTTAGGTTGACCGGGCAAATAAGAAAGGGATGATCACCTTATTGTTATTATCTGCGTGGGTTTTGTCTGTTTGCTGTGGATTCCTCCCACTATCTAAAGATATGCAGGTTGGGTGGATATTCCAGGCTGAATTGCCCATATTGTTCAGGGATGTGCAAGCTAGGTGGATTAGCCATAGGAAATGCAGCGTTACAGGTTTAATGTAGGAGGCTTTGAGGGTCAGTGTAAATGTGATGGGCCGAATGGCCTGCTTCCACACTCTCAGGATTCTCTGATAATTCTACTAGTTTTAAAATAGTTACAGAAAGTAATAAACCAGATCTAAACGGTGTTCTAAATTGGACAAAGGTGAATTTTAACGGTACAAGGCGAGACCTTTCAATATTTCTTTGCTATTCCCAGGTAAAGGGACAGCTGGAAAGTGGAAACATAAGAACATAAGGAAGAGGAGCAGGAGTAGGCTACCTGGCCCCTCAAGCCTGCTCTGCCATTCAATAAGGTCAGGGCTGGTCTTTTCATGGCCTCAGCTCCACTTTCCTGTTCTCTCACCATAACCCTTAATTCCTTTCCTGTTCATAAATCTACCTTTTGACCTAACGATAGTCAAGTTGATAACATCAACTGCTGCACTCAGCAGCAAATTCCACAGATTCACAGATTTATCTGAAGAAGTCATCCTGAACTCAGTCCTAAATCTGATATCCCCTTATTTTGACTCTCTGCTCCCTAGTTTGTTCCATCCCCAGTGTAAATAACCTCGCTGCTTCTAGTTTATCTACTCCCTTAATAATTTTAATTTTTTTCCTATCCAACCCCCCATACTTCGAAATTTCAATGAGTATAGAACTAGTTTTCTCAATCTCTCCGCATACGCCAACCCTCTGAAATCCTGACTCAAACTAGTGATCCTCCACTGCACCCTCTCCAGTGCCAGTACATCCTTCCTGAAGTGAGGAGACCAAACCTGTTCTCAGTACTCCAGGTGTACCCTCTCCAGCACCCTGTACAGCTGCAGCATAACCATCCCTCCAGCAATGAAGGACAATATTCCCTTCACTGTCTTATTTACCTGCTGCACCTGCAAACCAACTTCCTCTGATTCATGTACAAGGAAACCCAGCTCCCTTTGTACAGCAGCGTGCTGCAAGTTTTCACCATTTCATCAGTTAGCTGTTAGTCCGACCAAAATGGATGACCTCACATTTTCCAACATTGTCCTCCATCTGTTCGACCATTACCCACTCACGTAATCTTTCCGTATCCCTCTGCAGACTTACATTGGCCTCTGCACACATTGCTCTACCAATCAGCTTAGTGTTGTCTACCTTTCATGAATCGATGCTGTGTCTGCTCTGAGACAATTTCTATCAAGATAGCTCACTATTTCTTCCTTGAGAGATCGAGCATTTCCCCCACTACAGACGTTATGCTAACAGGTCTATTTTAAAATATTGGCATCACATTTGCAGCTATCTAATCTGTCAGAACCGTCCCAGAGTCCAGCACATTTTAGTGAATTATCACGAGTGCGTTTGCTATTTAGCCTCTGCCATCTGTTATAGTCCCCTGGGATGCACTCCATCACAGCCAGTCAACCCATCTACCTTTAGGCTGTTATCTTTCCCAACACCACCTCTTTACTGAGAATGATTGCTTCTCTGTCCTCATCTGCCATTGCGCCCATAGGCCTGCAACAACGAGAGTACACAGACAGAATGTTACTGTTAAGGCCAAGGCTGGTAGGTGTAAGGAATGCTGCCTGTCGAGAGAAATTGAGGGCCTGGTCAAGAAAATGAAGGAGGGATATGGCAGGTACACACAGCTGGGTTTGCGTGAATCCGTCCAGGTGTAAAAGGGCAGTAGGAGTATAGTCGGGGGAAACCACGAGGGCTAAAAGTGGACATGAGATAGCTTTGGGAAATAGGTTTAACGGAGAACCCAAAGAGATTCGACAAATACACCTAGGATAAAAGAGTAACCAGGCAGAGAATAGGGTCCCTCAAAGATCAGCAAAGCTGTCTGTGGAACCATCGGAGGTGGGAGGATTACATGTCAGCTTTTACGTAAAGAGGATGTGGAAGTGAGACAGTTTGGAAAAATAAATAGTGATAACTTGACAAGTGTCCATATTACAGAGAATGAGGTACTGGATATCTTATAATACATAAAGCTGAATAAATCCCTGGGACCTGATCAGGTGTGTCCCAGAACTTTGTGGGAAGTTAGGGAAGTGATTGCCGGGCCCCTCGCTGAGATATTTGTATCGCCAATAGCCACAGGTGAGGTGCTGTAAGACGGGCGCCATTATTTGAGAAAAGTGGTGAGGAAAGTCCAGGGAACAATACACCGGTGAGCCTGAAGTCAGGCAAGTTGTTGGAAGGGCTTCTCAGGGACAGGATTTGCACGTAATTGGAAAGGCAAGAAATAATTAGGGATAGTCAGCATGGATTTGTGCATGGAAATCACTAACTTGGTCTTCAGAAAGATGTTCAACAGGTTCAACATAACAGACTGGTTAACAAATTATACAAAATTGGCTGGAAAATTGGAGACAGAGGATAGTGGTGAAGGGTTGCTTTTCGGACTGGAAGCCTGTGATGAGCAATATGGTGTAAGGATTGGTGTTGGGTCCACTGCTTTTCATCATTTATATAAATCATTTCTATGTGAATATAGGAGCTATGGTTAGTGATTTTACATAGACACCAAAATTGGAGATGCAGTGGACAGGGAAGAAAGTTACCTCAGAATACAATGAGACTTCAATCAACTGGGCTGAGGAGTGGCAGATGGAGTGGAATTCAAATAAATGTGAGGTCCTGCATTTTGGAAAAACAAATCAGGGCAGGACTTGTACATTTAATGGGAAGGGCCTGGGGAGTGTTGCTGAACAAAGAGACGTTGAGGTGCAGGTTCATAGTTCTTTGTAAGTGGAATAAACAGGGTGGTGAAGAAGGTGTTTGGTGCACTTGCCTTTATTGGTCTGTGCATTATGTATAGGAGTTGCGACATTATTTTGCAGCTGTACAGGACATTGATTCAGCCATTTCTGGAATTCTGCTTTCAGTCCTGGTCTCCCTGCTATCGGAATGATATTATAAATCTTGAAAGGATTCAGAAAAGATGTGCAAAGATGTTTCCAGGGTTGAGGGTTTGACCCATACAGAGAGGCTGAATAGGCTCGGGCTGTTTTCACTGGAGCATCGGATGCTGAGAGGTGACCTTCGAGGTTGATAAATCGTGAAGGACATGGTTAGGGTGAACAGCCAGGGTCTTATTCCCAGGTTAGGGGAGTCCAAAACCAGACAGCACAGACGTGAGGTGTGAGGGAAAAGATTTAAATGTGATCGAAAGAGCAATGTTTTCAAGCTGAATATGGTACGTGTATGGAATGAGCTGCCAGAGGAAGTGTGGAGGCTGGTAGGATTACATTTAAAAGGCATCTGATTGGGTACGTGTTCAGGAAACTTTTAGAAGGATATGGGCCAAGTGTTGGCAAATGGGACGAGATTAATTTAGGATATCTGGGCGGCATTGACGAGTTGGACCGAAGTGTCTGTTTCTGTGCTGTGCATCTCTATGACACTAATAAATTCAAATTAAGATACATTTCTCTTTTATGGAAAGTTAGCAAAAGACCTGACAAGTCTCCTTGGAGCTGAGAAGCTTAAGCAGTGATTTCAACCAGAAACAGATTTGTTTCCAGGATATTTAATTTACAGAGACACTGAGAGAAATTATTGTCACAATTTTTGGTAACTACCTTCAGGTAATTGGCAAATAATGCAGGTTAAAAACTCAGTAGGTTCTGAGCATCTGGAACAGTTTCAATCACAGCTGGATGCAGCTTTTGTTATTGTCAAAACAGATTTGGAATTTAACTATTTGAGGATAAATGTGGAGGGCTACTGGTAAATGGGAGTGGAGTAAGGGCAGATTGGCAGCATCTCCAGAGGAAGAAAGTACAGCCCCAATGGGCTTAATAACCCCCAGACCCTGTGCTCTGTGATACTGCCCCATTCACTGAATGATGAAGCTCATCCCAGGGCAGAGCCACAGTCATGTACAGCAAGGAAACAGACCTTTTAGTCAAACTCGTCCACACCGACCAGATATCCCAACCTAATCTAGTCCTATATGACAGACGTTGGCCCATATCACTCTACGCCCTTCCTATTCATATACCCATCCAGCTGCCTTTCAAATGGTGACAGCTTGTATAGTTACACTACTTCCCTGACAGTAGATTCCATACACGCACATGAAGAATGTTGCCCCTTGGGTCTCTTTTATATCATTCTCCTCTCACCTTAAACCTATGCCCCCTCGTTCTGGACTTCCTAACCCCAGGGAAAAGACCTTGCCTCTGTATCCCATCCACGCCCCTCATGATTTTATAAACCTCTGAGGTCACCCCTCAGCCTCCTACCACTCAAGTCACAATGGGACCTGGCTGATTAATGGCAGCTTCAGACCAATAGGGGAGTTGGTGTAATCCTCCCGCCAATGGGAGTGAATGAGGGGTGTGACCAGCAGGCCAACACGTGACGATGAGCTGTGCAGGTGCAATGTCACTGTGAGGGGGGACCCAGTGAGTGTGAAGAGAGTGGGAGAGAAATTGAGTTTGTGTACTGGGTGGGTTGATAAACACACGCTGTTGGCTGCTGGACCTGAATTGCAAACACCCAGTAAATGAAAACAAAAGGAATTGCGGATGCTGTAAATCAGAAACAATAACCAGAAGATCCTGAAAATGCTCAGCAGGTCTGGCAGCATCTGTGAAGAGAAGTCAAAGTTAACATTTCTGATCCAATGACCCTTCGTCAGAACTGCTGTTCCTGAGAAACAATGTTGGTTTATATGCAGAAGGTAGGGGTTAAGGAGTAAATGATAGGTGGTGATAGGTTCCAAAGAACACGATGGGAGCAGTTGGACAAAGGAATGTATAACGATCTGGCTGGGGGAGGGTGAATAGCTGTTTATGGAGACTGTCAGTGACTAACCATAGGTAGTGTATAATTGCAGGCGATGTAATAACAGGGCCTGGTCTATGGGATGGTGGCTAGGACACTAGTACATAGGAGACTTAGGACCTAAAATTATGGAATCCAATATTGAGGCCAGAGGGCTGAAGGGTCCCCAGGTAGAAGATGAGGTGATGTTCTTCCAGCTTGTGTTAAAGTGTGGCGCTGGATGTGCACAGCAGGTCAGGCAGTATGCAGGGAGCAGGCGAATTGACATATTGGGCCTAAGCACTTCTTCAGGAATGTGAGGGTGGGGAAGAGGACAGATAATAGGATGGGTGTGTAGGGCTGGTGGGACGGTAGTTGGGAAGGCGATAGGAAAATGCAGGTGGGGGTAATGGTGAGAGGGTGGAGTGGATAATTGGGAAGGAAGATGGACAGATGGGACAGTTAGAGGGCGGTGCTGTGTTGGAGGGTTGGATCTGAGATAAGGTCGGGGAGAGGAGATGAGTAAATGTTGCCATGTTGTTGAAGGGTCGCTCCATCCCACCTATTATTTACTCTTTTCCCCTATCTCCTGCAGTCCAAAGATGTGTAGGTTAGGTGAATTGGCCAAGCTAAATTTCCCGTCGTGTTCAGGGATGTGTTCAGGTGAGGTGTGTTGTTCAGGAGAAATTTAGAGTAACAGAGTAGCGGAATGGGTCTGGATAGGATACTCTTCGGAGGGTCACTGTGGACTTGTTGGACCGAATGGCCTGTTTCCACACTGTAGGGAGTCTAATTTTCCCAGCTGCCATCGGTTCTGAGGAAGGGTCACTGGACCCGGAATGGCCCTTGGTTTGTGCAGGGGCCGGAAACTGGGAAGGGGGAGAGGCAGCGGAAACTGGGAGAAAATGATTCAGTTTAGACTGGGAGGTTTTATTTACCCATCTGTACAGGGTGTTAGTCCTGAATTAGAAACTCTTGGTCCCATGTTTACAGCAAATGGGAAAACGGCTGTGGGCCTCAGTCAGTGATAGGTCCTGGGTTATGGCCGCCATTTTTACTGGGGGCATGGTACAGCAAGGTGCATGGACATGTCCTCTTCCTGGGTGGGGGAGGGGTGATTTAAAGAGGAGCGCTTAAACACTAGACACATGCCAGAGAAATATTTTTCTTTCCAATTCATCCTGCGCTGGCTGAGATTTGTTTTGTGAATTCTTTCTATGGGATATTAAATGAGAATAATTGAGGACAGGATCTCAAAAAAGCAGATTTCTGCACTCAACGGAGTCATCAGGATCTGGATATCATTAGCATTTTACTGTGGAAGGAGAAAGGGCTGTCTGTTCTGTCTCTGGGAAAATTTCTCCAATACTTTTGTGAAGCAACATGCAGAAAGATGTTCAAATTTGTGGTTGAATCGCCCATGGGCGATTTGGCCTGAGTGGGAGCACAGATTTATCCAGATTATACCTCGTCTCTTTGCAGGAACTGTCAGATTTAGTCCCAATCACTCACTTCATGATGTTAACCTGTAAACTCCTAATTTTCAACTCCCTGCAAAATTCTCATTAAAATTCTTTGTGAACTCAAATTCCAGCACATTTTCAGGTGGAATGTTCCAGGTTCTGACAACTGTCTGTTCATCCAGAAACAGCTGAGGTCCATGTTGACTCTGGGGTTACAAAGGGCTGAGCTGAAAGATGAGGTGCTGTCCCTGAGCTCCCATTGTGATGCATTGGAACAGGACAGGAGGCTGAGGGCAGTGTAGGTGTGACCAGACAATGAAAATGACAGGGCTGCACTGAGTGTTCACATGGTACCAATGGGAACAGCCAATTTATAAGTGATACCTGCAGAGTATTTGTTAAGTTTTTAAAATATAACGTATCAGCTTAAGTAAAGATTGGGGTTTTTGACATATAATGGAAATGTTTGAAGTGGAGGAAAGTTGAACGTTCTTTTAAATTCTCTTAATGGGAGCAATTAGCTGAATCCAGAGAGACGTTGTGACAGGAGCCCTCAGACCCGTGGTGTGCTCCTCTTGTACAATGTGGGAAATAAGGGATACTTTCAGTGTCCCTGACGGCTATGTGTGCAGGAAGTGGGCCCACCAACAGCTACTGGGAAACTGCTTTTCAGACCTGGAGTTATGAGTGGACTCACTGTGGAGCATATGAGAATGTTATGGACAGCACATTTAATGAGTTCGTCACACTGCAAGGCAGAAAGGGAATGGGTGACCATCAAACCAAATAAAAGGCTCAGGAAGGCAGTGCAGGAATCCCCAGTGATCATCCACTTCTCAAAAAGATACTGAATCCTGCTTGGAATTCTGTTGGGGTGAATGCGGTGGAGTGGCTTCTCGGGAAATCAGCAACAGCCAGGTTCATGATACCACAGATAGCTCTGCTGTACAGAAACGGAGGAAAGACAGTGGCAGGGCTATAGTGACAGGGGATTCAATGGTCAGGGGTACAGGCAGGCACTTCTGTGACCACAGACATGAATCCAGGATGGTATGTTACCTCCCTGGTGCCAGGATCCGCGATTATCATGGAGCAGCTGCAGGACATTCTGGAGCTGGAGGGTAAAGCCAGTGGTTGTGGAACACACCGATACCAATGACATCACTAAACAAAGGGATGAGGTCCTGAAAGCTGTATATAGGGAGATCAGGGATACATTAAAATGTAGCTCCTGAAATAAAATAATGTCAGACTGACTCGCAGTGCCATGTGCTAGTGAGAGCAGGAATAAGAGGATAGATCAGCTGGACGTGTTACTGGCGAAATGGTGTACCAGAGAAGGGTTTAGATTCTTCAGGCACTGGGACCGTTTCTGGGTGGGTCTTGTACCAGCCTGACCAGTTACCCCTGGGCAGAGCTGGGAGAAATCTCCTGGTGGAGGCTTTTGCCAGTCCCATTGGTGTCATTTTAACTAGTCTAACAGGGGGATGGGAACAAAAGTGCAGGCTTAGATTGGTCAGATTCAGGACAGGGAATGGGAGGTAGAATATTAATGATGTAGTCAGCCGCTCAGAAAGCTAAAGGAAAGGATGATGAAATGACGATTGAATCTCTCTTCATCCATCAGTCCTGCCATCCCAGGAATTATAGTCAGCAAAATATGGAGCTGTACAGCTCTCTGACTCTAAGTGCTTGAGCAAAATGGGGGAAATCCACAATAAAAACAAAAAGTGCTGGAGATCCTCAGCTGGTCGGCCAGCATCTGAAACGCTGACAGATGCAGGAAACATTGCAGCCTTGAAGAAGTGTTCTGATGGTCACACCAGGTACTACAATATCGGTTACACGCTGAGTGCCAGAACGTGGGACTAGAATTAACAGGTGCTTGATGACCAGCATGAATACGATGGGGCTGGAAAGGTGACATTTCGGGTCAGGACTATTCATCAGGGCTGACAAAGGGTTCCGACCTAAAACATCAACCTTCCTGCTCCTGTAATGCAGCCTGACCTGCTGCACTTCCCCAGATCCACATTGGATGGACTCTGACTTCCAGCATCTGCAGTCCATGACTATCTCCACATCCCAGGACTCAGGCTGGTGACCCTCCTTTACTCTCTCAACAATCAGGAGAGCCTTCCTTGGGAAAGGGGAACAAAGGTATACACAGTACTTCAGGTGTGGTCTCACCAAGGCCCTTCCAGAAAGGGATCCCTGCTACTGTACACGAATCCCCTCACTAGAAAGGTCACCCATCATTTACATTCTCCACTGCTTCCCACTCCTGCCTGCTTCCGAAAAAGAGGGAATCGCAGGGAAACATGGAATCAAATGAGATCAGAGTCTCCGGCATAAAACTGTTGAACACAATGCCCCCATCTTCTACATCCTGGCCATCAAGCGCACGTGCCTGGTGTGATCATCTGAACACTTCTTCAAGGCTGCAATGTTTCCTGCATCTGTCAGCGTTTCAGATGCTGCCAGACCTGCTGAGGATTTCCAGCACTTTCTGTTTTCTCTGCTGTAGAGTACTGAAAGGGGGGATTTGCAGTTGAGAAATTCAAATTGAACTTCATGTTCAGATGTGATAGTTACTTGATCCGTGCCGATCTGAATATCATTGGCCTTTTCATCTGGATGGAAAGGTGTGCATTCTGCCCGTGGACGAATATTTCAAATCTCAGTGTGATTGGGAAAAAAGTACTGAGACAGTGAAGTCCATGTTAGCGTGGGGTCTGTGGAGAGAGATTTCATTGGTTTTTGAAAGTCTAAACAATCATGGCACGTTTCCCAGGAACAATTAAGCCACTGGTTTTGTTTGAGGGCAATTAACCATGAAACCAGAAAGACAAAAGGATTCCTGCATCATGGACGAAGCTATGAAAATGGGATTGTTGTAACGGAGTAAATGATCGATCATTTATTGTAATCCATTGGCGTTGTACCGTCAGTTCCAGTGCCGTGGGGAAACACTGGAAATGTGATGAATGCAGTGTAGGTTTCAGTTATTAAACTGGGAAAGGTGCTGAAGAAATTTACAAGGATGATGCCAGGGCTCAGGGGTCTGCGTTATAGGGAGAGGTTGGACAAGCGAGGGCTTTTTTGTTTAGAGCAGAGGAAACTGCGGGGGAATATTTTATAGAGGTGTATAAGACGATGAGATGCATGGGTAAGGTGAATGCACTCCGTCTTTTTCCCAGGGAACCAAGGACTGGAGGGCATCAGTTTATGATTTAGAGCAGAAGGAATAAAAGGGAAGCTGAGGGGCAACTGTTTTACACAGAGGGTGGTATGTATATGGAATGAGCTGCCAGTGGAAGTGGTTGAGGCGGGTACACTAAAAACATGTAAAAGGCATTTAGACAAATACATGGATAGCAAAGTTTCAGAAGCAGATGGGCCAAGTGCAGGGAAATAGGGTTAGCATGGATGGACATTCTGATCGGCATGGGCCATTTTGGGCCAAAGGGCCTGTCTCTGCTGTAGGATGCTATAACTAAGTGTCTTTGCTATTTCTCCCACGAACTCTGTTGGTATCCTGGGATGTATTCCATCAGGGCAATGAGACTTGTGTACCTTTAACTCCATTAGCTTGCCCAGCTCTAACTCTTTCACGATAATGGTTATTATCCAGGTCCTCAACTTCCTCAGTCTCCTTATCAATTACTGGCATGTTCTTCGTATCCTCCATTGTGAAGACTAATCTGTGTACTCATCTTCCTGAACCCTGCTGGATGGGAATTACAAGGCACAGAACTCTGAGAGGTCTTCTTTGAGTCTTTATTGATGAGACATGGTAGTTACCTGGGTATTTTACGTGCAAAACGCCTTTAGGCAGCATCAGGTCCGATGTACGGCTCCCATTCTTCTACCTTTGTGATTTGTGACTTTGCATAGAGACTGTCTCTCAGGATTATCTCCATGGCAAGAACAGTTAAAAAAAGTCTAGTTCAGTTCAACTCTGTGGTTAAACCACACACCCCTCCCCCCACACCCCCGTGGCTCCCTCAAGTACCTTACAGGTGCTTCAGTTTCCGTGGAGCTCTCTATCAGGATTCTGATGTGGAGGAGCCGGAGTTGGGGTGGGGTGGACAAAGTTAAAAACCACACAACACCAGGTTATAGTCCGACAGGTTTATTTGGAAGTACAAGCTTTTGGAGTGTGCTGTGATTTTTAACTTGATCAGGATTATCTCTCCGGTAACTGTTAAATGCTTCAACAATTACAGAGGCCATATGTTCCCCAAACAATAGGTTTCCCTCTAGCAGTGTAAACTGCTATTCTGTCCCTGGGCATAGCTACTCATCACTATTTATACCCAATCCCATCAAGCTTTCAGTTGACCTTTGATGTTTTTCTAATCTCCTAGTTTCTCCTAGGTCTTTACCAATTTGTATGCCTTCTATTTCAATTTGATAGACTCCCTTATTTCCTTAGACACCCATGGCAGCTTACCCCTTTTCCGACAGTCCTTCCTTTTCACTGATGTATACTTCTGCTGAGCACTTCGAAAAATTGCTTTGATATTCCTCCACTGTCTGTAAACTATCCCACCGTAAAGTCTTTGCTCCCAGTCTACATTACCAACTCCTGCCTCATCCTATTGTAGTCTCCTTTGTTTAAGCACAGGATCTTCGGACTGGATTTAATCTCCCCGCTTTCCATCTGTGTTCTAAATTCAACCAGATTTATCACGCGTCTTTTGTTAGATTAGGAAGTAAGGCGATGTTTCCTGGGTGTTTTGGTTTTCATTATCACTGACCTTGGCTTTGTAATAAATTACAGAATAGATATTCACAACAGAGTATTCTGGACAGTGTGAATGTACGACACAATCTATAATCATAAATCACTGTTACCCCTCAGTTTAAAATTGCAAAATCATTATCTTCGACACACTTCCTCACTATCTCAGTATTGAATACTATTCCACTTGACTATCCTACATTTTCCGAAAATCTCCTTTGGTGAAGGTGGTGAGTTTTGGATTCAGCTTTCCAGTTATTACCTTAAGAAGATAAGCAATGGGCACAGGAGAGGCAATGCAGCCCTTCGAACCAGCTCCACCATTTAATACTATGATGATTGAGCTCGCCTCGGTCTCAGCTGGATTTTCCTGCCTGCTCTCTCTCTCTCTCTCTCACCCTTCAGCTCATTGCAAATTGAAAATCTGTATCTGTCCATTAAATTTGCTCATTGTCTTGGCATCCACTGCGTTTTGAATAGGGAATTCCACAGATTCATAACATATCGAGATAGGTGCATTCTTCTTCATGAGAATAGAATAGAATCCCTAGAGTGCAGAAGCAGGGTATTCATCCATCGAGTCCACACCAATCCTATAATTCAGACTCACCCATTCCCAGTATTTCCCATGGTTAGTGGCTTAACCTGCACATGCATGGACACTTTGGTTTAGCATGGCGAATCCACCTAACCCGAACATCGTTGGACTTTGGGAAGAAACTGGAACACCGATCAAAACCGTACAGCCACTTGGAGAACGTGTAAACTCCACATGGTCACCTAAGGCTTGAATCAAACCATGGTCTCTGAAGCTGTGAGGCAGAGGTGCTAGCCACTGAGCCACCTCTGCCTAAAACTGCTTCCACTTATTGACCCCTCCACCCCGCAATTGACTGAATCTATATTCCTTACTTCAGAAATTGGGTTGTCTAACCAGATGTCTCAGTAAAACCCAGTGACAAGCCAAATGTCCTGTCTGTCTGAATGGGGATCCTATACACAACACCCTGCCATCCCACACGTTTCATTCTCTTTCCAGAGACAGGGCTCCAGTGACTTCATGGGGACTGTAACTTCCATAATTCCTAAGGCAGGGACCACAGGTGTATTGGGAAACCCGGCGCTGCATATGTGCAGAATGTGGGTGGGTTTTGGAGCACATGTTTTGGGGTAATTAGGGGAAAGTATTTCACACTGTGATTGGCTAGAGGAGGAACGTGTCTGCTTGTAGTATTGATCAGTTGGGGGGGTCAAAGTGTCACTACACCCTCGTGGGAACACTCTACATCCCCAGTTCATTGTAACGCTGGGAATAAACTAATGGGAAACAAGGAAGAATCTGATCCATTCTCCCAGATTAAAGGTTTCTCTTCTGTCCAGGATCTGCCACCTCCCATTCTGCTTCCTTTTGTTTCATTCTGCTGTTACAGGATTGACTTACAGCAACTGAAGGGAAAGGAAGTAAACCCAGAAAGGGTGCAGAGTCAAACCAGGGATGGGAAGTGGTGGCTTGGATCTGTTTATCAGTAACTCCATGAGAATGAGGAGGGTGTACATTCGAGGCAGCAGAGTCAGAATGGTAGGAGAGAGTAAGTGGGCTGGAGGGTTACAGCTTTGGGGGAAGAAAGGGGAAAAAGATATTCCAGAGAAACTAGAATAGTCTGTTCTGAACTTCTAATCTGTGCATATTCCTTTATACAGGGTGCTAGATGGTGAAGATTTGCAGTCTGAAATCTCAAAATCATGTGCAGATTGTGATTAAATTAACCAGCGTTTGAAGAACCAAAGATGGAGAATCACTGGGCCAAAATCCTGTAACACTCTCCCTCCCAGCATTGTCGGTCTATCTGCACCAAATGGACTGTGAATGGTTCAAGACAGCAGCTCACGACCATCTTCTCAATGGTACCTAGTGATGGGGTATAAATGCTGGCTGAGCCAGTGATGCCCATATCCTGGAAACGGTTTCTTTCTTTATTTACTGAAACCCCGTTGATGTTACTGCAGGATGATGAGGGACGCTGAGTGTGTCCTCCAGGAAGAGCACCATCACATTACCCCTGCCTACACCCACGCAATAACACAGCAACATCACTGGTACAAAAGGCAGTGAAGCCCAAGGAGGACTGAAATATAGTTCTTCAAGGTAAAGTCATGAAAGCGGATTGGACCACAGCAGGAACAGGAGACTGAGCTGGATGGTCAGCTGTTTCTCATTGAATGGTGGAGGTAGATTCAAAGGCCGAATAGCCTTCTCCTGCTGCTATCTCCCAGGTATATATAAATATTATATATATCCATGGAGCCCGGGCAGGAAGAAGTAGTCAGGGCAGGGATTCTGCAGGAGAGTGGACTTCCACCTCAGTTTTCAGTGAGGGATGGTTTGATGGATTTTATTTAACATTTGTCTTTAATGCAAGGTTTGTGAATTTTTGTTATATAAAGTACAAGTTTATTCCACAATAAATAAAACTTAAATAATCGAAACTATCTGCATATAACAGTTTTTAAAATTTCCAATGCCCCTTAAACAAAATCCTGTCTACTCCCGGACCCCATCACTTTTCAGTTACTCAAACTCCAGGGAAATATTCCTTCCCTCTCTGAACCTTTGGTTTGATTTAACTACTTTCAGTTCTCGTTCTGTGAGCTGTGAAGCATTTTTCTCCAATTCCTCTTACCCAGAAGTGTTATCTCTCACAGCTGAGCAACCTTCCCAGCAACAACATCATTATTCCATTATTTTGCTTTTTGCTAACGTATAATCGCCAGCAGTAGCACACCAGTGTCATCAGTTGAACATTTACAAACAAAGCCCATTATGGGCAAAGCAAACCATTACAAGTGAAAGAGTGGGAAGGGACTAAATCAAAGTAGAGTTGGGGATGAGGGGGTGGCGGTGGCGGTGGAGATAATGCACTGTATCCCCTGCGGTGCCCACCTCTATCTAATGCCATAGAGAGCATTGATACACACCACATGCTCCTCCTCCAAGGAGACCCTGAGAATATTCTTTATCCTCAATCATAGAATATAATCCCTACAGTGTGGAAGGAGAGCGTTGGTCCATCAAATCCCACCAACCATCTGAAGAACATCCCGCCCAGAGCACTCCATCCCTGTAACACTGCATTTCCCATGGCTGATCCACTTAGTCTGCAAATTCTGAACACTGTGGACAATTTATGACGACCGATCCACCTAACCTGCATATCTTTGATTTGTGGGAGAAAACCAGCGCACATGGAGGGTACCACACTATTATGGGGAGAATGTGGATACCCCACATAGGCCGTTGACCAAGGCTGGACTCTAACATTTTACCTGGTGCTGTGAGAAAGCAGTGCTATGATCACAATTTAAATCAATACAGATGAACCCTGCTCCTTGTCACATTGCTGTTTGTGGTGACCTACTGCCCAGAGAGGCATCCTAAGGTTCAGAAAGTGGCAATATAAATTCAGCCAACTCCAGCCCAGTTAATGTGGTTAACAACAACAACATCAATACTCCAGCAGTGTCATCATGAACACGGTCCACTCCTGACTCTGATGGACAGTAACTGCAGAATCAGAGTCCTGCAGTGATGTGTGAACTCTACACCACACTGAGCAGGGGGATGACCACTTCCCTGTGTGCACTCACTGGGCTCTCAGTCGTGTTGAAGTCTCAGAAAATCCCTTGTCCCACAGAGAGGGAAACAGCTCCTACCCAGTGTGAACACGCTGGGGTCTTGGGGGTCAGGATGAATCACTGAATCCCCTCTCACACCCTGACCATCTGAATGGCCTCTCCCCCTGTGTGGGCTCACTGGGGTCTCAGGGGGTCAGGATGAATCATTGAATCCCCTCTCACACACTAACCATCTGAATGAGCTCTCCCCCTGTGTGGGCTCACTGGGGTCTCAGTGGGGCAGGATGAATCACTGAATCCCCTCTCCCACCCTGACCATCTGAATGTCCTCTCCCCTGTGTGGGCTCACTGGGATCTCAGGGGGTCAGGATGAATCACTGAATCCCCTCTCCCACCCTGACCATCTGATTGGCCTCTCCCCCCCTGTGTGGGCTCACTGGGGTCTCAGCAGGTGGTGCATTTGAGTGAATCTCTCCCCACATTGGGAGCGAGTGAATGGTCATTCTCCAGAGTGAGCTCGCTGGTGTTTCAGCAGATCAGAGGACTGAGTGAATCCTTTCCCACACATGGAGCAGGTGAAGGATCTAAATCCATTGTGCCCCCTCTGGTGCCTCAGCAGATTGTAAGATCGAGTAAATCCCTTCCCATACGTGAGGCAGGTGAACAGCCTCTCCCCATTGTGACTGTGTCAGTGAGTGTCCCACTCGGAGGGGTAAGTAAATTTCTTTACATTTACACAGCTTCGCCCTGGTCCCGTTACATTGGTGTCTTCCCAGATCACATGACTGGTTAAATATTCGACCAGCTGCCTAACATGGGAATGATTTCTCTGAGCTAGGAATGCTGCTTTCCCCTTTTATATTACTGATAAGGATCAGGACCTGCAGAATTGGACGACTCTGCAGTTGATGTGATGTTAAAGCTGAGTTTTCCATCTGTAAACTCTCTCTCTCTGTGAAACAAGTTTTTCCCTATCATTACTACAACTCCCAACACCAGCTCTCCCTTCAGTTCTCCTGAATTTCTAAATTTGGACTAATGCAAAGACCTCAGTGATGTGCTTTCCTCTCAATTGTTTCTGAAAGTAAATTGGAGCCATTTTGAATAAATTTATACACTTTACCAGCAGAACTCATGCCTACTCTGTCATTTACGATTTGTAACCTCTGGGAAATTTGTTGCCATCTTCGATGACCGTTATAACGCTCTGCCCACTTCTCTGGAGCCAGGATAAGTCAATTCTAACAATTACCAATAGATTGGATCTGAACAGAATGTCCCCACAACAGTAGGCACTCTGACACTCAGTGCTCAACATTTAAGTTCTGTTTCTTAAACCCCTCATGTGTCTGGCAATCTGGCGATACAATTGCAGATATTTTATACAGTTGCCTTTCAGTCTCTATTGCCAGTTCCATGTCCTTGAAGCAGCCAGTAACACGCCATCGTGACCTAATTCTAACAGCAACATTGCCTTGGCAGAAGAGATTGAGGAGAATTAAGCTGTCTTCTCTGGACTATCTAAACATGAAACACTTCAAATGAACAAAAATCTTAAAGAGATCAATATGGTGGACACAGCAAGGATGTGTGCCCTGGCTGGTGTGTCTGGAATGAAATAAGCACTAACTGTGGTATCTTTACCCAGCATCCCCTTTAGCTGCATAAATGTTTAAGATTTATTTGCTGCTCTAATTCCACTCTCTTGATCACTCCCATTTGTAACTGCTGTAATCTTGGCAGCTGTGCAAATTGATAACATTTGATTCAATCCATCCCAAAACCTCTCTGTATCTGTGTCTCACTTTTGTTCACCGAGACCCTCATTCAATCTGACCTCTTTACAAACCCTGCCCTGATATTTCCTTCGTGGGCTCAGAATAAAATGTTCACAGAATTGTTAATGCTGAAAGGAGGCTGCTTAACTCATCAGCTCTCCAAAGGTAAGAGGGCTGAGAGGTAAATAAGAGGGGTGTGTGGGGTTGGTGGGATGGGAACTCGGAAGGCAATAGGTAGATGTAGATGGGAGGTAATGATGAAAGGTTGGAGTGGATAATTGGGAAGGAAGATGGACAGGTGGGACAGTTCAAGAGGGCAGTGTCGAGTTGGAGGGTTGGATCTGAGTTAAGGTGGGGGAGGAGAGATGAGCAAACCTTGATGCCGTGTGGTTGAAGGGTCCCAAGGTGGAAGATAAGGTGTTATTCCTCCAGGCGTCGGGTGGCTGGGATTTGGCGATGGAGGCAGCCCAGAACCTGCATATCCTGGGTGGAGTGGGAGAGGACGTTGAAGTGGTCGGCCACAGGGTGGTGGAGTTGTTTGGTGCATGTGTTCCAGAAATGTTCTCTGAATCAAGTTGGCGTCCTGACTCCCCAGTGTAGAGGAGACCACATCAAGAGCAAAGGATAAAACAGGTGAGGTATCTGGACGTGCAGGGAAATCTCTGCTGGATGTGGGAGGATCCTTTGGTGCCGTGATTGACGTGAGGGGAAGGTGTGGGCACAGGTTTTACACCTCTTGAATTGGCAAGCAAAGGAGCTGGAGTGGAGGGTGGGTTCGTGGGGAGCATGGATCTAACGAAGGAGTCGCAGAGGAAATGGTCTGTGGAATGCTGAAAGGGGTGGGAAGGGAAATATATCTTTGATGGTGCGGTCTGATCGAAGGTGGTGGAACTGGCAGAGGATGATGTGTTGTATCTGGGTGGAAGGTGAGGACTGGGCGGTTCTATCCTTGTTGCGGTTGGAGGTGTGGGGTTCAAGAGTAGAGGTGCAGGAAGTGGAGGAGATACACGAGGGCATTGTTGACCACATGGGAGGGGAAATTGTGAGTCCTTGAAAGAGGAGGCAATTTGGTATGTTCTGGAGGGTTCTGACAGCTTGCATCAAGTTTCACTGGAACACTGCAGTAAGCTTGAAACAGAGATGGTGGCCAGGGAACAGTCTTGTGTGTTAAAGAGCAGGCAACTGGAAGCTCAGGGTCTTTTTTGCAGCAGAACGTAGATCATCAGCCACCATTTCCACCACCGCCAGTGAGATGCTGCCAGACACAGGTTCCTGTCCCCTGCGTTAACAGCGATGCACCCTCCCAGCAAGGTCATTCTCCACTCCTTTGTCTTTCCAAATGTTTCTGTTTCTCTTTGCACTCCATCTCAACCTATTATTTACTCTTTATCCCCTATCTCCTGCAGTCCAAAGATATGCAGGTTCGTTAAATTGGCCAAGCTACATTTCCCGTAGTGTTCTGGGATGCATAGTTTGGTGCATTAGTCAGGGGAAATATAGAGTAATAGGGTCGGAGAATGGGTTTGGGTGGGATAATCATCGGAGGGTGGGTGTAGGCTTGTTGGGCCGATGGCCCTGTTTCCACACGGTGGCTGGGAAAATTTAGAATTCCTACAATCGGATCTAAGGAAGGGTCACAGGTACCGGAATGACCCTTGGTGTGTGAAGGAGGTGGAAACGGGAAAGGGGGAGTGGCAGCGGAAACCAAATTAAATGTATCAGTTTAGACTAGGAGGGGTTTAATTACACTTTGTACAGGTCGCTAGTCCTGAATTAGAAACTCCTGCTCCCACGTTTGCAGCAAATGGGAAAATGTCTGTGGCCCTCAGGCAATGATAGGTCCTGGGTTATGGCCACCATCTTTATTGGGGGCAAGGTACAGCGAGGCGCATGGACATGTCCTCTTCCTGGGTGGGGGCGGGGAGATTTGAAGAGGAGCATTTACACATCAAACACATACCAAGGAAATATTTGTCTTTAATATTCATCTTGCACTGACTGTGAGCTTTGTCTTGTGAATTTTTTTATCCGATATTAATTGAGAATAATTGAGACCGGGATCTCAAAAGCATGTTTCTACAGTCAGCGGAGTCATCAGGATCTGAATATCATTGGCATTTAACTGTGGAACGAGAAAGGTTTGTCTGTTCTGTCTGTCGAAAAGTAGCTCATATTTTTAGGTAAAAACATTATCCTGTGGCCCAACATTTCAACTCCCCTCCCACTCTGTCGAGGACATGGAGGTCCTGGGCCTCCTTCACCGCCGCTCCCTCACCACCCGACGCCTGGAGGAAGAACGCCTCATCTTCCGCCTTTGAACACTTCAACCCCAGGGCATCAATGTAGACTTCACCAGTTTCCTCATTTCCCCTTCCCCCACCTCACCCCAGTTCCAAACTTTCAGCTCAGCACTGTCCCCATGACTTGTCCTACCTGCCTGTCTTCCTTTCCACCGATCCACTCCACCCTCCTCTCTGACCCATCAACTTCATCATCACCCCACTCACCTATTGTACTCTTTCCTACGTTCTCCCCACCCCCACCCTCCTCTCATTTATCTCTCCACCCTGCAGGCACCCTGTCTGTATTCCTGATGAAAGGCTTTTGCCCGAAACGTCGATTTTACTGCTCCTCGGATGCTGCCTGAACTGCTGTGCTTTTCCAGAACCACCCTATTCCAGACTCTCATATTTTTGTCAAGCGAATAGCAGAAATATGTACAAATTCATGGTTGGATCACCCTTGGGGTATGTGCTCTGTTCTGGGCCGTGCAGCCCGGGAAGGAGATATTGGTCTGAGAGGGAACATTGATTTATCCAAACTACACCTCGACTCTTTGCAGGAACTGTCATGTTTAGACCCAGTCAACCACTGCATGACTTTAACCTGTGAACTCCTTATTTTCAATTCCCTGTAAATTTCCCATTAAAATTTCTTATGGACTCAAATTCCAATACCTTTTTAGGTGAAATGTTCCAGATTCTGACAATTATCTGTTCATCCAGAAATTGCTGAAGGCCATGTTGACGCTGGAGTTACAAATGGCTGAATTGAGAGATGAGATGCTGTCCCTGAGCTCCCATTGAGATGCATTGGAACAGGACAGGAGGCTGAGGGCAGTGTAGGTGTGAGAAGGCATTGAAAATGAAAGGGCTGCACTGTGAGGGCTGCTTGGCTCAATGAGAGTGTTTTGGAGTTGGGTGTAAATAGTGAGGTGAGACGGGGAGAAGGTGAAGCTGGAACTCAGTTTTCGTTCAGGCCATTCAGAATTTCGCATGGTCCCAATGAGAACAGCCTATTTGTTAACAGTTTTTTAAAGTATAATATATCAGCTTAAGTAAAGATTGGGGCTATTGATTATAATGGACATGTTTGAAGTGAAGAAAGGTTGAAAGCTCTTTTAAATATTCTTCATGGGAGAAAACAGCTGAATCTAGAGAGACATTGAGACAGGAACCCTCAGACCCGTGGCGGACTCCTCTTGTACAATGTGGGAAATAAGGGACGTTTCCAGTGTCCCTGACAGCTATTTGTGTAGGAAGTGTGTCCATCTGCGCTACTGGGAAATTGCTTTTCTGACCTGGAGCTGTGAGTGGACTCACTGTGGACCATCTATGATACTGAGAATATTATGGACAGCACGTTTAGTGAGTTCGTCACACTGCAGGTGAGGGTTACACAGGCGCAAAGGGAATGGGTGACCATCAAACTAAATAAAAGGCTCAGGAAGGCAGTGCAGGAATCCCCAGTGATCATCCCCTTCTCAAACAGATATTGTATACTGGTTCGAATTCTGTTCGGGGTGAATGGGTGGGGTGGCCTCTCGGGGAAATCTGCAACAACCAGGGTCATGACACCACAGATAGCTCTGCTGCACAGAACAGGAGGTAAGATAGTTGCAGGGCTATCGTGACATGGGATCAATGGTGAGAGTTAGGGCAGGTACTTCTGTGGCCACAGACATGAATCAAGGATGGCATGTTCCCTCCCTGGTGCTAGGATCTGTAATAGCATGGAGTGGCTACAGTGAGTTCTGCAGCTGGAGGGTAAATAACCAATGGTTATGGAACACACAGATACCAACGACATCGCGAAACAAAGGGATGAGGGCCTGAAATATGTATAAAGGAAAATCAGAGATATATTAAAGTGAAAAGTAATAATGTCAGACTTACACCCAGTGCCATGTGCTAGTGAGAGCAGGAATAAGAGGATAGATCAGCTGGATGTGTGGCTGGAGAAATGGTGTACTAGAGAAGGGTTTAGATTTCCCAGGCACTGCGACCGTTTCTGGGCGAGGTGAGACTTGTACCAGCCTGACTGGTTACCCCTGGGCAGGTCTGGGAGAAATCTCTTGGTGGGGTGATTGCTAGTTCCATTGGTGAGATTGTCACTAGTCTGGCAGGGGGTTGGGAGCTAAAGAGTGGCTTAGATGGGCCAGATTCAGGTCAGGGAATGGGAGATAGAGTATTCGTGATGCAGGCAACAGCTCAGAAAGACAAAGGAAAGGAGAATTAAACGAGGATTGAGTCCTCTTCATCCATCAGTCCTGCCATCCCAGGGGTGAGAGTCAACAAAATATGAAGTCTTTCAAATGTCTATTACTCTACGTGCCTCAGCAAAATCGTGGAAATCTGCAATAAAAACAAAAAAATAATTGCTGGAGATCCTCAGCAGGTCTGGCAGCATCTGAAATGGTGACAGTTGCAGGAAACATTGCGGTTTTGAAGACCTTGTATAATGCCATCCCACAACGTTCACGACTCCAGGCAAAATATCCTCAGCCCCTCCTTATGGTTCACATGTTTCAATACTGGCAGCACCCTTATAAATCTTTTCTGGACTTTTTCAGGGTTCCCAACATCTTTCCTATAGCAGGGATACTAGAATGTAAAGCAGTCTGGGCATTCCAAAAGTGGCTGAGCCGATAAACTGTACAACCGAACCATGATCTCCCAACTCCTATACTCAATGCACTGCCCAATAACAGCTAGCATAGCAAACACCACCTTCACGGACCTGTCTACCTTCAGCGCCACTTTCAATGAACTATCAAACCACTCTGCACAGTGTATTTGTTCGTCAATACTTCCCAGGAACTTGTTATTATGGCGCTGAGTCTTATCTTCCTGAAATCAGGGAGACTAGAATTGAATGTAGTATTCTAAAACTGGCCTCACCAATGCCCTGTACAGCCACAACGTGACCTCCTAACTCTTATACTCAGTGACAGAATCCATACGGTGTGGAAGCAGCCCATTCAGCCCATGAGACCTTACCGACCATCGGAATAGCATCCCACCTGAACCATGTGACCCAGCATTACCCACAGTTAATCCACCTAACCTGCACCTCTTTGGATTCCAGAGCGCCCAGAGGATGCCCGTGCAAACACACAGAGGGAGAATGTGCAAACACGGCACAGAGTGGAATCGAACCCAGGTCCCTTTATTGATGAGTGCACAGACCAATAAAGGTCAGCGTCCCAAATGCAGCCTTCAGCACCCAGTCTCCCTGAAACTCGACTTTCCAGGAACTATGCAGTTCTGAGCTCTTCAGAGGGATTGAAAGTGAGGAGGAGAAAACAGGAACAGGGTTGAGTTGTAGATCTATAAAATAACTCTCTGTTCCCCCCTCTCTGTTTCCCTCCCCCTCTGTTCCACTCCCCGTTCTCTGATTCTCCCCTGCCTCTGCCTGTCCTCTCCTGCCCCATCCCTGTCCTCACCTGTGTGACCACTCTCAATCCCCACATCCTCTCTTTCCCCCCACCCTCAGCTCACCCTCTCTGCCTACTCTCCCTTCCCTCTCACTTAGTTTTGTATACTCCAACCACAGGGAAAGGACCTTGTCTATTTGCCCTACACATGACCGGCTGATTTTATAAATCTCTATCAGGTCATCCCTCAGCCTCCGACGCTGCAGGGAAAACACCCTATCCAACGCTGGCAACATCCTTGTAATTCATTTCTGACCCCTTTCAAGTTTGAGAACATCCTTCCGATAGGAAGGAGACCAGAATTGCTGGAATATTTCAAAACTTGCCTAATCAATGTCCTGTACAGCCACAATATGACATCCCAACACCTATACTACATTCTCTGACCAATAAAGGAAAGCATACCAACTGCCTTCTTCACTATCCTATCCACCTGTGACTCTACTTTCGAGGAACTATGAACCTGCACTCCAAGGTCTCTTTGTTTCACAACACTCCCCAAGAACTTACTATTAACTGCAAAAGTCCTGCTAAGGTTTGCTTTCCTAAAATGCAGCATCTCACATTTTTGTAAACTGAACGCCTCAGCCCATTCGCCCATCTGATCCAGATCCCGTTGTACTCTGAGGTAATCTTTTTCACTGTCCACTACACTGCCAATTTTGGTGTCATCTGCAAACATGCTAACAATACATCTTATGTTCACATTGATATAAATGGCAAACAGTAGTGGATTCAGCACCGATCTTTGTGACATTCCATTGGTCACAGGCCTCCAGCCTAAAAAGCATCACTCCACCACCACTCTATGTCTTCGACCTTTGAACCAGTTCTATATTCAATTGGTTAGGTCTCCCAGTATTCCATGAGACCTAACCTTGCGAACCAATCTCCCATGAGGAACCTTGTCGAACACCTTACTGAAGTCCATGAAGATCATGTTCACCGCTCTGCCCTCATCAATCCGCTTTGTTACTTCTTCAGTAAACTCAGTCCTGTTGATGAGACATGATTTCCCACACACAAGGCTGTTATTGATATCCAGGACTTAACTCTGTACATTGGGGTCTGTGTCGCCCAGTTATAGGAGTTAATATTCTGGATAACGTTCACGTACAGCAGCTTTGTGTTGGTGACTGTGTATTGAGTCTTGTTAATAACACCAACACAGGTGAGTTCCTTTTGAAAGGCAGTCCCTATATCCCTACCCCCTCCCACCTGCTCTGTCTCCTCCATCCCCACCGTAGACAGGAAGTATGAGGAGCTCATGGAATTTCCATGTTTTTGAGGATGAGCAAATCTTCCCTTCTTTCCACTAGCCCACCATGAAATGGTGGTAGTGTCCTTTCCTCTGGACCAAGAGGATAGGGTTCAGGGTTTGGTAACAGCGGCTTTGAAGAGGATGATTAGAAAACCTGCCCAAGCCACCAGGCCATACTGTCTCCCAACAGTCCCTGCCTGAGTCTCCAAACAGAACCTTCCTGTGGTTTCTCTCCTGTCAGACTCTCCCATTACTCAGTTTGTCCAGTATCCCCTCCTTCTGCTGCACTGATCCCGTCCCTCACTGACCTGTCCATCCCCCAGTGTCCTCCACATTCATTCATTGTTTACAATCCCATTATTTCCCGTCCTCCAGCCCCACCCCCTCCACTCTATTGGGCAGCAGCTGATATCAATCCTCCAGGCTCCTTTGTGATCGACAGCATGTTCCGTAGGAAGGGAGATCGGTGCACGGGTGCAGTGCTGGCCAGTTGTTGGCGTATGTGCAGGGCAGGTCAGTGCCAGGGAGGGAGGCTGTGGGAATAATCTGTCATTTTCAACTCCCTTCCTTCTTTCCTCTGAGAACCCGACCCAGGGGTATAGCCCTTTGCCTGGTGTCCTGACGAATGGTCAAAGAATCTATGGGGGATCATTTTGCAGCACGTTGTCAGAACTCTTATGAATAGTCAGAATTGTTATGGAAAATGACAAGGATGGGCCTACAATTAGAGTTCTAATTTGGTTAATTTTAGTTCAACCAGATATGATTTGGCCATTGTGTGCAGAATGGTTCTCATCAGAGAATGGGGGTTCTTGGAGATGGGGGGAGGATTCACCAACACCCTGGAGGCTCCAAGTCAAACTCATTGATTTGGTTCTTAGTCTGCAGACAGCAGCTCGGAAACTGAATTCAAGGCGAGGAGAGAGATTGTGAGAACTGGGTGTGGAGGAAAGGAGGGACGAGATTGGTTTGGATTTCAGTTATCAAGAGAGAGAAATTGTGCGACTGAGATTTAAAGCTTTGGGGGAACAAGGGAACTACAATTTAATACTATCATTGTCTTATAAAGTTCCATCCTGTATTAACAATGCTGACTTGTTTTTTTCTGTTATAGGGTACGGAAAGGGTGGATTTGCAGATGAGAAATTCAAATTGAACTTCATGTTCAGATCTGATATTTACTTGATCCGAGCCGATCTGAATATCATTGGCCTTTTCATCTGGAAGGAAAGGTGTGCATTCTGTCCGTGGGTGAATATTTCAAATCTCAGTGTGACTGGAAAAGTACTGACACACAGCCAAGTCCATGTGAACGTGCTTTGTGGCTTTGAATGGAGGCTGGTTGTAAGGATTATCTCCGTGGCAACGGCAATTTAAAAAGTCTAGTTCAATTCAGCACTTTGTGTTTAAACAACACACCCCTCCCCAACACCTCCGTGGCTCAGTCAAGTACTTGAGAGGTGCTTCAGTTTCGGTGGGGTTGTCTGTCAGGATTCTCATGTGGAGGAGCCGGTGTTGGAATGGGGTGGACAAAGTTAAACATCACACGACACTAGCTTATAGTCCAACAGGTTTATTAGGAAGCACTAGCTTTCCAAGCACGATGTAATTTTTAACTTTATCAGGTTCATCTCTATGCTGACAGTTTTCTTCAGATAAGACCTTCAGCAATTAAATAGGCCATATGTTCCCCATGCAATAGGTTTCCTCGAGCTGTGTAATCTGCTATTCTTGCCCTGGGGATAGCTACACAATTGTATACCCAGTCAAAATCCCATCAAGCTTTTTGTTGATCTTTAAAGTTTTTCTAATCTCCTAGTTTCTCCTTGGTCGTTGCCAATTTGTATGCCTTCTATTTCAATTTGATAGACTCCCTTATTTCCTTAGACACAAATGGCAGATTACTCCTTTTCCTACAGTCCTTCCTTTTCACTAATATATATAATTTTGCTGTGCACTTTGAAAAATTACTGCCTCATCCTGTTGTAGTCTACTTTGTTTAAGCACAGGATCTTGGGATTGGACTTAATCTTCCAGCTTGCCATCTGTGTTATAAATTCAACCAGACTTCTCACATATTCTTAAAATGCCTCTTTGGATTCATCCTAATCTTCTCAGCCAAGATTCTTTCATATCCACTTTGTCGCCCTCCTGATTTCCATCAAAGGTAAACTCCTATATCCCTTATTGTGCGCCACGGACTCCCTTAATCCCCGTTGCCTGTACCTGAGCCACGCATCCCTCTTTTTTCCAGTCAATGCCTAAATATCTCTTGTCATCCGGGGTTCCCCATTCCTGCAAACCTTGCCCTTCACCGTCACAGGAACATATAGAGCTTGAACTCTAGCTATCTCACATTTAAAGGCTTCCCATTAGCCAGAGGGCCATTTACCTGCAAACAAATTACTCCAGTCGACCCCTGCAAGATCCTGTCCAATCCCATCAACATTCCCCTTGTCCTAATTTAGAACTTGAAACTGTGGACCCAGTTTTGTCCCTCTCCAAAGCTATTTAAAAATTAATAGGACGATGGTCACTGGTCCCGAAGTGCTCCCCCACTGTCACCTCAGTCACCTGTCCTGCTCTGTTTCCCAAGAGTTGTTCGAGTTTTACCCCTTCCCAAGTAGGACCCTCGACATACTGCTAGAGGAAACTTTCCTGAATTCACTTATCGGATTCCATTCCATCAAATCCCTTCACGCTATGGCAATCTCAGTCTGTTACAAAAATTAAAATCCACTCTTATGACAACCACATTGCTCCTGCATGTCTCCCTTCTCCCTGCATATTTGTTACTCAAATTCACGTTGACTATTTGGAGGCCGATAGTACAATCCCGGTGACATCATCATCCACTTCCTACCTCTTAACTCCACCCCCGAAGCCTTACTGGATGATTGGTCAGTTATTTTATCTCTGATTACTGCAGTGATAATCGCCTTAATCAGAAATTCAACTGCTCCTACCCTCCTTCCACCATTCCTGTCCCGCCTAAACTACCTGTACCTGATGCGTGAAGCTGCCAGTCCTGACCCTCGCTTAGCCATGATTCCATAAAGGCTATATTATCCCAATCCAATGTTCCTAACCACGCCATTAGTTTATTGGTCTTACCTGCCAACCCTCTTGCACAGAAATAAATGTAGTTTAATCTAACAGGCATTCCTTACTCCTTATCATGTTCCAGCCTGACCTGTCTCTTCACTTTATTGTTTCTGATTACTGTATCTCCTACCAGCCTCGTTCTTGCCTCCCTGATCATGACGGTATTGCTCCTCGCCAATATAGTTTAAATCCTCCCTTGTAGCATGAACAAATTTCGCCAACAAGATACTGGTCCCCTTCCCAGTGCATGCACCACCTGTCCCTCCTGATCAGGTCAACTCTGTCACAGAAAAGACAACAATGTAAAAATCCGAATCTCTCTGCCCCCCACCCCCACACCAATTCTTTAATTACTTATTTATCTGCCATATCCTCCTGTTCTTACTTTTATTAGCTCATTACAATGGAAGTAATCAGGAGATTACCACCGTCAAGGTCCTGGTTTTTAACTTTTCTCCCAGCTCTCACTAATCACTCTGTACGACCTCATTCCTATATCTACCCGTGTCATTTCTGCCAACGTGCATAATGATTTCTGACTGCTCCCCTTCCCCCTTGAGAATGTTCTGCAGCCGCTCGGAGACATCCTGGACCCTGGTGCCTGGGCGGTAACTCAACATTCTGGATTCCTATTTGAGGCCACAGAATCTCCGATCTGTCCATCTAACAATCGACTCTCCTATCTCTAAGGTCCTGTTAACTGTTACCCTTTCCCATTGTGCCCCAGAGTCAATGGTAGTGCCACCAACCTGGCTACTGCTGCTTTCCCCTCGAATGTATTTCCCCTGAACAGTATCCAAAACGGTGTACTTGTTTTCGCGGGGAATTGCCACAGGGGATTCCTGCATTCTCTGCCTACTCCGTTCGCCATTCCAGGTGGTCGCCAACTTCCTCTCTGTCTTGAACACAACAGGGAGCAAGGACTCCTATTGGATTAAATTGCTTTTATTTAAATGCAACAGGACAGATAAGTAAGCCTGATGTACTCATAGCATGGATCTTAACGCGGGACTGGGATATTATAGTCATTACAGAAACATGATTGGGGCGAGTCTTGGGTGTGACCACAACACGAAAGCTCTTATCTATGAAGTTTTCAATATCTCAGATGATCCTGAGGGCATCCAGCTCCAGCTCCCGAACACCGTCTCCCAGGAGTTGCAGCTGGGTGCATTTTCCACACGTGTAGTTACCAGGGACTGTGGGAATTTCCCTGAGCTCCCACATCCCGTAGGAGGAACGTTCAACAGTCCTCACTGCCATCTCCATTGCTGCAAGACTAAAGTTGAAAGGACTTTATTTGAGCTTGCCTGTAGTTTTCGCTGAGCTGCTGCTATCCAAAACCTCTTGAGCCAAACATTACTGCTGACTCTGCTACCAACCGCATGTCTCTCTACCCCTTCACATTTAGTTTTGGTTAGAGAAGGAGGGAGACATTGCAGTGATGTCGCACTTGGGCATTAAGCACTCCTTGACACCTGGTCACTAACGACCTGCTCTCCATCCAAGATCACTGATTGGCCTTGGAAGATGTCTTACTGAGATTTTCCTTCTGGTAGTGCTAACTGCGCTGCTGCTAATCTTCACCCCGACAGCCAATCTGCGTTGTCACAGTCCCTTGGTCCTTTCTGTCTAAGAGTACTGAATTTCTTAATTCTTTGAATCCATCGCCTGCATTCCAAACTGTGTCTCACTCCACAGCGAGAGAGGTTGATGTTCCAGTGAATACAAGGCTATTGTAAAAATGATACAATTCCACATCGGGACAAAAATATGTCTATCCGCTCACTGAGTGCTTTTCCACTCAATTAGGTGAGATCGATTTTGATAATCCCCCATTCCACTTGTCTATATTTTCCACATAAACCTTGTATGAAAATCAGTCTGCCTCAATCCTAAAGATATTTAATGAGACAGCCTCAACAGCCCGAAGAATTTTCGAAAATGATTTCCCTCTCACTGATGTGAGACTTGGTGGTTTTTAACCCCATGCGGTACTTCTAGCACTCTGTTTGAAAGTTGTATCAATATTAGATGTTATCCTGTCCTATCACACCTTCTCTGTGGTCAGAGGCAAAACAAAATGAAAAGTTAAGAGACTGTAATATCCTCACATCAGCTGAAGATACAGCTCATCCTGGTCTGTGCATTTGCCGACTCTCTATCCCGCAAAACCTACCAATTCATCGTCAGCTTCTGTATCAATTCACTCAAGGATCACACGGTCACTCTCCTTGAATCCAGGAATTCCTTCTTCAAACTGAAGATCGGAAGGAAGTCAGTGTTTAACATATTCTCTGGCTCCATTCACAGGCTGCCCCCTTGGTCCCTAAATACTCCCCATTCTCTCCCGCGTTATCCTTTTCCCCTTAATAACTCGAAAGAATGTCTTTGAATTCTTGCTAAGCTCTACCCTCGAATGTTTTAACTCCCCGCCACTACTTCTGCTCTTCTACTGACTTTTTAAGTTTAGCCCTACACTTTCTATATTCTTTTCGGACCTCCGTTGACCTGTTCACTTTGTTACTGCTTTAAGCTTCTTTTTCCTTTTTAATTCTGTTCGGAAATGTGTCGACACCCAAGGTTCTCTGGGCTTGTATTCCTAAAATTCATCTTCGGTGTAACGAGGTCCATCACTGTCATCAATTATATTTTGCTCAAGTGACCCCCTAACTCGCGCCCCACGCTGTTCTGCTACAGTTGCACCTAGAATCATCTGCACTTTGGCCAGATCCTGTCATATGTTTTCATAAAATCGGTCTCCAATTGCAAAAAGCTTTTATTTTCCAAACATTTTTGGGTCTTCTCCTTCGCAAACTCAAGACATAGGAGTCACGGTCACTGGTCCTTTCATGCTCAACCCAACCCTGCCTGCAACATCTGACTGGCTTCGTTCCCCACGGTGAGGCCCAGCACAGCCCCGCCCATTGTTGTATCTGCTACACTTTGACATAACAAACTCCCAGGAATAAATTTCAAGGCATCTGTCCCATCTTAAAAATGTTATCACTGCCCGAATGAATGTTTGGAATCGAAATGCCCGAATATAATGATCCTATTGTTGTGTTAGCACACCTCAATAAATTGGTTTTATATCAGCTCCTGTACTTTCTTTTGTTTGGGAGTCTATAATATATCCCCAGCAGTGTGTCTTCATGGTTTTGATCCTGAGCTCTAACCACCAAGCCTCATTAGATCATTCTTACTGCAGTAACTAACTCCACAATTAGTAATGCAACCCCACTTCCTCTTTTACCACCTCTCTTGTCGTGCCTATAGATCTTGTACCACAGGATATTGAGTTGTCAGCTCTGACCTCCCTCAAACACATCTCTGTGATGGCAAAAATGTCACACTTCCCCATTTCACCTCATTCCGTTATCACATCTGTTTATCCGATAATATTCCCAGCATTAAGGTAAACGACATCCAGCCTGGAATATAGCACCTGGAATACTCTAAAACGCGGAGATCTTTAGTCATTCATTGTTTGTTCTCACGCTGCCCAATTGATGAACCAAACCTCTGGGAATGAATGAATATTTGTTGAATTGTAATTTCTCTTTTAATAAATGTATTCATCAAATGCAACATTCCAGAACTAAACAGTCAGCTTCACACGCAATGGGTTTCTGCTGATTAATTCCCTGTTCAGTGTGCAGAGGGGAGAGCTCTAAGTAATGGAGAAAGTGAGAACTGCATTTACTGGGGATCAGAGTCGAAACATGTGGCGCTGGCAAAGCACAGCCATTGGGGCAGCATCTGAGGAACAGGAGAGTCAAAGCTTTGGGCATCAGCAGTTCATCAGGATCTGCAGTTCTTACTTTCTCCATTACTTAGTTCTGGAAAGTTGCATTTGATGAACACAAAGGAGAATGAGAGATGACTTGACAGAGGTGTATAAGATGACGAGAGGCAAATATAGAGTAGATAGCCAGATACTTTTTCCCATGGTGCAAATATCTATCATGAGGGAAAAAAACCTAAAGGTAAGTGGAGGAAGGTTGAATGGAGATGTCAGAGGTAGGTTCCTTTCACAGAGAATGGTGGATGGTTGGAATGTACTGCTGGAAACTGTAGTAGAGTCAGCTGCATTGGGGATATATTAAGAGACAATTGGATAGGCAATTGAATGATAGCATAATGAAGGGTTTGTCGGTTAGTCTGATGTTAGAGTCGGATAAAGAGTCGGCAGGACGTCAAGGCCAAAGGGTCTGCACTGTACTGTTCTATGTTTCACTCAGCATGTGGATTCTTTTCAGTTGTTGAATGTGTGAGGCAGTGATGTGTGTGAGATCAGGATGCTCTGTAGGTGCGTTAGGCCAAGACGTCCACTTCTGGGGTGCATTCTTACATTCGCCTGAGTACCAGTACAATATATGTGTGATGACCAACACCAGACAGAATCAGTCAAGTTCTGTTATTAAGGTGATTCTGGACTTGTCATTTGCTGCTGTGTTCTTCAGATAGATTTTGTTAGTTGACCCACGTATTAATTTTTGTCCATCCACAGAGATGTACAATTTTATTCGTATACTGGTGAATGTGAAGGTGACATTTATTGGACACGGTTTTGGAGCTTTCTTTGAGAGACACAATGTGCTGCAGAATACTGTCACCTTGTTAACATCTTTACCCAGTGTCTGGTCCAGATAGCAGATGCTTGGAGTCTGGGAGGCAGGCCACATATCATCACCATAATTAACTTGTGCGATGTGATTCTGACACTCCATGTCCATTCATCTGCCCCCAGTCAAGGCTCAGACCGAAGATGGAATCGAAATAATTTGTTGTGAAATAATGTTTGAATGACTGCTGTGACCCAGGTGGAAGCTCTCTGGATTCATTTAAGAGCAGACAAATGTCTTACCCAGTATCACAGGCAGCTGTGACTGAATTCAAATCTTTTAAAGTCTTTTTTCAGTGCAGGTTATGATTGCAATCTGATCTGAAAAAATCAGATATTTGCTATGTTCGTGAATTGTGATTCACAAAAGTGTGAAATATCATTATTCAACCAAACAATAATTGCATCACCTCTGAAAACAATTAGGTTGATGTTATATTTATGGAACTAAAATATACTTACCTGCCAACATTTTATGTTACAAAAAAAAGATAGTATGTTTTATTTAATACCGAACAAAGAACATGTTATCTGACTATAGTGCTGATCACAATTAAATGCTTTTGCATACATGAACATCAATTCACCACAAAAATACATCATCCTCTCTCTAGTATTCTCACATACGGATGAGGAAGGACACCACTTCAACTGGGACAACACATCCATCCTAGGACAAACCAAATAGAGGCACGCACGAGAATTCCTAGAAGTATGGCATTTCAACCTGAACTCTATCAACAAAAACACCGAGTTAGACCTCAACTATCATCCCTGAGAAAAGGAGCAGAATGTGACTTCACCACAGGAAATAACATCACCACAAGAAATGACATCACCAAACCAAAGAAACTCCTGAGGCCCACTGAAGATGAAGATGGCAAAACGTCTCGAAATGAACCTCCCAGCTCAGCGAAGAAGCCTACATCCAAAACTTCAACCTGAGCTACAAATCTTCTCAAAACTCGCTACAATTACATACTCATTGTCAGTATTCAAATGCTCCAACATTTGGAAAGTTGTGGGCGTCTGAATGATTGTATGTTTCGAGTGAGAAAACGATTGAACAGTCATATAGAAATTGCGTTCTTACGCATTTATACATAATCGATCAGTTTAATTTCTCACTAAATGTGCGAGCTTCAGTTCTTTTCCAACAATTGAAAAATGACAATAATTCAATATGAACAGAGAATATTAGATTAAATAAATAATTTGTGTTATTAAATTGAAACCTTGCAATTTTCAGAATGAATGGTATTTAATGTGAAATGTGAAGAAGAATGAAGAACATTCATTCATGTCGGCTGCAGAGGGACTTAGATATGATGCAGAGTTGGGCTGAGGAGTGGCAGATGGAGTTCAACCCTGCCAAGTGTGAGGTTGTCCATTTTGGAAGAACAAATAAGAATGCGGAATACAGGGTTAATGGTAGGGTTCTTAGTCAGGTGGAAGAACAGAGTGATCTTGGGGTCTATGTACATAGATCTTTGAAGGTTGCCACTCAGGTGGATAGAGTTTGTAAGAATGCCTATGGAGTATTATCGTTCATTAGCAGAGGGATTGCATTCAAGAGTGGTGAAGTGATGTTGCAGCTGTACAGGACTTTGGTTAGGCCAGTTGGAGGACTGTGTGCAGTTCTGGTCGCCTCACTTTAGGAAAGATGTGGAAGCTTTGGAGAGGGTGCAGAGAAGATTTACCAGGATGTTGCCTGGAATGGAGAGTAGGTCATACGAGGATAGGTTGAGAGTTCTCGGCCTTTTCTCGTTGGAACGGCGAAGGATGAGGGGTGACTTGATAGAGGTTTATAAGATGATCAAAGGAATAGATAGAGTAGACAGTCAGAAACTTTTTCCCCGGGTACAACAGAGTGTTACAAGGGGACATAAATTTAAGGTGAAGGGTGGAAGGTATAGGGGAGATGTCAGGGGTGGGTTCTTTACCCAGAGAGTGGTGGGGGCATGGAATGCGCTGCCCGTGGGAGTGGTAGAGTCAGAATCATTGGCGACCTTTAAGCGGCATTTGGATAGGTACATGGATGGGTGCTTAATCTAGGTTAGAAGTTCAGCACAACATCGTGGGCCGAAGGGCCTGTTCTGTGCTGTATTGTTCTATGTTCTATGTGATATGTTCTAACATATATCCGTGTGAGTGAACAGTCAGACAATTTCGAAAGAGTTTTGTGGCAAAGCAAAGGAAATATTTGTTTTATTTGTTGGGATACAAAATTTAAAATATTCGTGTGCTGAGTACTAATTAGACTTCATCATCAAGCTGAACTTGCAATACTTGCATTATAAATGGTTATGCTGCAGCAAAATGATCAGATATTTGCCAACATTTACAGCGGAAAATAATCTGATACTGGCTTTGAATTGCATCTGTACCTGATAGAGTACAGAACTTTTATGTACACAAGGAGGCTATTTGGCCACTGTGTATGCATCAGCTTGTGAAGTGTCTCCCAAATCCTCCCATTTGCCACCTCTGTCACTGTTGCCCTTTAATTTCGGAACGTTCAAATATATATCCAGTTCCCTCTTTAGTCTTCATTCACAAATCTCCCAGGTAGGGCATTCCAAATCCTAACAACTCTCTCAATAAGGAGCTTTTGCCTTATCTCACTCCAAGGTCTTGTGCCGACAATCTTGAAACTGGGATGCTGTAATGCCAGCTAAGAGAAATGAAGTATTCTTATTTTACCCTTTTTTTCATAATTTTGATTACTGCAATAAGTTCACATCTTCGTCTGTTCTGATCAATCAGGCGTAATTTCATTACTCAAATTTCTCGCATCCTACCTTTAACTAATTTCTTCATTCCACTTATCATTCTGATTATTTATAAGGTTCCTGGTATTCTTCTTCAAAATAATGAAGGGTGTGTGTGTGTGTGTGTGTGTGTGTGTGTGTGTGTGTGTGTGTGTGTGTGTGTGTGTGTGTGTGTGTGTGTGTGTGAGAGAGAGAGAGAGAGAGAAAGCGAGAGAGAGAGAGACAAAAAAAAAACAATTCTCTGTAATGTCTGAATTACACCCAGTGCCTCGTGTAAAAGAGGTAAGGATTAGGTAACGATTAACATAAGGTAAAAGAGCTAGTTCAGGGACGATCTTGCAGGAAAGGATCCTCTTGGAAAGAATGACCACAACATACTGGTGAGAACAGTGTCACATACGAGAGCCTTAGTGTTGGGTAATAATACTTACAGTGGCCGAAGGAAGGTGTTGGTGGGGGTGAGGGGGTGGGGGTGGGGGGACAGTCAAAGGCAGGACAGATGAAGAAATTTGGCAAATACTTAAGGGGATACTAAATACGTCTCTAGAAAGTATATTTGTGAGAGAAGAGGAATTGCATGACAGAGAAAATTTATCCATGTCGAGATTAGGAATTCAATGACAGCATGAGGGCAAAAACTAGGGCAAATCATACTGCACAAGTTAGTCGTGCTCCAGGGATTGGGTAAGGTGGTGGCCCAGTGCATTACAGCGGAACTGCTCATCCAGAGACCCAGATAATGTTCTGGGGAGCTGGGTTCGAATCCTGCCATGGCAGATGGTGGAATTTGAATTCAAATTTGGGATTAACAAACTGATGGTGAACATGAATAGATTGTCAGGAGAAGCTCACCTGTTTCACTAATGTCCTATGGGGAAGGAAACTGCCATCCTTCGCTTGTCTGGCCGATATGTGACTCCAGACCCACATCAATGTAGATAACTCCTAACTGCCCTCTGGGAAATGAAGGATGGGCAATAAATACCGGCCTACACAGCAATGCCCTCTTCCTGTGAATTAATGAAATCAAACAAAAAAAAATCAGCAAAGGGTTAACACACAACATTAAGAGAAGCTATGACAGGAAATGAACGGAAACATAAATACTGATATCATTAGCTTTCACTAGTACATAAAAAAGAATCGCAGAGTGAAACTAAGTGATGGCTCTTTGCAGGATGAAACTGATAAGATAACGATGAAAAACTCAAAAATGGCAGAGGCACAAAAGCAATGTTTTCTGTTTTCACAGACTACACTAAAAACTGTAGTTCCTACAGAGGAACTTGTTGGGATTACTGCTGTTTGTCATTTTAATGAATTAACTAGATGAGGGCATAAAATGATGTGTTAGTAAATTTAATGATGATACTAAGGTTGGTGAAGTGTGGATAGTGCTGAAGGATGTTGCAGGTTACAGAGGGACATAGATAAGTTACAGAGCTGGGCTGAGAGGTGGCAACTTCAGTTTAATGTGCAAGAGTGTGAGGTGATTCATTTTGGAAGTAGCAAAATGAATAAAGAGTACTGGGCCAACGGTAAATTCTTGGCAGTGTCCATGAGCAGTGATCTCGGTGTCAATGTACGTAGATCACTCAATGTTGCCAATCTGTTTAATAGGCTTGTTAAGAAGGTGTAGAGTATGTTAGCTTTTATTGGAAGAGGGATATAATTTTGGAGCCACATGATCATACACAAAGAACCGATGTGGCCGCACTTGGAGTACTGTATATTTCTGCTTGCTATATTACAGAAGGACGTGGAACGATTGGAAAGGGTTCAAAAGAGATTTACAAGAATGTTGCCTGATTTTGTGGGAAAGTCTTATAAGGAAAGACTGAGGTAGTTGTCGCTGTTTTCATTCGAGAGAAGAAGGATGAGAGCTATCTGAATTGATCTATATTAGATAATCAGAGGGTTAGATAGGGTGGACAGTGTTATGAATTTTTAAGTGTACTCTCCCTTCAAGAGAGTTGAAAGGCTGGCCAGAGTACTGGAAAAATTAAAAATGTAATATTTGGTCAAACAGCTAGCAGTATCTGGGTTGCTATGAGACAAATTCAAATTCAAATTCAGCCAATCAGTTTAAATAATGTGCCAAGATGCCAAAAGCTAATCAAGTTTGTATTTAGTGTTTTTACAAAATTAAAACCAATAAAACAATCCAATTTTTTGGGGTATAAATATCAAACATTTTGAACAGTTGGCCAGAGCAGCAAAGAGCAGCAAGCCGCCAACAAGTCCAGCCTGGCAGCAGAAAGATCTGCTCTCTGACAGGGACCTTTATCAACCAAAGACCTGGGAAGCAGAATCCCCAATAATAAGAAAAGAAGACAGGAATATGGTGAAGAATCGACAGCTGCCTGGTTTTGAAATAAGAGTTTTATAAAAAATCTTCATCAGGATTTTTTGATCGGACTATTATTATAGAGATGGAGGTATCAGTGTGCATATCAATCTATTGGTGAGTAAAAACGGCGAAGTTGCAAAATTTTGGACAATACCATGATGACCTTTGAAAAGGTAAGGTGCTTTTCGGTGATTAAACAGAAGAACGAATGTCTGTGGGTAAGCAGTTTGCAGGTTCCCAATTGACAGAATGGATCAAACCCATTCAGTTAGCAGGCCCAAGCTGCATTTTTATCCAGGCAACAGTTCAAATGCTGCCAATTAACATAAAACGGCACTTGGAGATTAAGGATCCATTTTAGCGTTAACAATATGAAACCAATCATAGAACAAAAATTTCTTGTGTCAAGGAGATATATATATAACAGAGAGGCAATTGGACAGAGGGGGAGAGTCCACTGCTAGTTGAAAAAATGATGACAGGGAAGTGTCATCTGTGAAAGAAATATTGGGGACTCACAAAAAATCTCCATGCTCTGCCTAAAAAGCTCTATCCATCAATAAAGGTACACAACACGCTGAGCAAATATTCTTGAAACCAGAAAACAACTGAGAAGGCATTTCAGACAGAGAAAGACGAGGGAATAAGATACAGAAATTTCAAGGCAGTCCATACTGGATGAACTTTGAGAGACTAAGTTTTAATTTTACTCTTAATAATAATGGATTTATGAGTGGAATCCGCATTAATGAAACCGCATATCAGGAAAATCTTGTTTCTTTTCCGGAAAACGTAATTAGTTACAGAGAGATTGTTCAGTTTGTTAGTGATTTGTTCACTGTTAAAGTTAGAATCATAGAATACGTAGAGTAGGGAAACAGGTCCTTCGGATTAACAAGGATCACACTGACCCTCCAAAGAGTAAACCACTCAGATGCATTCCTCCACACTATTGACTATATTTACCCCTGACTAACGCACCTAACTTACACATCCGTGAACACTATGGGCAATTTGGCATGCCCAATTCAAGTAACCTGCACATCATTGATTGTGAGAGGAAACAGGAGCACGTCTTTGAGCCCACACAGACACGAGTAGAATGTGATAACTCCACATAGACAGTTGCCCGAGGTTGGCATCTAGCCTGGGTCTTTGGCACTATGAGGCAGCAGTGCTAGCCCCTGAGCCATGATGTCACCCCTAGACAAGCAAATAGTACTTGTCAATTACAGAATGCATGAAAGGATTCCATTTCATTGAACCAATCCTTTATAACAAACTGGATTGTCAAAAAGGAAGTGGGTTATATCACTTGTCACACTCTCTTCGTTGGGTGCATTGCTTTTAATTATCAGATGGATGTTGACCTCCACTTCGTTATATTATAGAGAGTTTGAAGTGGGTCAAGTGAATGATATATTGGTACATGGGGCATAGGAGGAAGCATGTTTCTGTGTTTGAATAGATTGGTGGTTTGAATGAAAAACAGTGCATTAATCCAATGGAGAGATTGCAAAGCTGAGGCACAGAGGAATCAGACACCTGGATAACAAAAAAAAAAACACGTTGCGTGCACATCATAGGGAGGCAATATAAATTTTCAAACCTTTTGAAAGAGAATACATTCAGGAGTAGGGAAGATATCCTACAGTTTTGTAAGGTACAGTGAGATCACATTAGGAGAGCTGAGGGCCCAATGACATGAAAAGCAGTCCAGAGAAGATTCTCTCAACTGATTCCTGTGAGGAGCATTTATCTCTGGAAGAACATTGTCAGATTGGCCTTGGATCAGTTAGGGTTTAGGCAAATGACGCACGATCCCTTTTAAACCCATAATATTCTGAGTAGTCTATTCAAGTTGAATGCTGAAACAATATTTAAATTTGTGCAAGAGATTTACAGACATGGATATACTCCTGGAAACTGAAGAATATCCCAGTGAAGGAGTTGGTGATTGTTTTAACCATCTCGAAGGGTTCTGCGTCTTTGGGAGCTTCCATCCCAGAGAGTGATGGAAGGTGAGACATTGAATATTCTTAAGACACAGTCAGACAGTTTATCGGCTATTAATTATGAATTAAAGTTATAGAGCATAGCCACAATCAGATCATCCATGATCTTATCACATTGCAGACTTGGTTCAAGTTGTCCAATCACTTACTCCTGATCTTAGTTTTTTCGTTGCTATTGCCTTTAGATACTGGCAAATAATTAAAGCATTCTCAAGAGCACAAAGACTCTCCTTTTCAGAATGATGAGCACACCTTGAAAATGTGATTTTTAATCAGCACTGCGAAAGCACTCGTGGAAGTTTCATGGAGTTACAGCAAGATCAGATGCTTAGGTCAAAGTAAAAGCCTCATTAAAACTGCGTTAGAAATCAGATAGTTTAGAATGTATGCCTTTAATAGAGCAGATTCCTGTCAGTTGTTCTTGTAAGGTGAATTCCGTTAGCAAGACCAGCATTTATTGCCTATGTCTAAGTTCCACTCAGCATATGGTGGTGAACCCCAGTGATCCTCGTGGTGCAGGGACACTAACTGATATGTTTCAAAGAGAGCCACAGAATTCTAAACAAGTGACAGTGAAGGGAAAATGATATTGATTCAAGCCAGGATGCTGTGTAACCTTGGAGATTGTATTCCTCCCTACGTGATGCTCACAGCGATGGAGATAGTGGGACAATCTCTTGCTTTTCTTATTTTGGGGAATGTACAGAGTGATGTAGTTAAGGTCATTTCTGAGGGAGCCTGAAGTCGCATTTTGAACACATAGCTGAACTCTCCTTTTACATACACTCTGCCAGCTCTGCATGTTTTATTTATAAACCTTGTGAATAATTTAGGATGAAAATGTGTTGCTGAAAAAGCACAGCAGGTCAGGCAGCATCCAAGGAACAGGAGAATCGACGTTTCGGGCATAAACCCCTCTTCAGGAATGAGGAAAGTGTGCCAAACAGGCTAAGATAAAATGTAGGGAGGAGCGACTTGGGGGAGGGACGTTGGAAATGCGATAGGTGGAAGGAGGTAATGTGAGGGTGATAGGACAGAGTGGGGGTGGGGGCGGAGAGGTCAGGAAGAAGATTGCAGGTTAGGAAGGTGGTGCTGAGTTCGAGGGTTGGGACTGTGACAAGGTGGGGGGAGGGGAAATGAGGAAACTAGAGAAGTCTGAGTTCATCCCTTGTGGTTGGAGGGTTTCTAGGCGGAAGATGAGGCGCGCTTCCTCCAGCCGTTGTGTTAATATGGTCTGGCGATGGAGGAGTCCAAGGATCTGCATGTCCTTGGTGGAGTGGGAGGGGTAGTTGAAGTGTTGAGCCACGGGGTGGTTGGGTTGGTTGGTCCAGGTATCACAGAGGTGTTCTCTGAAACGTTCCTCAAGTAGGTGGCCTGTCTCCCCAATATAGAGGAGGCCACGTCGTGTGCAGCGGATGCAGTAAATGATACGTGTGAAGGTGCAGGTGAATTTGTGGCGGATATGGAAGGATCCCTTGGGGTCTAGCAGTTAGACTTTCTCATTGCTAGGACTAAATCTATAGTTGCCCAATCTCTAATGGATTGTGCTACGTTAAACTTCACCTGAGGAATTGTGGGTGGTATTAATTGTACATTTGTCATTGTACATTCCCACTTTTGAACTTATGATGGAGGGAAGGACATTGATGAAGCATCCGGAGATGTCTTGGCCTGGGATATTTCGCTGCAGAACTGGGCCCTTGTAATGTAGTACTTGGAGGTGCATCGTAAAATAGGGGTGAGTCAGCATGACTTCGTCAAGGAGAGGTCTCGCTGACAAGTCTGGCAGAATTCTTTCAGATGATAATGTGCAAGTTGACAAGGAAGTATGTGATTTGATTGGCTAATTGGGACTCTGCGAAATATGAATCTGCGTTAAATTGAATTTTGTTAATCTGTTGGTTACAAGTTGCATAAGTAGAGATATAAAAACATTTAAAAATAAAAAAAAACACAATTTCAGCACTAGCTAAATACAATAACGATGGTGGTTCGGGGAATGTGTTATTTCTGCACCATGTGGTAGCTGGAGACATTCACTGTCTCGCTCAGCAATCCTAACCTGCGGTGTGACAAGTTCACTAAATGTGCTATCCACTCCCTCCTCAGCATCGCGGATGCTCCACAGTGAGTCCATCCGCAGCTCCAGAGCCATCATGCGGTCAAACAATAGCGGCAGCTGCATACATTTCTTGCAAGTGTAAGAGTCAGGAACGTCAGACCCGTTCCTAAACTCCAACATCAAGCATTAGTCACATGCCACGCGTCTGAGGTCCCCTGCCATTGTAAGCTTAACTTTATATGAACTAACTAAAACCAAACAATGCACTTAAATAAATGAAAAAGATGGATAAGACATAAAAGCCTTACCTTACAGGATCGTTTTCTTCTGGTTAGTGGAGGGGGGAGTTAGGAAGATATACGTGTAGTATCTCGGTATAACAACAGCCCAGATATAAATTAAGCCCTAACCTTCCCAGCAGCCCTTGTTTCACTTCTCCTCCTCTCCCTGCCGCTCTGGAAAAATGGAGGTCGTTGTCAAGCAGGTTTGGTGGAGGTGATAGTTCACAGATCCTGTCATCACTGCACTGATTCAGAGGATTCCTCTTTCCCAGTTAATGAACTCACTCTTAAGTATTTATTGTCAAGTCTGTCAATTTTAAAGAAAAAGTAATTGCCGGAGTTGTGCTGAAATGACATTTAAATTTTGGTGTGACAAGACTATTCCATGTGCCAATGAGGTTAGGAATAGGATGGTAGTAGAGTTAAGTACATGGGCAAAGAACTGGTAGAGGAGGCAACACTTCCGATATGTGTATCATTGGGATTCCCGAGTCCCTCTCTCAAACAAATCTCTATAATATTAACATAGCAGTGGTATATACTCACCCAAGCTCCAAGTTCATCCGTCTTGCCTGTCATACTCCTCACATTATAATCAGTGTACTTCAGACTGCCAGGCTCATTGTGTTCAGTAACCTCTGTCTGTTTGCTGTTGGTCTTAGCTGTACTGGGATTAGTCACCAACCCCGCCTCAGTCGTGTACTTGTGGACCTACTGCTCTGGTTCCCACTGTTCCACGCTCCCCCCAACGACCACACGAGCTTAAACCCTCCTGTTTGACAACAGCAAACCTGCCTACCAGGAGATTTCTGCCAGTTCAGGTCCATCCCGTTCTTCTTGCGAACAACCTACCGACCTGCAAATCCCAATGATCCACATATCGGAGATTGCTGCCAATTAAATTCCATCCCATCCTTCTTGTGTATATCCTATCGACTCAGGATCTGATGGCATTGGGCTGAAGTGTGTTTATGTCAACGCCATGATTATTATGGGTAAGGCAGATGAGCTTACAGCCTGATTCAATACGTGGAACCATGTTGTTGCAACTATTACAGGCATTTAGTTTGGAGAGGGACAGGACTGGGCGTTCAACATTCCAGGGTATTGTTGTGTTAGATGAGATATAAAGGAAGGTAAAAGAGGTGGAGGAGCTATATTACTAATCAGGGAACATGTTGCATTTGCAGTCAGAGAGGTCGTACTGGAGGGCTCATCAACTGAGGCAATGTGAGTAGAGTACAAAAATAAGATTGATGCAATTAATGTGTTCGGATTATACTATAGTCCGTTCAACAGCCACTGAGACTTTGAGAACAAATGTGTGGGCCAGTTATGGAAAGGTGTAATAAAAGCAGAGTTGTCATAGTGAGTGACATCAAAATCCCCAATATTAACTGCGACTCCCTTAGAGCAAGTGGCTTAGACGGGGCAGAATTTGGTGCATCCAAGCGGGTTACTTGAATCGGTATGTGGGTAGTCCACCACAGGAAGGGTCATACTGGACCTCGTATTGGCTAATGAGCCTGGACAGTTGACTGATATTTCAGGGGGACAGCATCGTGGAATCATTTTCGAAACTCCTTCAGTTTTAAGATAGCTAAGAACATGGATAAATCAGGACCTTTTGATAAGCTATGGAATTGGAGTAAGGCAAGTTATGTCAGTATCAGGCAGGAGCTAGGGAGTGTTAATTGGGAGGAGTAGCTATCAGGCAAATCCACATTTTGTATGTGGCAACTGTTTATTAAATCCTGATTGCAATATCATCTGGCGAACGTTGTTCGAATTTCAATCTATTTTATTTGAACAGAGATTTCGAAGTCGCTGTATACCAGAGACCAGAAAGAGATAATGGATGATTGTGACCTGTGTCCTTCACTGAATCATCTTGTCTCTACAGCACCTAACATTTTTATTGTGGGTCAGAGAACCTCAGAATTAATAGAGCACAGACGGAAGCCATTCATTCCTTCGAGCTCTCCAACTCTGTCTGAAAGCAGAGGGAGTTATTGGAGATAGACAGTGAGAGAGAGAGACAAAGAATGAAATAGAGAGAAAGAATGTGAAGGGAGATAAACAGAGAGGAGAGAAAACGGAGTGACAGACTGATAGAGAAATGAACAGGGGTGAATCGGGGATGAAATTAGATAGATCACGAAGCAGCATGAGGAGAAATAGACAGAAGATGCAAGTTATATTTAAACATTCCCCTGAACTGTAAGCTCTTTGTCTGAGAGCCATACCTTGTGAGCACCATGCTGATACTGGTGGTGATCCCAGATCATTTATCTCCTATAATATCACAGAGTTGAGTGGCTGACAGCTAAACAGAATCCAATAGACCAATTGACGGGCTCCAGAGAGAAGGTGGATTAATTTAAATGGACTGTGCCAATACTAGCAGGAACTGATAACCCCCGAGACACTGTGCGAGTGACTGAGCCAGAGAATCTCAGTGAGGGGGATCACTGTCAGAGGGGAAATCAGCATCTCAGCTGTGGGTCAAGTAATGACTGAAAAGGTTTGCACCCCACTTCCATGGTTTAGTAATCCACATTTCACTTCATACAGCTCGATATCATGAGGGTATTTGAACAATCTTATCTCTTTGTACATTTCATATTTTGGTTTGTCGACAAAATCATTTTGACCCTGTATTTTGTGTTAAATAAACGCATATAATTTCTGGGGAAGAAAAGACCTGTTCTGATGGGACAGCCTTTATCAGATCCATGTTGGGACCAGAGTCCGAATGAATCACTTAACTAGGGCGATAGACAGGGATGTAAATGGAATAGGAGTGGGGGAACGGGAATCAGTTATAGGGGTAATTAGAAACCTGAATTAAAAGAGGAGGTAAGAGTGCAGAATTCAGGATAGATTATTAAAATCTCCATCACAGACATAAATAGGATAGAGTATCTAGAAATGATTAACAAACAAACTTCAAGCACACTGGAATACGAATGACAATGAGAGGAGAGATGGTTAATACAGGACTGACAGCGTTATATCTGAATGCATGCAGTATGAGGAATAGGGTAAATGAATTCGTGACCCAGATCGAAATTGGCTCTTATGACATGATGGGCATCACGGAGATATGGCTGCAAGGGGATCAGGATTGGGAGTTAAATATTCCAGGATATGCACCCGATCCAAAAGATACGCTGGTGGGCTGATGAGGTGGGGTTGCCTTATCAGTAAGAAATGAAATTAAATCAATAGCAAGAAATAACATACGGTCAGATGGTGTAGCATCTGCATGGGTAAAATTGAGGAAGCACAATGTTAAAGCAACGACAGTTGGTGTCTTATCCAGGCCTCCAAACAGTAGTGAGGAGCTGGGCCATCAGATATATCAGGAGATAGAAAAGACGTGTAGGAAAAGCAAGGTTACAGTGATCATGGGCGATGTCAATATTCAGGGGGGAATAGGAAAATCAGATTGGTAGTGGATTGTAAGAAAAGAAATTCATGAAATGTCTACAAGATTTTCTTTGAGTAGCTTGTGGTGCAATCCACGAGGGAACAGGCAATACCGGATTTAGTGTTGTGCGAAGAGGCAGACTAGATAAAGGATCTTAAATTGAAGCACGCCGTCAGAAGCAGCGATCATAGCATGGTTGATTTTATACTACAATTTGAGAGGCAGAAGATAGAATCAGAGGCAACGGTACTTCAGCTGAATAAAGGCAACAGCAGAGGCATAAGGGAGAAGTTGGGTAGAATTGACTAGGTAGAATAGCCTTGCAGAAAAGACAGTAGAACAGCAATGGCAGGAGGCTCTAAGACTAATTTAGGAGACACAGCAGAGATACATTGCAAGGACAAAGAGGCATGGTACAAGGAGGATGAGGCAACCATGGCTGACCAGGGAAGTTAGGGATAGCATCAAATCAAAGGAGAGAAGAATATAATGTGGTGATGGGCAGTGTGAAACCAAACTATTGGGAAGCTTATAAAGACCAACAGAGGTCAACAAAAATGTTTCAGGATGGAGAAAATTAAATAAGGAGGTAAGCTAGCCACTTAGATATATAAAGTGCAAAAGAGAGGCAAAAGTAGATGTTGGAAATGATGCCAGAGAGGTCGTGGTGGGGAACAAAGGAATGGCTGAGGATCTTTACGTCAGTCTTCACAGTGGAAGACAGGATTACTTTCCCAAAAAAATCAACAGAGTGAGGGGAAGAACGGAATATGGTGGTCATCACCAAAGAGAACGGGTTACAAAACTGAATACCCAGAATGCAGAGAAATAATCTGGACCAGATGGACTACACCCAAGCCTTGTAAGGGAGATAGCTGAAGATGTAGTGCAAGCGTTAGTTGTGATCTTTCAGGAATGACTAGAATCAGGAAAGGGCAAAGTGGACTGGAAAATCGCTAACTTGACACCCCGTTTAACAAGAGAGTAAGGCAGAAGACAGAAAATTACAGACTGATTAACCTAACCTCAGTTCTAAAATCCATCATGAAGGATGCGATTTCTGAATACTTGGATGTAGATGGAAAAATAGGGCAGAGTTAGAATGGTTTCATCAAGGGGCGGTCATGCCTAACAAACATACTAGAATGTTTTGAGGAAGTACTGAGCAGATTAGGAGAACCAATGGATATTATCTACCTACACCTCAAGACGTCCTTTGACAAATTGCTACACTGGAGGCTATAGAGAAATGGGGACCCATGGTGTCAGAGGCAACGTGCGAGCATCGATTGAAGCTAGCAGAGAGTAAGGGTAAAATGTGCCATCTCACGTTGGCACTCAGTGACAAGCGTTGCCACAAGGCTCAGTGTTGGGAGCACCAAATTTCACCTTATACAGCTAAAGATCTAAATGAAGGAACAGAGGGTACTTTGGCTAATTTTTATTATTAGAATCAGTAGAGTGTGGAAACAGGCCTTTGGCAAGATAAGTCCTACACCAACGCTCCGAAGAGTAGTCCAAGCAGACCCATTTTCTGCTGACTAATAACGAAATAACTGGGCAATTTAGCATATCTATTTCACCTAATCTGCACATGTTTGGACTGCAGCGGGAAACCAGAACAACCGCAGGGAACTCACGCAGATATAGGGAGAATACACAAACTCCAAACTAGCATTGACCCGAAGTGGGAAGTGAACCTGTGTCCCTGGCACTGTACTAACCACTAAGCCACAGTGACACCGACAACCTGATATTCAGACAGTACAAAGATATGAAGAGGGTCAGATAGCATTGAAGAGGTGGTGAGCTTGCAGAAAGTTGCTCCACCGATTCTCCTCACCTTCCCAAACCTCTGTACTTGAACCCCACCCTTCCTACCACAACAAGGATGGACCGCCATGGTCCTTAACTTCCACCCCACCAATCTCCACATAAAATCATCATCCTCCACTATTTCTGCCACCTCCAGTCAGTCTCTACCACCAGAGATATATTTCCCTCCCCACCCCTATCAGCATTCTGCAGAGACCATTCCCTCCACAACTCCCTCATTAGGTCCACGCCCCAACCCCCCAACCAAGCCATCATCCACTCCCAGCACCTTCCCTTGCCATGCCAAGTTGTGTAAAGCGCGCGCCGACACCTTCCCCCTCACTTCCATCAAAGGCCCCAAAGGATCCTTTCACACCCCGTAGACATTGTACTTTGTCCATTGTTCCCTGTTTCCTGTACATTGAGGAGACAGGCTGTCAACTTTTGGAACGTTTCAGGGAGCATCACGGGGACACACACACACACACACACACACACACACACACACACACACACACACACACAATGACCCTACCACCCCATGGCCGAAAACTTCAACTCTCCCTCCCAATCCGCTAAAGACACGTCAGTCTTGGGGCTGCTCCACTGCCAAACCCAAGTCACCGAACACCTTGTGGAACAACATCTCATCTTCAACCCTGGGACCGTGCAACCACACGGTATCAATGCCAATTTCACCAGTTTCCTCATCTCACCTTCTCCACCTTATCTCACATCGAACACTCCAACTTCGCACTGTCCCTTTGAACTGTCCAATCTCTCCATCTTCCCTGTCCTTCACGATCACAATCCACCTTCGTCGAACTATCGCGTTCCACACTACCATCCCGACAGCCTCACCCTCTCCTATTTAGCTTTCAGCACCCTCCTCAATCCTGACAAAGAGCTTATGCCTGAAATGTCGCACCTCCTGCTCCTCGGATGTTGACCGACCGGCTGTGCTTTTCTAGCACCACACTTTTGGTGATCTCTTGCATCTGCAGTCCTCACCTTTGCCTGCAGAAGGATGTGGGCAGTTTGGGAGATTGCGTAAAGAACTGGTCGATAGAGTACAGTGTGCAAAAGTGTGTTGTCGTGCTCTTTGCCAGAAAGACAAGAGGCATGGACTATTTTCAATATTAAGAGTAAAATCAGAAGTCTGAAGTGCAGAGACTTGGGAGTTCTAGTCCAGGAGTCTCTCAAGGTCGAATTGCAGGTTGTCAGTAGTAAGGAAAGCAAATACAATGATGCTATTCATTTCAAAAGTGTTTGAATATAAAAGCAGGGATATACTTCTGAGGCTGTATAAGGCTCTGGTCAGACTACATTTGGAGCATTGTGTGCAGTTTTGGGCCCCGTATCTCACGAAGGATGCACAGACACTGGAGGATGTTCAGAGCAGATTCATAGGAATGGTTTTCGAATGAAAAGCTTAACATATGTGTAACATTTGAGGACTCTGGGTCAGTATCTGATGGAGTTTAGAAATATCTGGGGCATCTAATTGAAACTTACAAAATACTGAATGACGTGGACAGAGAGGATGTTGGAAAGATGTTTCTATTGATAGGAGTGACTCGGACTCCAGATCCCAGCATAAAGGGAAGACTTTTTAGAGCAGAGCTAAGGAGAAACTTCTTCAGCCAGAGAGTCGGGGATCTATGGAATTCACGGCCACAGAAGCTGTAGAGACCAGGTCATTATGTATATTTAAGACTGCGCTCATTATGTTCTTGATTGTCAAGGAGACCAAGGGTTATGGGGAGAAAGCGGGAGAGTGATGTTGAGAAGCTTAACAGATATGATCAAATGGTGGAGCAGACCCAATGGGCAGAAAGGCCACATTTCTGCTCCTATGTCTCCTGTTCTTATGGTTAATGTTGGCTGTCCTCATCCCTCACTATAGATGCATCATGATTCTGGCCTAATGATTTATAAAGAGCCACGTTCCAATACTGATGAAGGGCAATACCATTATCTCTCCCTCCAGTCGCAGCAGACATTTCCTCCAATTCTCTCTGATTTCTGTCTCGTCCCCAATGTCATTGTCGCACAGTAATTGAAGTCTAACAAATGATAATTCATCAGAGTTCATTGACATCAATAACATCAACAGCATGACCCTTACTTGCCCCTTCTCATCCTCAAATAACAATCTGAATTGTATTTGTCATGTACAGTTCTCTGTTAACATATCCATGCAGTTTGCCTGTTATAATCCATGTTATCTTAAGCACATTTTCCCATCAGAGTTTGGACTATAAAAGTTAATTCATCAATATAATCACTGATCAATAATTTCAGGCTATAATTTCCATTTATAAATGGAGAAACTGGTTTATGTTCCAACAATTCTCTGTCATTACTCTCCTATCCAAGGCAGATTGAAATATTACACACAAACAATCTGCCATCTCCAGCATCCCTTCCCTCAGTCACTCCAACATATCCCATGCGGACTGTGAAAATTTTAAACGTTATTTTGAATTTTAATAAAATTAATATTGAATTGAAAGGGGTTAACTGAGCTAATTGTTCACCGACTGTGATTATTGTCAATCTCTGTGGATTCAAATTATCCCAGTGGAGGGTTTCCATCTTTAAACGATAAATGGGCTCTGTCAATGTATTATCCCATAGTGTGAGAGAGTGTATCACCGACAGCACTAACAGGGATCAGCAGCACCAAAGGGAATGGAGAAGAGATCAGAATCTGTGAACATTACACTCGAATGTTCCAACAATGAACAAGATTTATCCTGGCGTCTTTACTTTCTTTCTCAGCCTTGGATATCATTAGCATGGTGGATACAGGAAATCCTTTGTATTATTCAAGGTGGTTACTATCCCATCCTCGCTATAGTTGGTGTTCCTAGTAAGTCATTCTCTTTGACTATTAAACTGGGTTGAACTGAATTTCTGCTCATGTTATGTAAATATTAGGAAATGGCAATCAATGTCTTCAGTTCCAATCAAAAATTCCTTTCCTTATAAAATATATTAAGGAAATTACTATTTACGAATTACTCACTGATATGCGAGAAGGAACCGGACTGTTCTCAAACTCCATAATCCTTTCTATCTGCACAAATTTACATTTCCATATCCTCCCTACCCACCAATCCTGTCCAATACCACCATACCATTATGATATCCCAGTCGCCTCCTCAGCTTCAGTGCAATTCCTGAATGAACCATCGTTTGTGTTTTTGTTAAATCCGACGCAGCTGTTACTTCAAGTCTCTTCAAACCACGTGTCCAGCACAAAATAATTGCACTTGAGATGTTTAACTTATTCTCTGCACAGAATCTATCAGATATAAGACAGTGTATAGTGCTCAAATCAATGACGCTTAACCTACTGCCATCGAATAATAATCCATTGATATCACATGAAAGAAATTGATATAATTAAAATGAAACCATTATCGTTTGTGAGAAAAAACCCATCTGCTTGCCTCATGTCGTTATAAGAAGACAATGGGTCATTTTTGCCTGGTCAGGTCTCCTTGTGACTGCAAACTCACAGCAATGTAGTTTACTCTGTACTGTCCTGTGGAACAGTTGAACCAGCCACCCATTTTCAGATCGGTATGACATGCTGGTCTGACCAGGGCTGCACACATCCCATGAGGGAACAACAAAGGAAAGATAGCTCCTCCCTCTGCGTGTTTACCATATTCCGACAGCTCATTTCCATTGGGGGAGGTGACCATTCCTTTTTTTTGGTGTATTCTTCATCTTTGAAGTTCTTCACAAGAGTGATGTTCATCTCCATCTCTGGTGTTGGCTTTATTGATGTTGATGTACAGACGGAAGGAACTTGTAAATTTCATGTCGATTGACAGAGACAGGTTCAGACTTTGCATACAGTCTCCGACATTAATATAGTGCATTCGGTGTGTGTGACTCTGCACAGAACGTCATGTTATCCACAATCCCGACAGCAGCCAAAATACCTTCACTCTAAAACAGTTAACTATTCCCAACAGCTTCTGTCCTGGATGGAGAACATAAGTCTGTCTTCTCGGAGGGGGAGGATGTGTCCTTGAGACTTCGCACAAAATATTTGGCTTCTCTCCTCACTGCCAGGAAACTATGTTAAAATGGCACACGTTCCACATGCAATGGGGCTACGAGGAACATCATGGAGCCATCTCTGAGTGCAGTCTCTGCTCCTTTTGTTTGTCACGTTGGAGCATCAATGACATCCTCCTTTTTCTGCATAAGAGGGGATGGATGTTCTCGTCCAGGTCGCATGGAACACGCTCAAGGGTCTTATTGGACTTTTCACGTTCCTGTTTAGCAGTTAGATGCACTGACGAGACTGCTTCTTTTCTTGTGGAACAGGCAGAAGGATTGAATGGTTTGTCCCTCTTCTTGTTCATTCGTTTCGATGGCCTGAATTACTTCCTCATATCCGGGTGCAACCACATTGAGATGCTGAATGAGCTCCTATTTTAACTGTGGAAATGTGCAGTATCTGGCCGTGCTGTATCATGAATGTTACCGACACTCTAACAGCACAAGCCTGAATGTTGTCCGGATCTTGCTGCATATGGACGCAGACTGGTTCAGGAGCTGACAGTGTGCAAAATGTTCTGAATATTGTCTGATCTTCAGTGACCATCACATCTTCTGATCTTATGGTGGTGAGAAAGGATTGATGCAGCAGCTGGAGATGTTTGTGTTAAGGAAGCTCCCCTGAGATGTCTTGAAGTGATGTCCTGGAACTGAAAGGATTGATGTCCACAAACCACGCATATCTTCCGTTGTGCTTTGGATGACCCCAACCAGAAGAGATATTGTGGCTGATGCCCACTAAATTTAATTTAGTCAGCGTTCCTTGATACCATCCTGAGTCAACTCCGGCCTTGATATCAGGGTCTGCCACTCTTAGCTGGGCTCCTGTGTTCACCTCTTTTGAACTCATCAATAGGTCATTGTGTCTGTGTGGGGCGTGTTTTCTTCTCACAGATGATAATGCATGTCAGGAACTATCTGGATGAGAGAGTTCAGGGATCTAGATCACTGAAAGCAGTTACAGTGGAGGTAGATTGGATTTTGCCCATTTTCATTTTATTGAAGGGTGTGAAGAATTGGGAATTGAATGGAATTGCTACCAACAGTGGATCAGTCATCATCGTATACAATGGCACAGCAGGATTGACTGGCCGAATTAACTCATCCTGTTCCTTATGTTCTCATATCCTGTATCTGGAAAGTTAACGGTTGTAATTTTCCTGAATGTTGCAGTCAGCGAGCGCAAATTGTCTTGTGTATCATCTCTTAGTGATGTCTGTGGGTTGTATTCACAGTGAATCTGGGTCCACGGCATGACCATCAAATGAACCACTGGTTGCAGAGCGGAAACGCTCTGTAAAGAGACCAGAGGCCTCTTTCAAACCCAGCTTGTATTACCCAATAACATTTTCCAACCCCCACCATACTGTGTGTGTCAGTCTGGAGGAACTGAATGATATCCTATGTTACTGTGAACCACGTATTTGGCGCAAGTGGCCTTCATCTGCTCCTGTGAGGGGCTGAATAGAACATTGGAACATTTGAGTGAGGAGCAGGAGTGGGTCATTAACCACTTCGCCACTGCTGTACCAGGTACTAAGTTCGTAGCTGATCTGGTGGTGGTCTTAAAAGCACCATTTCCATTCATTCATTTCTCTGTTCAATACAAATACCTAGACATCACATACTTCTGGGAAAGGGAATTCCTACTTTTACAGCTCTTTCAGAATTTCTCATTCCTGTTCCAACCGATGTTACAGGGTCACTGATTCCTTTTGCAGTCACACTCCTGCACTGTTTACAAGAAATTTCAAAGTTTAGTGATAAGGCCAATGATATAAGTGTCAGACTGGCTCACCTTCTAGAGAAATGTGACAAACACACAAACGTGCCGCTGCATGCACACATGATCACACACATTTTAAGACAAAACAAAAAAAGAAAGCTTACCAGAGTTCTTTAATAGCTGAACTCTTAACAAATGGAAAGATGACAGAATGTCCCAAATGTTGTTCGGTCCACTGAAGTTCTTCCACTCACACAAGCTGCTTGGAATGGGCTATCTCCCTGGAACAGTTGGATTTGGTTCAATTCACTTTATGTCAGATAGTGGAAAGATGCCAAAGAATCTTTCATCAGGAAACCTACACGATTGGTAAAGCTGACGCAGGATTTTCTTCTCTTGTCAGGTGGAAGAAAATGAGGGAGGGGGGCACGAGGCTGCTGCTTCTGTGGCAGGTAACATTTTTATCCCTCCCTGTGTTAAACTATTCAAAAATGCCAACTGAACACCAAAAAGGACCACGTGTGATTTCCTTGAAAATTCTCTGCAATGGATGATAAAAAAACAAAATTCAAGCTGTATAATTTCATGGCATGTTTACACGTGTCCGCATAATTTTAAGAAATCGGTTGATGTCTTCATTATATCTGCTTAAAATCAATGTTACGACAGAGTGTGAAGCCCATTTGCTAATTTAAACCAGACACACAGAAAAAAAATCACCACGCCTCATAGTCTTTAAAAGTGTGAGTGACAAAGAACGACCAAATCCCACTATCTATCGAAAGCAATAATAGTGTATTCTTCAACTCCAGGAAAAAAAAGAGAACATTAAACAACAACTTTCTACACTGTACTCATCCTGGTCTCATCAGTTTATCTACTTCCTACTCTACAGCAATATACTGATCCAATAATACCACCCGATTAAGATTTACAAAAAAAATCGAATTTCAAAACCCCCAGCGAGTTATGTCGATTTTCCTGTGAATCTTCATCTGTAGGTTTTCCCGGGTCTTTTCTTCGGTCTTCTCCTGCACAGATTTCATAGAAACAGGTACCTTTCAAAGAGCGATTCTGCAGGCAGTCTGCATTTATTCGTGCTTTTTGCCGCCCTGGCTAACTGTTCAAAATGCCCGATTTTATACCGCAAAACACCAGAATGTCTCATTGGTTTTATAGCATTAAAATTCAAATTCGTTTGGATTTTGGTTTCTTGGGGCGTAAGTTAAACTGATTGGCCTAAATCGAATATGTTGTAAACCAGTGCACTCAGCTCAACTGTTTCTTTCAGTCAAATGTTACTTTTTTTAAAAAAAAAATCAGCACGCTCTGTGTTTGTTAAGTCCTTGCCAACTTTTACTCTCTATAAAAGGTGCAGTACACGCCGAAGCATTTTTATCAATCAACACATTTTATTCTTAACATTTATTCTGTAGTTTAAAACACCCTAACAAGATAAAATATGTATCCAGCTAATTTTTTTCACAAAATCGTGTATTGTTCAAAAAGATTTCGCATCCAATACCTAAACTGGTAATGCCTCTTATCAAAATGCCTCCCAGGAACGTGTGTGCAGGGAGAAGGAGAGGCATGTTTCGGGCACATTCCTGATGAAGGGCTTATGCCCGAAACATTGACTTTCCTGCTCCTCGGATACTGCCTGACCTGCTGTGCTTTTCCAGGGCAACACTTTTCGAGTCTGACCTCCAGCATCTGCAGTCTTGCTTTCCAGATGCAGTAAAACATTGCTATGATTAAACCCGATACCCTTTCCCAGAAACAACATCATTTCATCCCACTTGCCACATCTGCAGACTAACTTCATGGATCGGAACAGAAGTTGGCCATTCGGCTGCACCATTCAGAATGCTCAGGGCTGATCTGAATGTTCTGACCATCTTCTGGTCTGTTCCCAATAAGCATTGACTCTCCTGTCCAGGAAAGATCATTCGAGGTCAGCCTTGAATAGCTTAAAAAACCGCGTGTTTACTGCTCCCTGAGGAAAAGGGCACCAGAGATAGCATAACACGAAAGGGAAAGGAACGTCCTTATTTCATTGCAGGACCCATTATTTTAAAACTGTGTTAAACTAACATCAAATTGTCACCTTTTTTGAAACATAAGGATAGAATAATTAGGAATAGACTTATACAGCCCCCTAAACCTGTCCAACAATACCACTGACTCTTTCCAATCAAATATGTATTAAACTCATTCTCTGCTCCTGTCCCAGGAAGAGAATACCAGATAGCATAACACCACACGAGCTTTAAAAACAGGAGCAGAATTAGGCAATTCGGCCCATCGAAGCTGAATGTCATTTAATATTGACATCGAGGTTTCTCAACATCATTCTAGTGACTTCGCTCGGTAATCCTTTGTACCCTTATTCATCAAAAACCTATCTAGCTCTGGCTTAGAGACACAAGTGCCTGCGTTTCTGTGTATCTGCATGCGTGCGTGTGAGTTTGTTCATGTGTTTGTGTGTCTGTGTATTTGTGTGTATACATTTGTTCTTCCGTGTATTTGCCTCTGCGTTTTATCTGTTTAAGTCTGTTTGTGACTGTGCATGTCTCTGTATGCCTCTACATGTGTGCGGGTCCATTTCATTGTATGTGCTGTGAGTGTTATGATATTGTGGTGTTTACATATGTCTCTCAGTATTTTTGTGTCTGCATCTTTCTGCAATGAGATATTTGTTGTTTTGGGAGGGAAAGAAGTTGCGGAAAAGACAGAGCGGTTAAAGTGAGAATTGCCCTTCATAAAACATTGCTTCTTACTCAGTTGGTAGGATGTGGATAGTACAGAATCTCCATACGATTCACTCGGCCCTCTCCAGCTCGTGCAAGGGTCCTACCAACATGGCCGGGAGAGGGGAGGGGGGAAAGGGAACGGATATCCGACACTCCATCACCTGGCTTGGCCCTTTCTGTCTTGTTCCAGGCTGTGTATCCTGGAATGGGAGAAAGGGAAATGGGGAATGAGCTGTTCGTACTGTTTTAGGTGGTTTTGGGGGGTGTGAGGATTGCTGAATGGTGAGGTGTCTGGAGGGAGTCAGTCCACAGTGCAGAATTCATAAGGTGTTATTGGTATGGGTGTATTGCATGGGCGACAGACAAAAAAATGGAAGGAAGGTGCTGAATTCAACAGTGAGATTGGAAATGCATGAACTTTATTTGGAGATAGAGTGTAAGCCTTGTTCGGGGGTCGGTGCTATAACAGATATACAGTGAGTGTGAGGGAGCAGAGAGAATACGGTTATACTTATCCTGATAGAACGAGGATACAGAACGTCCTGGACATTTCTTCAGATCATCTCAGCGTCGAGGTGAGCCTCAATGAACGTCTTCTCTAAGTCTGTCACTAATAATGCCACTGACCCTGTCCCTCAGATCCCACAGAATCGGTTTTGGAGGATCTTAGCAATGAGAAACAAGCATTGGTGTGTTCTGCCGTGTAAAATTGTCGTGCAAATTTTGTATATCTTATGCTGTGGAAAATTGGTATTGTTCTTGCTGCAGGAATACTGAATTATCCCACGTTACATCTAAACTGCATAAACTAAGTGACTGCTAATGCTGTGAAAAATAAATTACGGAAGTGTGTATCAGGCAGCTGGAAGAGTATGTTGTAATCATAAACTAAAACTCGACTCTGATGAGAGTTGCATCCACAACTTTTGAATGGCAGTCTTAAAAGAGGCTTAGAAATTCAACGCGCTTTCCATTGCATCACAGAGTAGCGGCCTCACCCAGTTTTCAGCACAAAAGTTTGCCTTAGAACGATTTCGTTCGGGACACCCATCTCATGTCTGTCTGACTTCGTATCACTTTCCAGTATCTGGTCCTTATCCACGTGTGCTCTGGATCTTTAAGTGTTCGGCTACAAACTGCTGAAATGTCCTCATAACACTTAGCATTACCACACGTTCAAATAAGAAATTCCAGATGAACAACACTATGGGTGAAAGCGTTCTTCCTGAATCTCCTCTAAACCACTTTTCTCCTGCTTTTCATCTATGTCACTGGTTATTATTCCTTCCCGAAAAGCCTTATTCCTGTCATACATATCTATCCTCTTCATAATATGTGCATGTTAATCAGTTTCTCACTCAACCTTCTCTGTGCTTAGTTACACAGCCCCAGCTTAGCTCATCTACCTTCACAATGGGAATGGTCTAGCCCTTAGCATTATTTTCATCTCCTGTGAACTTCTCCTCCTGCAATCAGACGGTTCCTGCGGTCTTGCGATTACAACGGAAAATGAAATGCTCTTTGAAGAAATACCAAAATATCTGAACAAAATCAGCAGCTCTTGTCCATCTATCATGAGAAAGGACAGTGAACGCTTCGAGTCCAATGATTCGTGTTCGGAACTGATTGGATGTATGGGTGGGTGAAAAATGTGGAAGAGGGCGTACAGGATCCAAAATAATTGAACTCGATGTTGGGTCCTGAAATCTGCATGGTCTTTCAGGAGAAAATGAGTTGCCCGATCTTCCAGCTTGCGCTGTGCCTTGAAGAAGAACTGCAGCAGACCAGAGACTGGTAGGATGGCTTGAGTACACAATGCAATCTTAAAGTGGCAGGACACTGGAAGACTGGGGTATTTTTTGTTGATTCTGGACAGAACATAAGTGATCTCAGCTTTGTCACCGACTCTGTTTTCCTCTCTCCATTGTATAGAGATCACATTCTCAGCAGGAACTACAGTTTTCTGGATTGAATGAAGTGCAGACAAATCACTGGAAGCTGTGTTTGGAAGTTTCCACAGTGAGGAGAGACATCGGAAACCAGCAGGAAATGTATCTTACAACATAGAACGTTACAGTGGAGTACAGGCACTTCGGCCCTCGATGTTGCACCGACCTGTGAAAATATTGTGATGTCCATTGCAATGGAAAATTAACATTTCTTTTGAAACCAATAAAAGCACAGGGAAACAAAAAAAGTAAGGGTCTGACTTTGCAGAGGGCAAGGGTTGCAGACAGAAAGAAAATCTATGTATATTTAAACCGAACTAATAGCAGACTTACAAGGCCAGCAAACTACCATATCAACAGCCAAGGAATTAGAAAAAAAACAACTCCATATCTGGAAAGGAACTCGAATGTTTCAGACCACTGACCTTGAAGTGTTGATAAGAAGAAGCGAATTGTACTTTAAAGGGAATATGTAAAAGCTATCAGGCGCCCATTACATGAGGCGTCTTGCCAATGTATTACCTGGGACACGGGAAACCTGCATTTGATGGAACTCCACGCGCTACATACTGAAAACATTCTGGCCCAAGAGAAGGAAAAATGGAAATGAAAGATGGAAAAGCAAGCACTTAAAGCTCAGCTTACGATGATGCAAATGGTCGCCCACCCGTTGGAAGGAGGTGCTGCGTGAAAAGAAGGGCTGGCAGAGGTAAATCTGGCGGGTGCTTTGTTTGCAGAGCAATGGACCACTGAGTGAGACACCGCACGCCCAGACAGCCTCAATCGGCCCTGGAGGCTGGGCAGCAGGGTGACTAATGGAGGAAGGCTGAGGTGGAGGTGGGCAGCCCCAAAGTTACAGGTAAGCCTCTTTGCTTTATGCTTGGCAACGAATACTCGCTTATGCTCATCTCTACTGCTAACCTTATGGCACTGAAACATGTCCCACCTCTATACTGAGTACTGCGTTTGCGAAGCATGAACTATATTTTCAGTACAACGATGATGCATATAAGTCAATGCTTACATCTATGTTATATGTGGAAGGTGCACCTCTTACTTTTTTGGAAGATACAAGGGCAACATATTCAGTTCATAAATCAAGGCAGTTCAGAGAGTCGACGCAAATAAAGATGAACGGAAACTTCCTGAACTTAATGGGTGCATCAGGAGCCGTGACACGAGAGAGATTTACCGCACCCCTATTGTGCAAAACCAGTATTGGGGAAATATTCCAATTCTCATTTCTGTTAGCGGAATTCTGTACTTTAAATCTGATGTCTCGGGATCTCATAGTGAGACTGGGGTCCGATTTGCGCAGTACCCCGACGGGCTTGCAAGTAATACAAAAAGAAGATTTAACAGTGCAGGCTCGAAAATACGAATCACGACCCCTGATGCATGTCAGAGAGCAATAGTTTCCGTGAGCGATTCACTCACCCAGGAAGCAAGTAGCCATATTAATCCCATTAACACCGATTTTCCTGCTGGAGATGTGCTGCACTGCACAGCAAACATACGCCGCGATGGTCCTGACAAATCACAAGAGAAGGATTGGTTCAGGAGATTGGTTAAACCAGATCAGTTGTTATTGTGCGAATTTTATTGGAATGATCACAGATGTGCTGTCACTTTAAACTTTTTTAAGCATCTGTGATGGTAAATAGACCCTTTTTTGATGTGGAAGGCTCTTTTCCTCACGGATCATTGGAGAAGACATCCAACGACAGGTGTCAGAATTTTGGACCATGGGTATGACAGGCACAAAAAACGAAAGATTGTATCTTCAGTGTCCGTGTGGGTATCTGCTTCAATGCAGTTATAAGGACGTATAGGAAGAAACTAAATTGGCTAACTCAGGCAGACAGGGCAGTCCAGGTAATCCCCGGCAGGAGTGTCGTCTGGCGTTTACCTATGGTAGATGTCTCGGACCCAAGATTAAGAAGGGTCCCAACAGATTTCAGGACAAAAGGCAAACACGATGTGGGGCTCAAACGAATCCTTAAGAATAACGCCGAAGTCTGAGTATCGTCCTGGCAAAGCAAAAGAGCCGTTAAAACCCGAGGCTGTGCAAGGAATTACTCCAGTCTTTGAATCTCTCGTTTTGGCTGGAGTGATAATCCTCCGTGAATAATCACTGGCGAGAACACCCATTTTTTTCGTTCAAAAAGGCAAATATTCCAGGTGAATCGGAGGAAAGGAGGTTTGTTCATGACCTGCAGGTTATCAAGAACTCTGTTGTTCTGCACACCCCAAATGTTCCCAACCCCTGTATTATATTGGCTCAAATTCCACCGGATGTAAATGGCTCTCTATTGTGGATTTAGCAAATGCCTTGTTTTGTGTACCGTTACACGCCGACAGTCAATTCTGGTTCACTTTTCCATTCAAAGGCAAATGGTATACTTTCACGTGACATTTTCAAGATTACTGTGAGTCCCCACCATAATTAACGAGGCTCTCCACAGGAGTCTGGAGACTCTTGTTTTAACCGGTAGGGGGGTGGTGTCAGCGCTTCTGCAGTATGTAAACGAATGCTTAATCGCAGCATCAACAAAGAAACAATGTGATAAAGGTAGGCTTGCGATGCTCTGCCATCTAGTCTCGCAAAACTACAACTTGTGGAACAACAGTTGAAGTTCTTAGGTCACTTAATATCTTAATAAGGAAAGGTCATTGGTCAAGACAGAGTTCAAGCAAACCAGCAAAATGCAAAGCCTCACATGAAGAAACAATTGTTATCCTTTTTGGTCACGTGATCCTACTTAGAATGTTTAACCTGCATTACGCAAACCTTTAGGCGCCTAAAAGTGAAATAGTTCATGGTTCAGGTTTGCAGAGCTAGAGTCCGTTGCAGTGACCCCTGAGGCCTAGAGTGCCTTTGTTGAATTGAAATGGCACTCCAAACTACACCGACACTGGGATTCCAAATCCAAACAAGCCTTTTGTACAAACAGTGGATGAGAAGCGTGCCTGCATGACATTTGTGCTGATGCAGAATTATGTGTGGAAAATTGAGGCCAGTAGCTGATTTTTCACCTCAAATTGGATCCCGTAACGGCAGGATTGCATAAATGCCTCCGTGTCCTGCTTGCATTTGAAAAGGCTGTTGTAGCTTCCAGGGACATAGTCGGCTTTGTTGAATTAAACCGACTGGTCCCACATGCAGTATCCTTACTGCATTCTGAGCAAAGCAAAGCACACATGTCGGCTACACGTTGGCGCACATACAATGCTATGCTATTGGAGAAGCCTAACATGACAATAAAGCGATGTAACGTCCTTAATGCTGCTTGTCTTCACACAGAAGGAGACAGAGACCCACATGACTGTGTCGCTGTAATTAATGACATTTGAAGCCCGAGACCAGACGTGTAGGATTCACCAATTTAGAATCCGGAAATGGCGTTTTATTGTGGATAGGTCAGCATTCAGAAGCAAAGAGATAGGCCAGTGTCTGGTATGTTGTAGCAACTACCCACGAGGTAGTCAAAGCGGGATCACTTCCTTCTCATCTGTCAGCGCCAGCAGCAGAGCTGATTGCCTTGATTGAGGCACGTAAATTGGCCGAAGGAAGAACAGTGAATATTTACATCGACAACCGATATGCATTCGGGGTTTTACATAATTTTAGATCCCTGTGGAAAAACAAGGTCTTCTTGACCTCCACTGGAAAGCCAATCACATAATATGGCCTGATCTCTGACCTCCTGAAAGCAGTCCGATTGCCTAAATCAATCACTGTATGTACATGTGAAGCCCACAGGAAAAATTATGATTCAATTTCTCAAGGCAATGAAAATGTAGACTGAGCGGCAAGGACGGCAGCCAATCAGCCGCCACGTGATGAGTTTGGCATGTGTATGTCAAATATTTGTAATCCAAATCAGACTTATGAGAGTTACAGTCTCAGGCCACATCGAAGGAGAAGCGTGAATGGACAAGGGCAGGGTGCAGAATGAGGGAATGGGTGTGGTGTGGCCCCAGACGGGAAACCCTGTCTACCACGATCTTTATTCCCTTTCTATGCCAAGTAACACACGGTAAGGACCATGTGTCAAAAGTGGGGATGTACGACAATATTTCAGCACACTGGTACAGAAAGGGATTTACTCATTACTCATAGAAATAATGTGAACAATATGTTATTTGTACCACTAATAATGTGGGGAAGAGAATACAAATGAATCAGGCAGAACACCCCAAATCCCAAAGACTCTTTGAACATTTACAGATGGATTTTATTGAACTAACACCTAGCGAAGGGAAAAGGCATTGTCTGGTAATAGTTGATGTTTTCCCATGGGGTGGAAGTGTTCCCACGTCTAAACAGGATGCCAGTGCAGTAACCAAGGCTTTTCTAACTGAAAAAAATTCTGAGATGGGGCATCCTGAAAGGCTAAGCAGCGACAATGGAAAGCCATTTATAAATATTGCCCTACAGCAGATCAGTGATTACTTGGGAATAAAGGTGAGGCAACATTGTGCCTACCACGCAGCGAGCAGTGGGGCAGTGGAAAGAGAGAAAACCATCCTTAAAAATAAATTGGCAAAATGTTGTGAGGAACTATAGGTGACATGGACAAAGGCATTTCCAATTGTGCTAATGTATATGAAGGAGAGGAAGAGTAAATATTAGGACGTTTGAGATTTTGTTTGGAAGGTGGCCCAATACAGGAATTGGCCAAGACCGATTGTAAAACAGATAACAGACCACTGTGAGGACGAGATATTATGTTACAGTATAAATCTCTCCACATTTCTGTCTCAAATACAGAAACAAAAGAAGGGCAGCACGACACCAATCAGCAGAAGGGAGGATGCACAATCTAGAAACTGAAGATTGGATAGTGGTGAAAGACTTCTGGAGCCAAAGCATGAAGGCGAAGAGCTGGCTGGGACCGTTCCAAGGGCTCCCTACAACACGGACAGCTGTTAAGATCGCTGAAAGAGCCACGTTGATACACGCCAGCCTTTGCAAACGTGTAGCTGACCTTGAGGAGACATTGGACAACACCAGATCCAAATAAGTGTAAGTAATGATAAGAAGACTCATAGAAATATGGGGCTGCACGGCAGGACGAATCGTGAAGGCAGGGGTGTCTGGGATACAACAGCAGACGGTAATCTTAACCAAGGATGTTAAGTTGACCTTTACATGCCAACCATGCCCGTTTGGTAACCAGGACGACTATAAATACGGCAATAAATATTTACGCAGAGATCCTTGTGTACCCAGTTACTGGCACTGAGTAGTATTCATCACGGCTACAGGTACACCTGACACGGGATATCGGTTTCCTGTTATCAAAGAAGGAGGTGCCATGGCAAGGGTAATAATAACAAAGATTCAGAATAGTGATAAGGAAGTCTGGTGGTGTGGAATAGATAGACCCTTCTCCGATATCTATAGACAGGTGAATATCGTGGTACAGTCTCGCACCCACCCCACCCGAGATGCAGTGCAGAAAGTCCTTCAAGTAATAGTAGCTCCTGGACTCGAAAAGATGAATGTCCAATGACCCGCACTGCAGATGGGCGGAAAGGCCTTTTCCAAGCTGACAGAAATGGAAGAAAGAAATAAACTGAATGTGCAGCTAAAACGATCACAAATGAAAAAAAGTAAAAGTGGATTCATTGAGAAAATTTACAGTGCCATATTTCACTTTCCGTGGAAGTCTCCTGTTAAGGACTCAGTGGTCTCACTGCTGTAGCAATGGGGGATTTCCTCTGACCGTTTATGTTGTTGACAACCTTCCCAAAGCAGGGAATTTGTATGGAACTGGCAATTAATCCAGTATTGTCACAAACAGGATTCAGACTAGCATAAAACAAAGAAGTGTGAATCCTGGAAATCTGAATCAACAACAGGAATTGACAGAGAAACTCTGCAGGCCTGACAGCATCGGTGGAGACAAAGAGATTTATTTTTTCATATCACAGATTCAGGCTACTTATGCTTTTTATTGTTTTATTGCCTGGTTAATTCTCAATTTCACTTCACAAAACAGCGTACTTAACAGAATCTCTCATTAGCTGACAGACGTCATCTGTAAAAATGCAAACTTCCTTTATCGGTTGTAATGCTGTTGCTGTTGCTCTGAGTTGGTGAAAGGCTGGCATTCATTACCTTTTCCTTCTCCTTTATGTCGATGAGCAGCCATGGTGAATGGAGAATTTCTGTTTGTGTCCCTTTGTCTCTCTGTACCATCTCACTCTCTTCTATATTCTCCCACTCTCTGTCTGTCAATATCCCTCATTTTCCATTTCTACTCTTGGAAAAGTGTTAAAATCGGTGGCTGTTCCGTGGCTTTCTCCGCCCCCCCCCCCCCCCCCCCACCCCGGCCAGATTGTGTAGAACTGGGCTCACAGTCTCTAAGTAATGTCTGTGTTACTTAGGTCTGAGATCAGGTGACATTTGTTCACTCATAACGTTATGAGCTTTTACAATTCTAAATAGTATTCATCATAGACCAGAAAAAAAGCAGTTTCACTCCAATTATAGGATTTCTATGATGCCATTGCCATTTGCCGAAAATCAGTGAATGGTGACAGCAGACAATGAGAGCCATTATCTCATTGGATGCGTTATTACTACAACATTGTCCTGCAAGGCTGCAGTGTCTCCTGCGTCTCTTCATTATTCCCAAAAAACTTGAAAAGACGGACGGACAATAGTAGTAGAAGAGATAAACAAATCGTTGTCGAACAGAGTGAAAAGAACTCTGAGTTGAATTAGCAGGATAGAACATAGACTAATGGGTCCACATCAGGAGGGAGGGCTTGGTAGCACGAAATAATAACGGTCGGAGCTCTAACAAGAGAAGCATGCTGAGCCGTCACTGTCGGGATGTTGGATAAACAATACGGCTTTTACAAGAAGTTTAAATAATGAACTTTCAATGTACAGAACATTTGACAGCATTTGACACCATTAACGTCTGGTTATTACCATATGATTTAACTGACGAAGCCAGAGACACGGTTCTTCAAATCAATAAGGGCATTTAATGAAGTATTTGATTACAGTTAATCGGACTACCTTTCTGTAATAAAGCTGCTCGATGAGAATTTATATCAACGTCCGTTTGTGCAGGAAAGAAGTTCACAGCTGGTGACTGTCCACTGAAGATGTACAGGAAGTGGCAATCTCTTCTTGCTTTGATTTCAAACGGATGCCTTCACATCTTTAACCTGACCGGATAAACAGTATGCGTTCATCCTCTCGGGCCCGATTTACCGCCTGAATATGCACAGAGGGAAACTCATACCAAGAGACCAGGGTAATTGTGGTGAATTTGCCAGGAGTGGTGTGTGAGTTGGTGTTAACAGTGGGCAGTAAGGGCTAAACCATGAGCACTAACATTGATCCTTGTACCAACAGCTCCTCACTCACTTTGTGCCTCATTCATCTCAGTCATCATTGACTTTCAGTTTATCCTACTTTCCCTTTGAAACTTTACTTTTGTTCCGGACCACTTTCGGATGTCCACTTGGAAACTGCAGTTTTTTCAACCGAAATTGTGGAGAATGCACGTCACTCGTTGGGATAGGCTTCACTGCCCAACCATAATTACTCAAGAGATTGAGATGGTAAGTTACTTTACTTCGTCCTCGAAGTGCTCAACACAGTGATACAGCCATGATGTCGATAGGGAGGGAGTTCCAAGAATTAGACATAGCGACATTGAATGAACAGCGAGATAGTTTCAGCTCAGAAAGGCGAGATCCTTAGAGGGGATTTGCAGTGACAATTTATTCGGTGTACGTGCTGCCATGGCTAACAGAGGATGTGGTGGAGGCTCGTACAATTGCAAGACTTAAGAGGCATTTGAAATTGTATATGAGTAGGAAGGGTTTGGAGGGATATGGGCCGTTTGCTGGCAAGAGGGACCAAATTGAGTTGGGATTTCTGGTCAGCATGGACAGTTTTGAACGAAGGGTCTGTTTCCCTGCAGTACATCTCTATGACTCTGTGATTCCAGTTGGATGCAATCAATCACTGGATTCCTTCTGGCAGAACCGGGTCTGTGCTCTGTGTGGAAGCAGAAAATGGTTTTCATTCAGATTAGCCACAAGAAGAGAAATAAATCTTCATTTTATTTAATTAAAATAAAATATTTACAACAATTTGAAAGGTTTGCACGGTTTGGGCATTATTAAGAAGCTGAATATTCTTCGACAGTTTTCCCCGGAGCTTCAGGCCTGAGGGATGTCCTTGGAAAAGTTTACAAAATCATGATGTAGACGAGCAGAGAACATGGTCAATCTACACTTTTTCAGAATTCACGTGAGTTTAAAGTGAGATCGCATAGGTTTAATGTGAGAGCAGTACAATTTGAAAGGGACGTGAGCGACACTTGTTTTTAATACAGACATTTTTGTGCGTGTGGAATAAATTGCCACATTTCGTGGCAGAGTTTGGTGCACTCACAACACTTCAAAGGCATCTAAATGGGTATGCAGACAGGAATTGTTCGGAGAGATAAGCGACAAATATTGGCAAATATGTTTAGATTAGTTACGGTCATTTGTTCAACAGGTGCAAGGTGGATAGGAATGTTTGCTTCCATGCTCGGCAGTTCTGTGACAGTCCAGTACCTGACAACAGTTTGAATAGGCCACTTTCAAAAACGCATGCTGTTTGTTAATAAGTCAGCGTGTTTCAATTTTATTTTTTTCATGAGGCATTTTCCAGACATTTACAGACAATGACCATTTTCCTTGATACATTCTCAAGTTCTCCATCAAATAATTTCGTTGACTAAAAAAACCCTCACAAATCGTGTTATCCCCTCAACTCTCCAGTGAATCCAAAAACTGACAGCTCTTAACGTGGACCAGGTGCAAAACTCAAAAGGCAGAGTCATTATCAGACACACAAACTCATTACTTCAGTCTGTGGGGCAGTGCGAGACGTGTATGTCAAGAACTGCTCACACAAATAACACCGAAGCAATTCCAAACGGAGCTTCCCGATATTCTGGAGATTTAGTGCATTGCCAAGTAACAGAAAGTGCTCAAGTAACATTAAACAAAACAGTAAAATGTACCATGCAAAGTGAATATGACCAATTATATTCTCGATTAAATTAGGTCAACAATGCGCTAGTGCCTCCATCTGATTGAGCGAGCCAATCTCCAGCCTCCCTCACCAGGACAGTAATGAAGGAGATGAGAGAAATATAACAAAGTTTCACGTTGCAATTGCCCACCTTTTAGCCACAACAAAAAACGAGGGAGCAGATTCAGTGCAGGATCTGGCTTCACAACAGCGGTGAAATAACGACGTCCACTCACTTTCAGGGAAAACTGTGAACAACTCACATTGTCCAGAATATGAGTACACAGCGCAGAATATGTTTAGTTCCCATATTCTACTGCTGCCCCGACATTCTTACAATAATGTACCTTTCAAAGAGAGCGTTTGTAGCTGTGGAATGACAGTGGCAGCTGTTTCCCCTCGCTTTTACTTCCGCCCTTGGTCGTGTAGGGCCTAAAATTCGCATCATACACGCGGTAGTTGAGTGTGCAATTCTCTGTTGTGGAAAAGTGGAGTGTTTTGGAGCAGAAAGATGTAAAGTTCGGATGCTTCTGGAGTTCTTGTTGAAAAGTTCGGTGACGCTAGGAAGATGGTTTGCAGACTTTTCCTCCTTTTCTGGGTGACATTTTCAGCGCTGCAGAGGTTCCTGTGAAGCGCTGCTCTCATGTTTTTGTACGAATTCATTTGGTTTCATTCCCACTGCTTCCGTTTGTTGGGATTGCAGATTGGGTCCAACAGATGGAATCCGTGGATGAGTTCCCTGCTTCCAAGAATTGTCTGGCTGTCTTCTGCTTGCCCTGTCCTATTATTGTTGTGCCATTCTAGTCGAATATGTGGCCCTTGCCGTTTGTACGTATTGCTACGAGGGACTGCTGGACTGACGCCCACACAAATTCTTTGCCAAGAACCAATATCCACCCACCTTCATTCGCAAATGCATGGCACACAAAGTTCGCAACGAGGATTTGCTATGAGGTAATTTTTAAATCATGCTTCCCTCTGTTAAAAGAAAATTCTGGAAAACGATATCCAGACTCCTCCGAACGCTCGGACTTATGACAGTACAGAAACCGAGAGCCTCACTCAGACAACAACTCACGAGAATACAAGGCCCAATACCCATCATGTGCAGGTCAAACGTGGTTGACGAGATTCCACGCAGGGACTGCACGAAACACGACATAGGAGAAGGAGGCTGACAACTAGAGAGCTGCATTCATAATTTCATCTGGACTGTAAACGCCTCGGACAGCTGTTCCTTGCAGTTATGTACAGAATATTGAATGTCTCTGATTCCAGGGCTTGGAATTCGGATGATATGACCGTCTGCAGCACTGGTTACTTCCTTGTGTGAGGTAACTCCAGATGGAACACATGTCACACTCTATTGCTCATTGAGAAATACATCCAAAATAGGAGCTTAAAGCAGCATTTCTGTTGTCCTTCTGATGCTGTCCCTGACATGCCCTGTGGCACTGCGTTTCCTGAGGGTTCGGCACATGGTTCCACGATCGTATTATGGGCAGTACTCTGCATTTTCGCTTCAATAACGGGTGTGTGAAGTGGAGGTCCACCATTCTCTATTCTATTTTTCTCTTCTTATGCACAACTGCAATACAATAAAGGATCAATTAATATTGAAAGATGATATACAGAGGCGTGTGAAATACTGAAGTTTTAATGACATTTCTGCAATGGTTAGAGATTACCTTGATTCAGGAAATAAGGATGTAAAGTCTGTTTGGTTGGAGTTGAGTAACAGTGAGGAATGAACTCACAAGCATGTGTAGTTTACAAGCCCACTCGCAGTAACCACAAAGGGAAATAAATTGTACAAGGGGGAAAAATGCGTGTGAGTGACAAAAATGGCAATAGTCATGCGTGATCTTATCTTCCCATCTAAAACTCTCGGTTCCATTGTAAAAACGTTTGGAGAACCAAAATCAAAAAAATATATATCACATGTCCCGTAAAACATCACGAGGGATATCTTTGTAATTGATTACTCTACCGGTGACTTAATTTTCCTATTTTCTTGGAAACCATCTCTTTAATTGTGAGCATCAGAAAAGGCTTTGTTTTGCCAGCAAGAAATACATATGTGATTAACCTTTGTTCCTTTCATGTATAAGAACACTGAAACTCCTCTGCACCGCACTTCTTTTGCATTTCTATCGATTTTAACACGAGTGTGTCTTTTGATTCTTCCCAACAAAGTATATGACCTCGCATTCCCTACATGAAACTGCATCTGCCAAGAATACTCTAATTGTTGGAGGGAATCCTGAGGAACAGAATGTACATGTATTTGGAAAGGCAAGGACTGATTCGGGATTGTTAACATGGCTTTGTGCATGGGAAATCATGTCTCACAAACTGGATTGAGTTTTTTGAAGAAGTAACAAAGAAGATTGATGAGGGCAGAGCAGTCAATGTGATCCATACGGTCTTCAGTAAGGCGTTCAATAATGTTCCCCATGGGAGACTGATTGGCAAGGTTAGATCTCATGTAACAGCAGTGGACCTAACACTAACCCTTGTGGTACGTCGCCAGGACCTGGACACAAAGAAGAACATGTTCCATCAACTACAACACTGTTTTCTATTGGCAAGCCAATTACTGATCAAAGCTGGAATCTCTCCCACAATTCCATTCCTCTGCATTTTGTATAATAGCCTATTGTGGGGAGACTTATCGAACAACTTGCTAAAACCCATATGCACCACATCAAACGGGTTACTGTCATCTACCTGTTTGGTCACTTTGTCAAAAAAGTCAACAAGATTCGTTAGGCAAGGCCTAACCATCACAAAACCGTGCTGACTGTCCCTGATCAGATTATTATTTTCGAGATGGTCATAAATCCTATCTATAATAACCTTTTCCAACACGTTACCAACAACTGCAGTGAGACTCACTGGTCTGTAATTCCCAGGGTTGTCTCTACAAAACTTTTCGCACAAGAGAACAACATAAGCTATGTTCCATTCCACGGGCTCTATTCCTGTAGACAACGATGATTTGACGATCAATTCCAAAGGCTCATCAATCTCTTCCCTTGCTTCCCAGAAGGATGCTAGGACAGATCCCATCCGGCCCAGGGGACTTGTCTGTTTTCACAATCTTCAGTATTTCCATAACTAATCCTTGTGAACCTCAATCTCTACTACACTAGACGCAAGTATCTCTGCATCTTCCTCGCCAAGATTTTCATTTGCTATAGCGAATACTGTCGAAAAATATTTATTTAGTGCTTCCCCAATCTCCTCTGGGCGGCATGGTGGCACAGTGGTTAGCACTGCTGCCTCACAGCGCCACGAGACCCGGGTTCAATTCTTGCCTCAGGCGACTGACTGTGTGGAGTTTGCACGTTCTCCCCGTGTCTGCATGGGTTCCCTCCGGGTACTGCAGTTTCCTCCCACAGTCCAAAGGTGTGCAGGTCAAGGTGAATTGGCCATGCTAAATTGCCCGTAGTGTTAGGTAAGGGGTAGATGTAGATGTAGGGGTATGGGTGGGTTGCGCTTCGGCGGGGCGGTGTGGACTTGTTGGGCCGATGGGCCTGTTTCCACACTGTAAGTAATCTAATCTGACTCCACACAAAACTTACCAGTATTATCCTTGATTGTCCCAAATTTAACTCTCGTCATTCTTCGAGATAATGCTTTAAATATGCAACATTTCTGATGAAGAACACGAGTTTCCAAGTCTAATCAAATTACCGGCCTGGTTTGCAAGATAAGCTTTCTGAACTTTGAGTAGACATTGTTCCAGCAGGAAAGCATTCATAACGTCTGTCAGTAGGACTCGAACCTACGTCGGGAAACCCCAATGGACTTCTTAACCACGACTGCAGACAAAGCTGCAACGTTGAGCAGTGACCAAATCAGCCGTGATCTCATTAAGAGCTGTTGCTGACTTGATCAGTTAAATGGTTCCATCTCCTTTCAAACATTTGCTGTCATTTGTAAGGTGCAACACACCAATGTAAACGAAGATTAGATGATTTACAGTGTGGAAACAGGCCCTTCGGCCCAACAAGTCCACATTGCCCCGCCGAAGCGCAACCCACCCATACCCCAAACCTAACACTACGGGCAATTTAGCATGGCCAATTTACCTGACCGGCACAGCACTGGATTGTGGGAGGAAACCCGGGCAGACACGGGGAGAACGTGCAAACTCCACACAGTTAGTCGCCTAAGGTGGGAATTGAACCTGGATTTCTAGCGCTGTGAGACAACAGTGCTAACGACCGTGCCACCATGCCGCCCATGACGAAGAAACGCACAAGTTAGGAAAAGATATTTGCAGCCAAATTGAGTCAAAATTATTTAATGAAAGGAAAACCACACTTGGCAATTTGCTAGATCTTTTTGCGAACATGACCAGCAGAGGTAATCAAGGGAGCTATTGATCTGAGTATTCTTGGACATGAAACAAACAAAGGTTAGTGACATATTCATTTCTTTTTCTGGTGAACGAAATGGTCTTTCCTGATGGTTCCAATGAAAGAGATGGTTCCCAATAAAAGACAGAGATTAAGTCTCTTGTAGATATACTTCAATATGATACGATTCACTTTCAGCCCCTAATTACCCCAGAGATGGAGGGGGTGAGTTAATTTTCTTGACTCTTCAACTCCACAGCATGGAGGTACAGACATGAAACCGCTAGAGATGGAGTTCTTGAATTGGGAACCAGCGACACTGAAGGAACTAGGCAAAAGTGAGGACTGCAGATGCTGGAAACCTGATTTTAGATCAGAAAATGCTGGAAAAGCACAGAAGTCAGGCAGCATTGCAGGAGCAGGAAAGTCTACGTTTCTGTTGCCAGTCTTTCTGCGTTCTGCAAACAAGTTTCGTTTTAGGCTCAAATTTCCAGCAACTGCAGCTATTTGTATTATGTTAACATTCATAATGTATTGGACAAAACCAATGACCTGCTAGCTTCGGAAAATCGGCAGAAGTCCTAGTACACCGATATGTTAGCTGAACAATACAACCATTCCATGAGCGGGAACATGATTCGGGCCACGGTGCTGAGAGTACCGAATCCTCACAAGTAAATAACAAGACAAGGCGAAAGATACTATCGTATTTGGTGTAAATAAAACACCCTTTCTGACATTTTCTTTGTAGATTATTTTCAACTTGTCCTCGAAGATTTACAAAGTGGGAAAAGGCCATTCCGCCTAATCAGAGAGCCATCTATTCCAGTCGCAGTTTCCAACTTTGGCCCAAAGTCTCGTGTGTTCTAATATTCCCTGGGCAAATGTCAATGACTTTATCCTGTGTTCTGAAATGGCACAATAATGGGGCAGCTGTATGTCACTTTCACAACGACTTGTAACTGTTTTGAGGAACTCATGCTCATTTTCACCCACAGAAATATACCCCAAACCGACAGAAATATCTGTTGTGGTGAGCTGGAGTTTGAAATGGACAATAGGACAAATGCAAAAGCACAGAAGCGACGTCCTGATAGGACTTCACAGGGGAGCGTCAACGTGGACCACAGTTAAAGTGACAAATTCCCCACGAGCTAGGTAGGATCCGACAACCTCCTGATCGGAAGTCAGACGGGTTATCCATTACGCCACGTGCCCAAGAGTCTGGCGATCCGCTGGCAGAATGTCAATATGTAATGTCATGGACTTTCACGGAATCAGAATTAAAAAGGTGAAGAAGCAGCGAAGATAATCACCAACACTGCTTCACTTCGAAGTTTCCAATTTGTGAAGCAGTGCCTTTCACTGGCAAAGGAGAAACATTTGTCCTCAGCTGCCTGCTTCAGGGTCGCCTCCTTCTCTGCTGGAAGTTTCCATCGTTTTATTCACAGTCACGACGCGATTTCATGATCCACTCCAGAGAAAACCTGTCATGGTGTCGTCTACGCAAGACCCTGCTGAAACTCAGCAGGAGACATCTGGTCATTTCGAGATCAGGATGTGGAATTAGACGAGCTGCGTGGCACCTTTTATTGGCGCCGCCACTTCACTGCAAATTAGCGGCTCAAAACGAGCCGTTGTTACCATCAGCTTGATTTGTGCCTTCCTGCAGTGCATTTGCTAAACAACATCAGATAGATCCCATCCGGCCCAGCTGACTTATCTATTTTCACACTCTGCAGTATTTCTAATATCTCCTCCTTGTGAACCTGAATCTCTTCTAGTCTAGACGCAAGTATCTCTGCATCTTCCTCGCCAAGATTTTCATTATCTATAGCGAACCCTGTCGAAAAATATTTATTCAGTGCTTCCTCTATCTCCACTCTCTCCACACACGACTTCCCACTATTATCCTTGATTGTACCAAATTTAACTCTCGTCGTTCTTTTATTGCTGACATACCTCTGGAAAGCCTTAGGGTTAACCCTGATTCTATCTGCAAACAACTTCTCATGTCTCCTCCTGGCTCTTCTCAGCTCTCTTTTTAGGTCTTTCCTGGTATCGTTGGAACCCTCGAGCGCTTTAACTGCGTTTTCACGTTTTGTTCTAACATAAGACTTCTTGTTCTTTTTGACCAGGGATTCCACTTCCTTAGTAAACCACGGCTCACACGTTCTATATCTTCCCCCCTGCCTGACAGGTACATACTTATCTAGTACACACAGGAGCTTTTCCTTGAATAAGCTCCACATTTTTAATGTGCTCACCCCCTACAGTTTCCTACCCCTCTCTGCGCTTCCTAAATCTTACCTCATTGCATCGTGATTTCCCTTCCACCAGCTGAAACTCTTGCTCCGTTGAGTACACCTATCCCTTTCCATCATGAAAGTAAACCTGAGAGAATTGTGATCGCTGTCTCCACAGTGCTCACCTACTTCCAAATCTAAAACCTGGCCAGGCTCGTTACCCAGTACTAAATCGAAAGTGGCTTCTTCTCTTGAAGGCATGTCTACATACTGTGTCAGGAAGCCCTCCCACACACACTGGACAAAAACTGACCCATCTATTGTACTCCTACTGTAGTGATCTCAGTCAATATTTGGATATTGTCTTGAGTGTTCCAGAGTTTTTCATTGTCCCACAGTCCAGATGAAGTTTGTATTCCTCACGTACGGGAGCGAGAATTCTTTCAATGTCTCAGATCAGTTCCTGTGCCGAGAACATCAGAGTCAATTTCCCTTCCTCTACTTGGACTGACAATTTAAACTTCTTCAATCTCCTATGATTCCATTTCCCTAAGAGTTTCTCAAGATTTCCAAAGCTGGAGCCTAAATTATATGGTTTGCTTCCTAAACATTTTTCCAACAGCCAACTGACAATATTTTCACAGTATCTCTTCACAATCCTCTGGCTTGCACCATGTCCAGGGATGAGAAGTCCCATTTGGTGGAGAGAGTTCCTAGGCTGGTGAGGTTCACTTTGGAACAAAGATCGTTAAGTGGCAATTTCCTGCGGTTGTTTGTAATGATGGGAGCGGGGGCGGTGGGGAATGAGCACTTTGACGAGCAGGAGGAAGTGTTGCCAATGACCAGAGGCAGAGAACAGAGGACAAGGGATTAAAGGAATCTAATGAAAAGCAGCACTTCTGCTCAGGGCGTTCAATAACAACTGCAGAAACCCGATGTGTCGAGCACTGTATCTGGAAAGAGAAACAGAGATAATGTTTTAAATGTGGAGCATTTCTGATGAAGAACTCGAGTTTCCTCAAGTCAAATGAAATTACAGGCCTGGTTTGCAAAACAGGCTTTCTGAACTTTGAAGTGTTCCAGCAGGAAAGCATTCATAACGTAGTCAGCAGGATTCGAACCTCCGTGGGGAAACGCCAATGGATTTCTAATCCATCGCCTTAACCACTCAGCCATGACTACAGACAGCACCGCCCCCTGAGCATTGACCAAATCAGCCGTGATCTCATTGAAAGCTGCCGCTGACTTGAGTGAAATGTTTCCATCTCCATTCATACATTTGCTGTCATTTGTAAGGTGCGAGACACCAATGTAAAAGAAGAAAAGCACAAAGTTAGGAAAAGATATTTGCAGCAAAATTGAGTCGAAATTATTCATTGAAAGGAAAATCACACTTGGTAATTTGCTCAATCTCTTGCGAACATGACCAGCAGAGGTAATCAAGGGAGCTATTGATCTGAGTATTCTTGGACATGAAACAAACAATGTTTAATGACATATTCATTTCTTTTTCTGGCGAAGGAACCGGTCTTTCCAGATGCTCACAATGACAGAGATTTTTACCAATTAAAAAAGGCAAATAAATCCCATCTCACGCTGACACCATCGTGAGCGCTGCTGTTTTACAATGCCACAGCGTCAGGGTCAATTCCCGCCTCAAGCAACTTAATGTGTGGAGTTTGCACATTCTCCCCGTGGTTGCGTGCGCTTGCTCTGATTTTGTCACACACTCCAAAAATGCATCGGTTAGTTGAAATGGCCGTGCTAAATTGATGGGGTTAATGGAGAGGAATGCATTTGGGCTCGGGCGGGTCGGTGTGGAGTTGCTGGGCCGAAGGGCCTGTTTGCACATTGTAAGTATTCTAATCTACAGTAGTCAATGACCAAGGTACGGCGCACGTTGTTCGATGGGGCATATAGAACTGTTCGATTGTTTTTCTTCAAAGTTTCTTTACAATTCAAACGGGAGAGGAAGAAGGGAAATGAATGTCTCCCATAATTCTTGCCTTCTTTTCTCATTCAGAGGCGGTATTTTTTCCTGTACTTTTTTTTACACTGTGGTTACTGTTAGTGTTCTTGTGAGCTACACCGGCTGGTTTCTTCTTTCCTCAATGTTCCTCATCTCTACCCAAACACACTTTCCATCCTTATCTCCTGAACCAAAGTAATCTCTAACCATTGCATAATTGCCAAGGAAACTGGGTTTTTCACACGCCTGGGTATGTCATTTTCCAATATTAATTGATCGATAACTGTGTTGCAATTGCGCACGAGAAGAGGAAAATAAAATAGAGGCCGGTGGTCCTAGGTTTCAAACACACGTAATTGCAGCTAAAACGCAGGTTACTGCACACAATGCGATCACGGAAGCATGCTCCGAACCGTCAGGAAGCGCACAATAAGTACAATGATGGATGTCATGTCAGGAACAGGACTAGAAACACGTCTCTTGGGTCCTATTATGGACGTATTTCTCAATGAGCTATCGTGTTTTACATATGTTCCATCGGGGGTTACCTCACACAAGGAAGTAACCAGTGCTGCAGGCGGTCATATAATCCGAGTTCCAAGTCCCGGAGTCAGAGACACTCAGGCCCTGTGTGTACCTACAAGGAACAGCTGTGCATGGGGTTTACAGGGTAACTGAACTGCATGAATGCAGCTCGATGGTCGTCTGTCTGCTTCTCCTCTATAGTTTTCTGTGCAGTCCCTGCGTGCAATCTTGTCAACTATATTTGTCCGGCACAAGATGGGCATTGGTCACTTGTCTTGGAGACAGGCTGTTGGTTTATGTGTTGTCATAATTCCGAGTGTAAGGAGGAATCTGGCTGTCAGTTCCCAGAAACTTACTTTAATAAATGAAAGCGTGATTTTTAACTTGCCGCGGGCATTACCTCGTTGCAAAGTTCGTGCACTGCGAATCACGTTGCGGGACTATCCAATTTTGGCAAAGAATTTGTTTGGCAGTCACGAGTTGCCACGACCAGCTATCCCGAGTAGCAATACGGACAAATGGCAAGAACTACAAATTCGATTAGAGCAGCACAGGTTTAATGTGAGAGGGCAAACAGAAGGCAGCCAGAAGATTTCTGGGTGTAGGGCAATCACTCAAGGTACCTTTTCATATGAAAGTCTGAGCATCAGTAGAATCTGGGACCAAAGTAGTCTATGTTGGTCATTCATATTCCAGACAATTTGCGTTGTTCCCTGTTTACTCTGAAAGTGAATAAGCATAGCTATTTCACCGTTATTTCGAAAGAAGATCCTGCATTGAATCTGTTCGCCGTTTTTTGATGTTGTGGCGAAAAGGTGGGCAATCGCGATGTGAAACGTTGCTGTACTTTCATTTCCTTCATTACTGTCCTGGTGAGGGAGAAAGGTGATTGGCTCTCTCAATCAGATGGGGGCACCGGCGCATTGATGGCCTAATTGAATCACGGATATATTTGGAAATGTTCACTTTTAATGGTTCGTTGTTGTGTTTTGTTTTATGATACTTGAGCACTTTCTGGGACTTGGCAATACACTAAATCTCCAGTAGGTTTGGAATGGCCTTGCTGTTATTTGTGCGAGCAGTTCATGTCAGAGACGACTCACGGTGCCTCACAGACAGCACTTAAGCTTCGGTGTGTCTGATCATGGTACTGCCTTTTCAGTTTTGATTCAGTTCCACAATAAGAGCTGTCAGTTTTTGGATTCGCTGGAGAGCAAAGTGGGTAATGCGATATGTGAGGTATTTTCCTTCAGCCAAAATCTTTGATGGCGAACTTGGGAAAGTGTCAAGAAGGATGGTCATTGGCAGCAAATATCCGGAAAACCTTCATCTCTGGATCGGTTGGGCTCATCCACCCTCCAAACAAAATAGCCAAACTCGCTGGCTGAGTTACAAAAATCATGCGTTTTTTTTTTGGGAAATGGTGTATTCAAACCGTTGCCGGTGGCTGGAGCATCTCAGAGTTGTCGACAATGGAAACAAATCCCGCGATCCAACTTGCCCTTGCTGAATAGATAACCGAAATTAATGCATACATTTCTGCCAACATTTGTCCCTTATCTCTCCGAGGTCTTCCTATCTATGCACCCATTCAGATGCCTTTGAAACGCAGTGAGTGCACCAGACTCTGCCACTAAATGTGGCAATTCATTCCACACACACAAATGTTCTGTGTGAAAAGCATGTGTCCCTCACATCCCTTTTAAATTTTTCCTCTCTCACATTAAAGGTTTGCTAAGTAGATTTGAACTCGTGTGTCTTATGAAGAAGTGATCCCTAACTATTTACTCTGTCGGCCTTCCTCATGATTTTATAAGCTTCTGTGAGGCCATCTCTAAGCCCTGAAGCTCCTGGGAATCTGACGAAGCCTATTCAGTTTCGTTCTCATGTTCAAGAACGGCAAACCTTGCAAATCCTTGTAAAGGTTTTCTAAACTTACACTTGCAAGAAGTGTGTCCAGCTGCAGCACTTGTTTGACCGCGTGGCCACTCTTGAGCTGCGGGTGGACTCACTGTGGAGTATCAGCAATTCTGGAGAGTCATGTTGCCTCCCAGGTGCTCAGGCCAGGGATGTCGCGCATCGGCTGAAGTGCATTCGAAAAGGGGATCGTGAACAGCCAGTTGTCTTGGTGCATACAGGCACCAACGAATAAAAAACGAGATGAGGACCTGCAGGGAGAATTCAGGGAGCTAGGAGAGAAATTAAAGAGGAGGACCTCAAAGGTAGTAATCTCAGGATTACTGCCGGTGCCATGTGACTGCCAGCGTAGAAACGAATAAAAAAACGGCACGGTGAACACGTGAGTTGAGGAATGGTGCTGCAGGGCGGGTTTCAGATTTGTTGGATTTTGTGACCAGCTCTGGGGAATGTGGAACTATAAGAAAATTGATGATCTACATCTGAACCAGGCGGGAACGTACGTCCTTTCGGGAGTTTTTGCGACTGCTGTTGGGGAGGATTTATACTAATGTGGCAGGGGGCTGGGAACCACAAGAGTAAACAAGTCGGCAGTGAGGTGGAAACTGGAAACGCTAAGAATCTGGAAGATAGCATTAATAATGGGAAGAGTAGGCAGAGAGCAGATGAATGCAAAAGAACTGGTGGCCTGAAATGCATCTACTTTAATGCATGCAGTATAGACAGATGAATTTAGGTGCCTGGAATATGACGTTATTGCGATCACAGAGATTTAGTGAAAGGAAGGGCATGGTTGGCAACCAAATGTTCTAGGATATAGACGCTTCAGACGGGAAAGGAGGGAATTAAAAGGGGAATACGTTGCATTGCTGGTCAGGGATGATATCTTGGCTGTGCGAAAGGAGGACACCATGTAGGGCTTGGGTCATGAGACACTTTGGATGGAGCAGTGAAATAAGAAGGGTGAGGTTAGGTTTTGGGGGCTGTATTACAGAGAGCGTGAGGTGTAAGAACAAATAGTTAAACAGATCAGGGAAAGACGTAGAGGCAATAATTTAGTGTTGATTGGAGATTTCCGTTTTCCGAACATTGACCGGGTTCCTCTTAGCGTCAGAGGTCTGGATGGGATACCATTTGTAAGAAGCCTCCAGGTGAGTTTTCTGGAGCGGTATATCAATAGTCCGACGAGGGAATAGGCAATATTGGAACTGATATTGGGGAATAAGCCAGGGCTGGTGATAGCAGTTGTCGTGGGTGATTTCTTTGGGAAGTGTCCAATATTCTGTAAGTTTTAGAATACTCATTGACAAGTATGAGAGTGGTCCTGAGGAAAGAGTACGAAACTGGGCCAAAGCTAATTATATCAAAATTATGCAGGAGGTCGGAAATGTGGATTGGACATAGCTATTTGTAGGAAAGTCCACAGTTCATATGTGTCAGGCTTTCAAAGCTAGGTTAAATATAGTGCAGGATAGGCATGTCCCGTTGAAGGCAAAGGATTTGAGAGGCAAGATTCGTGAACTGTTGATGACAGGACAATTGTACGACTCGTCAAGAGGAAAAGGGAAGCATACTTAACGCCTCGGCAGCTAACAACATAATGGTCCCTGGAAGAACATGAGAAGAGTAGGACAAGTCTTAAATGAGGAATCAAGGGGGGTTAAAAGGTGTCATGAAACAACTTCACGCTAGCACAATTAAGGAGAATCCTAAAGCCTATTATTCATATATAAGAGCAAGCGAGTAACCAGAGAAAGGATTGGTCCACTAAAGGAAAATTAAGGAAGGCTGCATGTCAAATCTGAGAGAGTGGGTATGATTCTGAATGATTATTTTGCATCAGTGTTCACTGAGGAGAGGAACATGATGAATGTCGAGTCTAGAGTAAGACATTTGATTAATCTGGATCAAGTTGACATAAGTAGGGAAGCTGTGTTGGGCAGGCTAGGAGTAATTAATGTGGACAAATCGCCAGGAACGGATGGGATCTATTCCTGGTTCCTGAGTGATGTGAGAGAGGAAATAGCTGGGGCCCTGACAGATATGTTCGTGGCATCCTTCAGCACAGGTGAGGTTCTGACTGACTGGAACGTTGCTCATATTGTTCCCTGCAAAAGAAGGCTCGTAGGGATATTCCGGATAACTACAGAACAATGGGCCTAGCATCAGTGTTGGGAAAGTTGCTGGAGAAGGTACTGAGGGATAGGATCTATTCATGTTTAGAAAATAATGTGCATATCAGTGAGAGGCATAGAGTTTTTCCGGGGAAGTGACCAAGTTGATAGATGAAGGAAAGGCTGTTGATGTCATATACATGCACTACAGTAAAGAGTTAGATAAGGTTCCCCATGGTAACCAAATACAGAACGTAAAGTAACATGGTGTGCAGGGTGTTCTAGACAGGTGGGTAAAGAATTAGTTGAGCAATAGGAGACAGAGAGTGGCAGTTGAATGGAGTTTCTGGAAATGGAGAATGATGACCAGTAGTGCTCCACAGGGGTCAGTGTTGTGGTCACTGTTGTTTGTGATGTACTTAAATGATCTGGAAGAGAGCACTGTTGCAATGATCAGAAAGTTTGCAGATGACACGAAGATTTCTGGACTAGCAGAAATTATAAGTGACTGTTAAGAATAGGAGGATGTAGATATACTGGAAAGTTGGGCAGAAAAGTGGCAGCTGGAGTTCAAAACAGACAAATGTGAGGTGATGCATTTCGGTCAGTCTAATTCTAGATGGGGTTATACAATGAACGGAAGAGCTTTGGGGAAACAAAAGTTGATGGACAGAGAGATCTGTGAGTGCAGGTCTATTATACACTGAAGGTTTCTGCACAGGTGGATAGAGTGGTCAAGCAGGCATAGAATATGCTTGGCTTCATTGGATGGGGTATTGAATAAAATGGCTGGCAAGTCATGTTAAAATTGAACAATACATTGGTCTGGCCACACTTAGAATACTGTGTAAATTTCTGGTCGCCACATTACCAAAAGAATGTGGACGCTTTGGAGAGGGCGTGTAAAAGGTTTAAGCGGATGTTGCCTCGTATGGATGGTACAATCTAGGAAGAGAGGTTGAGTAGGTTAGGTTTGTTTTCATTAGAAAAAAGGAGATTGAGGGAGACCTTTTTGAGGTTTACAAAATCATGAAGGGTACAGACAGGGTAGATAGAGAAAAGTTTTATTTCCCAGGTTGAAGGATTAAATACCGAGAGGTCACGCTTTCAAGGTGAGACGTGAAAAGTTTAAGAGGGATACACGCGGCAACTACTTGACACAGCGGGTGGTGGGTGTCTGGAACGCGTTCCCAGCAGAGACGGGAGAGGTAATCACGGTAGATACATTTAAGAGGCGTCTGGACAGATGCATGAGTAGGTAGGGAGCAGAGGGATACAGATGCTTAGGAATTGGGTGACAGGTTTAAACAGTAGATTTGGATCGGCTCAGGCTTGAATGGATGAAGGGCCTGTTCCTTGTCTTTACATTTGTTTTGGTCTTCCTTCTTAAAATACGCCAATTTCATTACAAGATTTGCGAGGTCTCTGTGTCTGAAGTGAATCCATGCTGAAACACTAATCATAACAAATCTGAGTGCTGGCTTTTGTGTGGTAGCGTGCTCGAGCGGTCTAATGTGCTGGTTTTTAAGCTTCAGTTTCTATCGAATCGTGGCTTCAAGTACCAGCATTGTCAGTGAGCAACTATATGCAGATGTATGTGAGAGAACTGCGCATGTGTGGGTGCCTTTTAATTGGAGTGTTTGCAGCTCCTCAGTGTGCTTACCCTTTCGGTGATAAAATCAGCGACCGTCTCTGAAAACAACGCAAGTTCCTGCTACATATCCTCATATCCGTCGATAACTTTGCTTTCGGATATCTGCGTTGCCCCTTTCTGTATCTCAAATGGTCAGCGCAATTGGCTGAAATGTTGGTGGTTCGAGCCCACCCAGGGAATAAGCCTCAAATATTTCAGCACAAGCTTTACCCTGACCATGTATTGACATTATAACCGGGAAAACTCATCCATGATTCACCCCAAGTCCGCAGGGAGTGAGACGTTTTCACGCAGCAGAATACGACATCACTTTCTCCAAGCTCCCGATGCCAACAGAAAGCGGCCACTGCAGCTTCAATCAGTGACTTTTTGCCAAGCCATGGGAAACAACTCGTGGATACTCCTTCCTTAGTAACAGCTCTTTCAGTGTGAAAGGAGCAAAACTTTCACTTGAAATTGGAAAGGGCTTCAGGACATTGGAACGTTGCTCCAGTTCTTGGAACGTGTTATAAATAAAACTCCTGACTTGAAAATAGGAAGTGGTAAAGGTTTTAGGTAGAAAGAACAAAGAAAGTGTTGATTGAGACGACTCTGTCTCGTCAGCAGATGGGAAATGCCCAAAACTGAAAACGGAAATGATTGGGTTTCCTTAGGTAATTTCCCGACTGATTTACTGTCTGCCAGAGAGATTGGAAATCACATCAGCGACATAAAGGTGAGGGTAAAAATGTGAAGGTATTAAGGTTGAATCTTAAATCCCGGGACAAGTGCGGAATAGATAGTCGTGCTTTGAAGGAATAACTGAAGTGAAAGGTGTGAATGATATTTTTGTGATTAGGAAGAATGAACTGGATCCTAACAAATTGCTGATGAATTATGCTCGCAATGTAATAGCAAACTAATCCACAGTGCACCGTGCTTGGTTTGCTCAGTCGGTGCAGTGTGAGATGCTTAATCTGAGGGTGGTGGGTGCAAGCCTCACAATGGGCGCTTTCCCTGGTTAATACAATTCCGGCTCTTCGTTGCACGTGCAGTATTGCAACCCTTCGCAGGGGAATGTTCTTGCTGCTTTCATTGACACATCTGCCTGCCTGCTTTTGATCACACGTCGGTTTCTGAGTGAACACTGTTTCCATTTTACTGGTGGCGCCAGAGACAACTTTATCAGTGCAGCCGAAAATACAATGAATGAAGTCCGTTTGAAAACGTGAGGTTCCAAACCAACCATGCACCACCCAAAGTGTTCAAAGGCACGGAAAGCGAATGACCACTTACGAGGGGTCTGACAGAGACGGATCAATGTCACAAGGGCCCTGAACCACATTTCAGTGATTCAGATTGTTCTGATGGAAACCGAAGGGTACTCTCCCTCAACGTTTTGCAATTGTTCTTCTTGTGTTTAACGTAATGAACAGTATATTGTCAGTAACGAGAGTGGAGGTGCGGCAGGATCGTGAGGTATCAGTGTGGGACATAGACACAGTAAGTCAAATAACCCCAGAGCACGGGAGAGCTGTTTGGTCCAGGATCACTGCCATCTTCTGTTTCTAAACCAACAAATGAAAGTACTGGAAACTCTCTGCAGGTGTGGTAGCATCTTGGAAATATAAATCGATTTAAGACTTCGGGACTAGTGGCACTTCTTTTCCATGTCCATCTCCACCTGCTTTTGCACACTTTTCATTTTTATTGAATGTCTCCTGACTTCCAACTTTATATTCAGTTTCTCTTGTATTACTTCCTCGCCAACCATTTTCCCAGTCTCCAATTTTGTATCAGAACTGTTCCATCTTTCACATTGCCCAGGACTTCGAACTGAACAAATAACTCTGTTTCTATTTCCTTAGATAGCAGATGGCCAGAGACTGGAAGGCAGTGTTGTTTCGAAAACTCATCCATGATTCACCCTGAGTCCACAGGGAGCAAGGCGGTTACATGCAGCAGAATACGCCACCATGTTCTCCAATTCCCCCGATGCCAACTGAAAGCTGCCACTGCAGCTTCAATCAGGGCTTTCTGCCAAACCCTGGGATTCAGCTCGTGGAAACTCCTTTCTCATTAACTGCTCTTCCCGTGGTAAAGGAACAAAACTTCATTTTAAATTGGAAACGGCTTCAGGAGATTGGAAGGTTGTTCCTGTTCTTTGAACGTGTTGTAAACAAAACTCCAGTCTTAAAAATAAGAAGTGGTAAACGTTTTGGGCAGGAAGAAAATGTTGATTGTGAGGACTCTGTCTCGTCAGCAGATGGGAAATTCCCAACACTGTAAACGGAAATGATTGGGTTTCCTAAGGTAATTTTCCGACTGATTTACTGTCTGCCAGAGTGACTGGAAATCACTTCGTATGAAAATATTCGGGTTGAATCTTAAATGCTGGGACAAGTGTTAAATAGATTGTAATGTTTTGAAGAAATAACAAAAGTGAAAGATGTGAATTATGTTCTTTGTGATTGGGAGGAATGAGCTGGATCTTTGCGAATTGCTGTGCCAGGTGAATTGTGCTCAGAATAAAACAGCAAACTAATTCGTTGTGTGCCAAGCCTGGATATCTCAGTTCGATGAAATGTGAGGTGTTTAACCAGAGAGTTGTGCGTCCAAGCCCCATAATAGTTGTTTTCACTGTTTAATAGATTTCCAACTCTAGTGGAGCATTCTTGTTGCTTTCGTTGACACATAAATCCTCCTGCTTTGATCACATGCGGGATTCTGAGTGAAAACTGTCTGCACTTTCAGGAAGCGCCAGAGACAATTTTATCAGTGCAGCTGAAAATACGATGAATGATGTCCATTTCAAAACATGAGATTCCACTACATCCGTGCACCAACCAAAGTGTTCAAAGACACAGAACGCAAATGGCCATTTGTCAGTGGTCTGACAGAGACGGCTTAATGTCTCAAGGGTCCTGAACAACAATTAACTGATTTAGAATGTGCTGATGGAACGGAACGGAGCTCTTGCTGAACGTCTTGCAATTGTTCTTGTTGTGTGCTCATGTAAGTTTATGTAATGAACAGTTTATTGCCAGTAACGAGGGTGGGGGTGGGGAAGGACTCTGAGGTTTCAGAATGGGACAAACGTGATCTGATCGAACGGGTAAGTCAAATATTCCTGGAACATCGGAGAGCTGATTGGTCCAGGATCACTCCCATCTTCTGTTTCAGAATCAACAAATGAAATTGCTGGAAAATCTCAGCAGGTCCGGTCGTATCTTGAAAATGAAAACCGAATGAGATTTCGGGACTGGTGACACTTCTTTTTCCATCTCCATGTCCCTCTGCCTTTCTACAAACTTCCTTTTTATTGAATATGTCCTGACTTCAAACTTTATATCCAGCTTCACATTTATTGCTTCCTCTCCAAACATTTTCCCAGTCTCTAAAATTGTATCATGCTTGTTCAATCTCTCACTTTGCCCAGGACTTCCAACTGAACAAATAACTCTGTTTCGATTTCCTTAGATACCAGACGGCCAGAGATTGGAAGACATAGGAGGACGGTTAGCGCTTTCAGAATATCTAGTCTGCTCTGCCATTCGATCTTGGCTAATATCGTTCTTAACCCCATTCTCCAGTCCTCTCCCTGAACACTTACTCCCCAGTCTTAGGATCCAATCTTTTTCCCAGAGTGGGTCCTAATCCGTCCCAAAACCCTCCACATGCGTTGGCAGCTGTTATACCGTGTCTACGTGTCATCAATCTCAGTTTAAGTGATTCTCGGCAAACACAAAATATTCTGAGCAGCTCGATCGGGTCTCTGGCCCCACTGTGATCCTGCGGGGGAGCAGTAATCATCTTCATCTCTTACGGAAAGGATCGGCACTTCAAAAAAACGGACAAAAAGAAAGATAGGCTTGTGTGTCAAGATATGTGGAGGTAATTGCTTTCTGACCTGGTCAGTAAACCTTACTCTGTATATTCCCGCACATTCTAGCTGTTGTGGCGAAAGGGAATACAAGTCCAATTAATTGCCATCTACGCTTTTATTCGATATGTATTCTTCCTTGTTCTGAATATGCAGGGATGTTTCCAGCACTGGATGGTCACCATTTCGAAGAGTGCATGCCGCGGGGCCTGATCTTTGCTGGAGAGTAGCAGTATCAGTTTGTGCGAAAGTGGCCCAGTTCAAAGCTTAGAAGGAACATTGTTGTTCCATCTTTACGGACGACAGTCTTTCATATCATGATCGATGGGGCTTTATTGCATACTCATCAGCAAGCCTTGTTTTGAATTTTCTCGCTCAATACTACTGTAGCGGTGGAAAGAATATAATTCCGAATACCTGCTGCGTGAACTTCATTTTCAAATTTCTATTCGCAGTGGTCCTTCATATGTAGCGATGTTTATATCACTGCTGGCCATCCTGTTTAAGAGTGCAGTTACATATGTTCCTCTGTCTTGGCGCTGCAGGGAAAATTGTATGCGCCTTTTCAGCCAATATTTCCTGGATATTTCAACATGGTATTCTTTATTATTTCGATCATGTCCACTTTAAGGACACAGTTACCGGGAACTGATCCTTTCTGTAACAACAGGACCGCATTTGCTTTACATGCGAAGGTGGCCTGGATCAGTAACAAGGAGAGTATTCATTTCTTCCTGTCACAGCGAACACTGGATTCATGATGTTAGTCTCTTCAAATGCATCCGAAACTGTGCTCTGAAAGTTTTATTTGAACGCTGTCTGGCGTTTCTCAACGTGTGTCAACCAAAACCAGAAATCCTCAATCATAGTTTGGAGCAGTTCACATATTCGAGTTTCGAAGCAGCAGACACGGATACAATTCATTCAGAATGAAAAGATTTACAGGCACAGATGAACTATCGTCTCTTGTTCTCATACTGTTACTAATATTACCGTGTGGCCTGAAGTCTAAGCCATGTTGTAACTGAAAATGAGGAAAGCACAGACAGGCTGCCGAATGACAGTATGTACTTTGTTTTCTTGTTCTCACAAAGTTCCAGGAAAGTATGACAGCGAGGGAGAGGAATGCAAGTCAAGTGCAGCTCTGGTGAAACACCTTCTGTCTGATTCAGTCATCATCAAGAAACGTGAATGTGACTAAAGCGGGACGCCTTTTCACAACTCGAACAAAGAGCAATCACGAACAGTGACCACCTCTTTGACATCTCAGATCGCCTTTGACCTTCCCTGAATATGTCTAGGAACTAATTTTTGCACACCTCAAAGTGAGAACTGTTTGATTTACCGACAATAAGTGAGTCACAGGTCCTTGATTCCCACATAGGTTTCCAACTCAGCTTGCAGCCAGGTGGCAGGTGCTCATGGCTCTGATGGATAATGCACTATTATGGAGAAATAACATGAAAGTTGGAACTCTTATTGGCTCTGGGTTTCGAATACTCTTGCTACGTGTTCTGCCATTCTCGGATTCCAGTGCTAAACCAGTTTTTCAGTTCATCTGAGCAGCAGGAGAGTCAGCGTTTCTGGCAAGAGTAGAATTCATCATCTCCAGTGATCACTTTATCTGAGGGGAGAAAATGAGTTAAGTTTTATGCAGCGAGTAATCGGAATTGCATTCCGTTTCAGCATGGCAGCAGATATGGGCTAGCAAATTCAACGCCATATGTTCTGATAAGAACAACAAGCACGACCGCTCAGATAGAGCAATTCCTCCCCACCGCTTATTCTGCAGAACTGGTGCAGTTGCTGTGAGTATGCTGCAGGGTATCATCAAGTACATGCTCTTGGGCTTCCGGTTTTAGCCTGTGTGCTCGCGTGGCTGAACCACCTGAGACTCTGATTTCAGATTCCACTTCTTAACAAGGCTTGTGTTTGTATCCCTGCGCGGTCACGTGTGCTAATGGATGAAGCTAGCAACGTTTTGCAGGGATGAGTTTTGTTAAAGTTGAACAGAAAAAGTAGTCATTTCTTCGAACCCGGCTGTGATGTGGCACAGCAGAGAACAGCCAACATGTCAGTGCCGACGCTGGTTTCCCCTTCTGCTGTAGTTGTCACTTTCCCCTCCAGCTCGAAAGGCCACCAGCATAATATGCGACTCAAAAACAGGCTGCGCCAATCTTTCATATTCCAGACAATTTGCATTTTTCACAGTTTCTCTGAAAGTGAATGGAGATATTTATTTCCCTGTTGATGTGAAATTAGGTTCTACATTGAATCTGCTCGCAGTTTTCTGTTGTTGTTGCGAAAAGGAGGGAAATTGCGATACAAAACTTGGTTACTTTTCCCTAATTTCCTTAATTTCTGTCCTGATGATAGAGGCTGGTGATTGGTCCTCTCGATCCGGTGGAGATATCAGCCCAGTTGTTAACCTCATCTAATCGAGACTGTAATTGGTAATCTTCACTTTTCATGGTTCATTGTTAGTCAGTTCTGATTCATGTTACTTGAGCACTTTCCTGGCAGTATTGGTGCTCTAAGGCGCCAGTACTTTGAAAGCACCATTTGGAATTGCCTCACTGCAATTTGTGTGAGCAGCTCATGACCCAGACGACTCGCTCTGCCTCACAGACAGCATTCATGATTCCGTGTGTCTGAAAATATGTTCTCTTTGTCAGTTCTGCTTCTGTTCATGAGTTGTCAGTTTTTGGTTTCGCTGGAGACACACACACAGACAAAGACACACATGCACACATATATTTTGTGTGGTGAATTTTTTTGGAACTTTCAGAGTTACATTGCACTTTGCTCAGAAACCACATACATTCATGTAGAACTCTGAGCTCACAAACTGCATGAAATTCTGTAAAACTCTGTTATCTCACTTTTTAGACGAGAATCAATCTAAACATCAGGTAATAGACAGAGAACCCAGGGGCCTAACACCTTCAACATATGGTTTAGCTGTTACCATTGTTAACAGCTCACCCGAGAATACAACTTTTTAAAAAACGGGTTTTGTGATTTACACATAGAATACAGTGATAGTTTCACTTCTTTCAACAGATGAAATGTTTAACAGACAATCAATTCTTGAATGTATAACTTCAGTTACATCACACTGCAAATTTTTGCTATAAATTCTGTGTTACTATCGAGCCCTCCAGAAACACCTGATGAAGGAGCATCGCTCCGAAAGCTAGTGTGCTTCCAATTAAACCTGTTGGACGATAACCTGGTGTTGTGTGATTTTTGACTTGGTACACCCCAGTCCAACACCAGCATCCCCAAATCACAACTTCTTCCCGACAACTTGCAAGTGTTCCCTTAGAGACTGCAGCTTTTAGAAACGTATTACTGGGACAAAGTCATTGCTCAATGGGATGGGATGCACCGTCAATCCCTAATTACTCGAGAGATTGAGATTTTGAGTTACTCCGCAGAACCCTGGATGTCCTCAGTCGCGGGGTACAGGCATGATGCCATGAGGCAAGGATTTAGAAGTAGTGACATTGAAGGAACAGCGAGATATTTTCAACTGGGAAACGCGAGAACCTTGGAGGGGTAATTGTGTTGATAGCTTTCGCTTTTATTTGCTTCCATTGTCCTTCCAGACAGATGCTGATCGATCACTGAATTGTTCTGGCAGGATCCGTGTGCGTGTTCTGGGTGCAACCAGGATTTAGTTTTCATTCGGATAATTCACAAGAAGTGAATTAAATCTTCATTTCCTGACTGGGAATGAAAGCCTGTTCTGGGCAATGCAAACTCAGACCCGTATGCAGGGATGTCCATTGATACTGCAGTAGCCTTTTGGACCTGTACAAACTCTAGTGCCTGCTCTTCACGTCATAATCTTCTTCGTCAGCAGTGTTTCTCTCTCCAAGTTTCCAAGTCGGTTCATATTATCACCCTTGGTTTCAATGTGAAGAAGGCAATGCTGTGATAATCTGATGTTGTTCAGCAGATATACTGCAGCAAGTTAAGTAAAGACTGATGCTAACACGAGCTCGTTTTGAGCTGTGCTGATGTGTTGGCAGCAAGAAAGGCACCGTTCAACTCGCCTCATTCCGGATGACGGGCCCGAAATGACCAGTGGTTTCTCGCTGAATTAGTTCAGGCTCTGGAAGGTAAAAAAACTTCAAGTATGAAATTGCAGTGAAAGGAAATGGTTCACAGAGTGGTGCATTCCAAGTGAAACAGTGACGGTGATTATGTTTGCTGATTTTTCACCTTGTGAATGCTGTTTCCCTGATGTGGACGTTTACATTACCTATAGACAAACTGTCACAGCCAGACCTGGTCTTTGGGTCAGTGATGGAATTGGTAACGTGCCTGACGTCGAATTCGGGGATTGTCGTTCGCATTTAAAATCACGAGAATGCAGTGTGCTAGTCCATTCCTGATGTATGTCAGGAACGGAAGGGTTTGAGTTTTCGAATTTACAGTTTCTTTCGTCCAATTCCAATTCTAGCTCAGATCAACGTCTCTCATTGTCTGTAGAACTGGCTTTGGTTTAACAAAAAGCTGCCTTTTGGAGGTTGAACTTGTTAGTTGGAGCGGACATCTGAAGTGAAGCACAAGGTGCTGGTCAAATCCTGAGAACTCTGCCACTCTTGGGGAATTTGTCTGTGTGTCTCTTTCTGTGGGAGACACGACGTGGGTAATAACACAGTGTGACTATGTCAAACTTCAATCCCATTGTTGTGTCATCTAAGATCAAAGCGAGAACCTCACTGCCATTTGCACTGGAAACATCAGAACACATAAGGTAATGGACCAAAGCTGGAAACTGGGAATAGAATAGTTGAATGTCTTTAAACCAGACTGCACCATGCGCCAAATGGGATTTTCCATTCTGCAAAACTTGAAGACGAGTAGAAACCAATCTGCAGTGAAACTGATCAGAAATTAAATGGAAAATCCATTTCATTGAGAATAAGTGCAAGAGTTTCTGTCTTCATTCCGTGTAATCTCGTAGTTAGGATTTGGAACTGTAACCGCAATAGTGTTGGTTCTATTCTTGGACAGGGAATTCATGTTTTATTGTGCAAATATATCGTGGTACCAGTATTTCTTACCACTGGTCCGAACCTGGTAATGCTTGGTTTTGTGCTTGGTTATCAAAAATCAAAAAGATACAGGTTTTGGAAATATGAACTAAAAACGAGAATTGATCGAGAAACCCGCTTCACCTGGCAACATCTGTGGAGAGAAAGAGTTTTTTTTTTCTTAAGATGGACAGGAAACAGGTTAGTTATAGATTTCTAGATTGTACTGTTGGGAAAATGATAATCTTACCTGTCGAATCAGGATATTTATCAAAATCACTCTTGAGATTACAAACATCGAATTTTTCAATCTTAAAAGGACTTAATCATCTGTCATGCTACTTTCATTTTCCTGAGCTGGTGGAAGGCTATGTTTTAATGGCTACATTTCCTTTTAGTTTCCGTTATTTTGCAGTCACGCCGAATGGAGAATTGTTTCTTTCAGTGTCTGCCTCAATATGAGTCTTTGCTTTTTTTATATTTGTCTCTGTATCCTCCTGGGCCTTTTTAACATTCCCCGACTCTCTGGCTGTCCATATCCCTCATTTCCCATTTCTGCTCTTGAAAAGCCTGACATTCAGAGACAGTTTGAGATTCGAACTTCTGAGAGGCTTTCTGACGCCTGGCTGGAGTCGGTCGAAGTAGTCTCACATTCTCTGTATAATGCGTCTGTCATTTTGACCTGAGGCAAGGAGGCATTTCCTCCTCAAAATCTAAAGACCCTTTCGAAGTTAAAGTTGATTTCCTTATCCAACAGAAAAAGAAAGTAATTAAATGATAGCTGAAGAACAACCATGCATTTACTTTTGGTGCACAACGAATGAATGGTGACACAGAGAATGAGGGTGATCATGTCGTGGTGTCAGTGCCATTACCACAACATTTCCCGGGAATGCTGCAGTGTCTCCTGCCTCACCACTTAATTTCCACAAAACTGGGAATGAAGGAATGAGAATAAGAGGATGAGAAGCAGAAGTGCTTGTGGAACTGCGGGAAGAATCTTCAGGTTAAAATAGTAGTTGAAAAGAGCAACCTACACTACTGGATTGAAACCAGGAAAATGAAGCCGGAACGCGAAATCAGAATGTACAGCAATTCAAACAGGACACTGAGTTTCTCGATTAGCAACACAATACTTGAGAGAAATACCGAGCTTTCAATACAATGAGCATGCACCAGTGTGATGGGAGCTGCTTTCACCAGCTAGCCATGGCGCCACGTTCAAAGCCAGATTTCTCGTCCATATGTGCAACGCCTGAACCACTTGATCACAGGAATTCGAAAATGCGTTTTCTGTATTAATGTTGCTCAGTATGAATGGCAATCAAACTCTGCTTGGGCAAAAACAGGCATTTCAATGCTGAGCATGCCCCACTAAAAAGGCACAGAAAAAGACAGTATCCTCTTGCATTGGCATCCAAGAGATATTTTCGTCTGTTTAAACTGACAGAATAAAGAGGATGTGCTCATCTCCTCTCGCGTCCCATTAACCACGTTAATACACACGCAGGGATTTTCAAACCAAGATGAACAGGCTCATTGTTGTGAATTGACAGCAGTGGTGTGTGAGTCATTGCGAACAGTGAGCAATAAATGCTGAACCAATAGCACTGACACTGAGCCTTGCACCATCAGCTCCACACTCACATCTTGTGTTATGTCTCCCAGGCATCAGTGCATTTGACTTTAATTATTCTACCCTGCACCTCTCCTCAAGTTATTCCCGACCGCTTGCAGTGTCGAATTAGAACATGCAATTGTTAGAAATGCATTTCTGGGACACAGTTGTCTTTCAATGAGATAAGATTCACTGCCCATCACTAATTAGCACAAAGATGTAGGGGACGAGTTACTTTTGTTAACTCAACAAATCCTTAGTATGGAGGTACTGACAGGAAACCGCTGGAGATGGAGTTCCTGGATTGCGGAAAGAAGACTGACCCTAAACTGGTAATGTAATTCACCCAGGGAAGAGCAGATGGACCCCACTCTGTCAATGTAACTCAACTAGGGGACAGAAGTCTGACATCACGCGATCAATGTAACTCAACGAGGAATTTATGGCCTGACCGCACTCTGTTAATATAACTCACCCAGGGAAGAGTAGACTGACGCCACTCTGTCAATGTTAGTCATCCAGGGAAGAGCAGACTGACCCAACACTTTATATGTAACTCCCCCAGCAAATGGCAGACTGACACCACTCATTCTGTCTCTGTCACTCATCCAGGAAAGAGCAGGCTGATCTGATTCTGTCAATGAAACACAAGCAGGGAGACGAGCCTGACCCCACTCTGTCAAAGTAACTCACTCAGAGAAGAGAAGACTTATTCCATTCTGTCTATGTGAATCATCCAGCGAAGACAGTAATGAAACCATCCTTGCTGTTTAACTCAGACAGTGAAGAGCTGACTCTCACGATTCTGAGAAAGTCACACGCCCGTGGAGGAGCAGACTGACACCACTCTCTTAACGTAGCTCACCCAGGGAAAAACAGACTGAGTGCATTCTGTGATATTACTCACTCAGAAAGGAGCAGACTGACCCCATTCTGTTAATATGACTCTCCCAGGGTAGAGCAGATGAAGCCCAATCTGTCAATGTGACTCAACCAGGGAAGAGCACTCTGACCTCACGCGATCACTTTAACACAACTAGGAAATTGCAGACTGACGCCACTCTGTCAATGCAACTCACCCAGGGAAGTGCAGACTGATCCCACACTGTCCAAATAACTCACTCCGTGAAAAGCAGACTGACGCCACTCTGACAATGTATCTCGCACAGGAAAGAGTAGACTGATGCCACTCTGTCAATGTACCTCACTGAGGGAAGAGCAAACTGACGCCACTCAGTCAGTGTTACTCACTGAGGGAAGGGCACACTGACCCCACACTCTCAGTGTAACTCAGCAGACTGATCCCACATGGTCAATATAAGTCATTCACTGAAGAGCAGTCTGATCCCACTCTATAAATGTAATTCACTCAGGGAAGAGCAGACTGATCCCATTCTGTCTATGGCACTCACCCAATGAATGAACACTAACCCCACTCTACCAAGGTAACTCGCCAGAGAAGAGCAGACGGAAGCCAGACTGTCAACATAAATTATCGAGGGAACAGAATACTGACCCCGCTCTTTCTGTTTCACTCAGGCAGGGAAGAGCAGACTATCACCACTCTGTGAAAGAAATTCTCCCAGGGAAGGGCAGACTGACCCTACTGTATCTGCGTGACTGACAAAGGTAAGAGCAACTAACCCAACTCTGTCAATGTCTCTCCCTCAGGGAAGAATACCCTGACCCCTCTCTGTCCATGAAGCTCATCCAGGAAACAGCAGACTAACCCCAAACTGTCTATTTAAGTTCACAAAAATCCTCTGAAGTACGTCCTATCCAGACACTCTCCACATCACTGTCTCTGTAACCGTGTGCATTCAATCGCGAATCCAAATAACCTGCAAATGTTTAGAATATGGCAGCAAACCAGAGCTACCACACAGAAATTGGGCGAATGTGCAAACTTCCATCAGGCAGTCACCTAAGCCTGGAATGGAAACCAAACCCGACAGCAGTCGTGATTATAAAATGGCAGAACAGAAACCCAGCAAAAAGAATTGCGTCCCTGTGTGTTGCAACGATTCTGAGTATTAATTAAGCAACTCTCACTGTAATTAATTTCCATTTTCATCACTGCCAACCTTCTTCAAAGCAGAGCACGCACTTGCTTTTTTCAGACTTCTGATATTCCGCTTTCATCCCGCTTTGTACCTAATCATATTTCTGACTTTACAAACTACGTCATAACAGGTTGACAACTGCAGAATGAGCTTTGTCCCGTTCTCCACTGATGTTGAGAGTAGTAATACAGCATATTCGAGTAGGACTTGATGCGCTTGCGGGTGGTGTATTTGCGGCATTATGGCTTCTTTTTTTCGTTTTCGGTCGTCTATTTCGAGTTCATTGCGCAGACTTCTGAAGAAGATTTTTTGGAGTCGAAATGGTAACTGTGTTTTCTCTCGGAAGACAGACGTAGCTTTATTTCTGTTCTCTTATAAATTGATCTTCTTCTGATCTTTGCAAGTGAAATAGGGTGCATTACTATTGCTCTGTTTTAGTTTCAAAATCAAGAGAAACATGAAGGACACAATATCAAAGAACACAAAGTACTGAGTTGTTAAGATAATTTTTGCAGTAATGGTGGACATGAAAGTCAAATTAAGATAACGGTTCAAGAACATTTAGTCTGGAAGTGGTGTGTGACTTTAATTCCAAATATATGTTTTCATCCTTCCAGTACATCTTTTTGACTCCAAGAAAACATTGATTGTCTTCTGCATTCACTTTGTTTCGCGATATCTGTCTTCTGGTCGACCAAGGGACAACTTGAATTTGCGTCTGCATTGAATAAGATTTCGCTCTTTCTTTGGAGAAGCAAACCTGTGCATTATGTACCACTTATCATGGTGATGGCTAAGAAGTTCAAAATGACTTACGGTTTATGGAGCGTGAGCAGGAATGAAGTGATCCACATACGAACAGATGTCACCACGCCCTATTCCTACATCGGGCCTGAACTGTCCTTTGGCAGAGTCTGCAGAAAGGAAATGTCTAAGGGAACTAGTCCTTTGTTCATTTTGATTTGATACCAATGGTTGTGCTGTTTTGAGGCAGAAATGTGTCAACATCTCTGACGTTAGAGTCAAAACTTAAGTCACATCTACTCCATGGAGTGTCTTCTCATATCGGAACATGCTGAGATGAAAACATCTAGCTCTGATCGCAAAGGTTTTTACATTAAACTGGGAGTATGTTTAACTAAGCAATTCAGACAGCCAAGATGAATAATTGGCATTTGGTTGTTCAAGCTGAGCTCTCCACACCAACTGCTCCAACGAAGGCCGTGGATAAGATCCCCATCGATTATTTTGGTCAATTTTAGCCTCAACAACAACCTATTGTTCTGAACAATGCTACACCACAAGCAGAGGGCTAAGTCTGATTTTCATCGTTAATTTTCAAATTCAGTTCTTAATGCACAATTTCTTACGAATGTGGACAGCAGAAGACCGTTAACATTCCATTTCTAATATTTCCAGAAAATTCTATTCCGCTGATATCGCCTTACCTTATCACACCTCAAGGCAGGAACCTGGATCAGTCGAGTTCCTTTCCACACATGGAGTTGCTTTTTCTAATTCATTGACTGTTGATATAATAGATTATTGGCCTTGAGAGTCAGCTGTAAATTAGGTTGAACTTCTCAGCTTGACTTTCAACTGATCCTAAAAAAAACTCATCACCTGCAGGTAAATGTATTGCATCGCTTCTTGTTTTGCTTAATTACCACCCCCCCCCCCCCCACAACCCCGAACATTCAAATTTCATGAGAGTTCGACAAATGTTTTGAAACTGATTCGTGTTGGAAGTTGGTGGCTTTTTGTGTCTTGACATATAATTTATTCAATTAGACTTCTTGAAATTACTTCGGATTCTTCACAGTTGAAAATTTACTTTTGATTGAATGCAAAACTCAAGCTCCACGAAATCCAAATTCTGCAAAGGAATAAATGATTTTTAAAAGATTCAACGCTGCGAGCAGGATTCTAACCTGCGCAGGGAGACCGCATTAGATTTCAAATGCAACGCCTTCACCTCTCGGCCATCACAGCTGCAGCAAAATTGCCAATTTTCATAGTAAAAGAACTAAATTCATGAAATACGTAATTTGTTTGAAAAACAAATTGTCAAAACCCAAAGATTTCGCCAAATCCTTTGCAGAGACCCAGACGAACGTTACCTTAGCAGATTGACAGGCTTTCACCGTAAAGTAGATTCTGACACAGCTGAAGTTGCGGAAATAATTCTTCGTCGAATTATAGAGTCACGGATGTACCCCACACGAAGAGAGGATCATTGTCTCACTGCGTCCGATCGATTTTGACTCAATTGCTCATCATCTGGTGCCAAAGTTGTGTTTTAATATTCATCGAAATATGGTATTAGAAATATTCATACTAAGTCCATAAACACGAGCTACATTCGTAAAAAAAAAATCGGAATTAGAAAGAATGCAGAACCAATTTACAGGAATGGGTCCAACAACTAATCCGTAAGTTCGGACAAATGGGAATGAACTTGTGAGCACAAAAGAGGAAGATTGACCGAAGAGTTGAAATCGTCTTGACGGAATTATTTGCAAAGTTTTTGTGGTTGTTCTAGAGTCATCAAGTCTTTGAACAATACAACACGGAAAGTGGTCCTTCTTTCCAATTTGACATGGTGGGCAGTTATCCTAAATTAATAGGTCCCATTTGCCAACATTTGGCCCACATCCCTCTCAACCTTGTTACTCATATATCCATCCAGAAGCCATTAAATGTTACAGTTGTACCAGTCTCCAACAATTTCTCTGGCAGCTCATTCTGGACACGACTGAAAAAGTTGCCCCTGACGTCCCTTTGAAATGCTTACGCACTAATCTTAAACCGATGTTTTCTAAATTTTGACTTCCTCACCAGCAGGAAAACACCTTGACGAGTTAACCTATCCATGTCCTGCATGATTTAATAAGTAGCAACGATTTGACTTTATCATACTTGTCAGGAGGGGAAATATGTGGAGATTATTTGGCGAAGGATTGAAGTGAAAAGTCTGATGTAGAGATTTTTAAATTGCATCTTGGAGAAGTTTTTAATAAGTCATTGAAGTCTGGTAGCAGTTGTAGAAGTCTGTTGTGAAAGCTGCAGAAGGGTGTCAGGGCACGAGAACGAAACATTATTTCCAATGTATTGTGGCTCAGTTCGACCGCACTTGGACTACAGTATGAGGAATTATAATCCTCAATTTAGGAAAGATACTAATGCCATATGAGGAATACCACGAATGGTGATCAGCCTTGATATCATGGATGAACGTTAGCCCTGTGAATTGATATTGGGCAAATCCGGTCTTCTTTTAACAGTTTCAACACAAGAGAGGTAATCTCATTGATAGTTGCAAAATATTTGAAGAGATAAACAGGGTGGTGCAATTAAATTTTGTTCCCTCATTGGTGAATCTAGAAGCAGGAGAGGACAATTTTAAAATGAAGCAGTGTGATTTATGACCAGGATGAGAACCATTGATTTTTGTCTTAGACTTGAGAAGTCTCGTTATTCAGCACTACAGAGAGCCTGGGATATTTTGCCTTTGAATGCATCACTATCAGTCTGACCCGCCAACACTTACTGCATCACTGTAGACTTGACCTCTCACACTTACCGCCTTAATATCAGCGTGAACCCCTCAAACTTACTGCGTCACTATCCATCTGGCGCCCTTACATTTACTGTGCCACTTTCACTTCGAGACCCTCATTTTGACTGCATCACTATCAGCCTGACTGCCAAATACTTAGTTTGTCACTATCAGTCACGCCCTTACACTTCCTATGTTACTATTACCCTGACTCCTTACACTTACTGTGTCACTATCAGCCTGACTCCATCACGCTTATTATGTAAGTACCAGACTGACGCCTCACACTCACCGTGTCACTACAATACTACTTCCTCAAACTTACTATATCACTATCACCTTGACCCTATCAAAGTTACTGCGCCACAAATCACACTGACCACCTCACACCTACTGCTTCACTGTGAGCTTCAAGACTCACACTGACAGCGTCACTACCAGCCTGACTCACTCACACTTATCACCTGGCAATCAGCATTACTCTCTCAAATTTATTTCATCATTATTAGGCTGAGGCACTCACACTGACAGCGTCACTAACAGCCTGACCCCATCATGCATACTGCGTTGGTATCTCTTGATCCCTTCAGAATTACTGCATCACATCACTCTGACACCCTCATACTTAATGCGTCACTATCCCTCTGGCACCCTCATACTTCCTGCATCACTCACACCCTGACACATGCGCACCTACCGCATCCCTATCAGCCAAACCCCACTCACTAACTCTCTCTTACCTGCTCACACTTAATACGTAACCATCACCTTGACACTCTCTCACTTAGTGCATCAATATCAGCCTGACCCCCTCACGCTTACTGCATCACTACCAGCCTGATCCGTTCAAATGTACTGTGTCACTATCTGACCGACCCAATCATACTTGCAGCAACACTATCAGCTTGACCGTCCAGATCACACTGAACCTTTCACTCTTCTTGCGTCACCTTCAGCCAGACCCTGCACACTATCACTCTGACCTCCTCAAACTTGGTGCATCACTATAACTCTATCCCACTCACACCGTGTGTGTCACTATCACCCTGACAACTCATACTCACTGCACCACGATTATCCTGACTCCATCACAATTACTATATCGTTATCAGCCTGACCTCTGACACTTACAGTGTCACTCTCAAAATGTCCCCTCACATTTCCTGTGTCACTCTGAATCTGACACCCTCAAAGTGTCTGCGTCACTGTCACCTTGAACACGTCACACTTACTGCATGGGTATCTACCTGAAACCTCACGCTTATTGCATCACTATCGTCCTGAGTGGCTCACACTGACTGCGTCACTAGCACACCAACACTCTCACCCTTACTGCGTCACTATCAGCCTGACACCTCACACGTACTGCATCACTATTAGCCTGACCCGCTCACACGTTTTGCGTCACTACTACCCTGACCCCCTCACAATTGCTGTGTCGCCATTAGTCTGAGCCCCTCACTATCACGCTGAGAAAGCTCACAATTACAGCATCACTATCAACCCGACCCCCTCACACTTTCTCAGTAATTATCACCCTGACCCTCTCACACGTAATGCATCACTGTCACACTGAGACACTCACATTTTCTGCGTTGTTATCAGCCGGACCCGCTGGCACACAGCGTCACTATCAACCTGGCCCCTCACACTTGCATGCCTCAATATCAGCATGAACCCCTCACAATTACTGCATCACTGACCATCTGCCATCCTCACACTTACTGCACAAGTTTCACCTTGACATCCTCATTTTTACTGGGTCACTATCAGCCTGACAACCACGCACATATTGTGTCACTATCAGTGACGCCCTCGTACTTCCTATGTTAATATCACCCTCACTTCTAAAACCTACTGCATCACTATCAGCCTGACTCCATCACACTTTTTGTGTCAGTATCAGACTGACGCCTCACGCTTACCATGTTACTAAAACTCTGCCCCATCACACTGACTGCGTCACGATCAGCCTGACCCCTCAGACGTACTGCGTCAATTTCACCCTGACCCACTCACACTTTTTGTATCAGTTTCAGTCGGACGCCTCGCACTTACTGTGTAACTAAAACTCTCCCCCCTCACAATGACTGTGTCACTCTCAGCCTGACCCCTTCATACTGACTGCGTCAATATCAGTCTGACCCCTCAGACTTACTGCGTCACTGTCACTCTGATCCTCTCTCATTTACTGCGTTACTCTCACCCTGACCTCCTCACATTTACTGCGTCACGATCACCCTGACCCACTCACACAGTCTTTGCCATTTTCACCTTGCCGGCCTTATTTTTATTGCGTGCCCATCAGCCTAATCGCCACACACTTATTGCATCACTTTCAGTCACGCCCTCACACTTCCCATGTTACTATCACCCTGAATCCTTACACTTATTGTGTCACTATCAGGCTGACCCCTCACACTTACTGTGTCACTATCAGCCTGACTCCATCACATTTATTGTGTCAGTATCAGACTGACGCCTCACACTTATCTTGTCACTAAAACACTGCCCCATCACATCGACTGTGTCACTATCAGCCTGACACACTCACATTTACTGCTTCACTATCGCAATGCCCCTGAATCACTTACAACATCATTTACACCCTGACACCCCACACTTGCTGTGGCACTATCACACTGAGGGCCGTACACTTAGTGTCACTGTCATCCTGACCCTTTACAATTACTGCGTCACTATCACACTGGTATCTCACACCCACTGTGTCACTATCATCCTGAGCCGCTTACACCTAATGTGTCACTATCACTTTGACCCCAACACACTAACTGCATCAATATCTGCCGGACCATGTCACACATACTGTGCCACTACCAGGCTGACTCCTTCACATATACTGCGTCACTATCTCCCTGTCTCCCCACTCTTACTGCGTCAAGATCATTGTGCCCCCATACACTTACAGCGTAAATATCATCCTGACAACATCACACTTACTGCGTCAAGATCAGCCTAATCCCCTCAAACGTAATGCGTCACTATCAGCTTCAACACTCACATTTACTGCGTCACTTCTAGCACTATCCCTGCACACTTACTACATCCCTAACCGCCTTACCCCCTCGCATTTACTTCATCACTATCAGCCTGAGAAAGTCACACTTACAGCTTTACTACAACCTGGCCCTGTCAGTGCATCTACGTCACTGTCACCCTGACCCCTTGCCCATACTGCGTCACTATAAGCCTGGCCCCTCAAATGTTCTGCGTCACTATCACACTGACATCTCACACTCACTGTGTCACTATCACCCTGACCCCTCACAATTACTGCATCACTACAACCTGACCCCCTGAAAGCATCTACGTCACTATCACCCTGACCCCATCACACGTGCCATGTCACCATCACAATGACACATTCACACAGTCTGGTTCACTGTCATCCTGACACCTCACAATCACTGGATCACTACCATCCTCCCCCTCATACTGACCTGTCATTATCATCCCGAGCCGCTCACACTTATTGCGTTCCTATCACTCTGCTCCCAACACACTTACTGCGTCACTATCAGCCTGACATTCGCACACTTCCCGGATCACTATCAGCCTGACCCCATGCAATTTCACCGTGTCTATCAGTCTGACTCCTCACATTCCCTGCATCACTATCACCCTGTCACTTAACACTTACTGGCCAGTATTATCCTGACGCCCACAACATACTGCATCAATATCAGCCTGAACACTCACACTTACTCTGTCACCATCACGCTGACCCCCTCACACTCACTGCGTCACTATCACCCTGTCCCGCATCACTTCCTGCATTAGGATCACTCTGATTCACCGACACTTGCTGCGTCTCTATCAGCCTGACCCCCTCACACTTACTGCTTCACTATCAGACTGACACCTCACACTTACCGCTTCACTATTCCCCTAACACCTCACTTTTATTGGCCACTATCAGCCTGACACTCTCAACTTACTGTGTCACTACCAGCCTGAATGCACACACTTACTCCCTCACTATCACCCTGACTGTCTCACACTCACTGCGTCAGTCTCTGCCTGAACCGATCACACTTACTACGTCACTATCACCCTGTCCCCTCCCACGTTATGCGTCAGGATCAGCCTGACACAGTAACACTTACTGCATCACTATCAGCCTGACCTCCTTCCAATTACTGCGTCACTATCAGCCTGACCACTCACTCTTACTGCGTCACTGTCACACTGACCCCTCACACGAAGTGCTTCGCTATCACCCTGACCACCTCATACTTACTGCGTCACTATTGGTCTGATCCCTCAGACTTACTGCATCACAATAACTCTGACCCCCCTCATGGCATAACAATCGGCCTGATCCACTCACACAGTCTGTGCCACTACCACGCTGACACCTCACCCTCATTGTATCACTATCATCCTCACTCCATCACGCTTATTGAGTCACTGTCAGCCTGATCCCCTGTAATGGAAAATTATCATTTTTTGTGAAATCTGTGAAGGCATGGTTGAAACAAAGACGTATGGAGCTAACTTTGCAAAAAGACAGAAAAAATGTAAAGTTCAACCTAATTTTCAGCTGACTCTCAAGGCCAATAATCTAATATATCAGCAGTCAATGAATTAGAAAAAGCAACTCCGTGTGTGGAAAGGAACTCGACTGATCCAGGTTCCTGGCTTGAGGAGTGATAAGACAAGGCGATATATCGTATAAAGGGAATATGTGAAAACCGTCAGGTGCCCATTTTTTGAGGCGTCTTGCAAATGTGTCGGATCCATTCTGCAAATTTCAAAAACAAACGTTTTCTTTGCTCTTGGCAGCATTTGCGTCGAGTCGATTGAAATTCCACGTCAATAAACACGTGGGCTCGCCTGGGACCCTGCGACTGTGTAAGATTTTGAAGATTCCCAGGAGGTGTACCCGGCACTGCCTTGAAGGTCTTTCACTTCAGCTCGAGCGCTGAATTGGCCCCTTTGAGTGAGAAGACTGGGGATAAGTGGATAGCCACAGTGTCGCGTTCCGAATCGAATAGGGTCAGGGTAAGAATTGTGGCTAAAGTAATCCGACATAGAGACTCGTTCGGAGAGAATAGACGAACCAGGAAGAGGGACCAGTGAACTCTCGTGCGGTATTCGAGTAAAACTCAAGGGAAAGGATTGCCGTTTCTAGCGAGTTTAAGAACTAGCAAGATTAACAGTGGTTTGAGACTTGGAGCCACCGTAGGCAGCGTTGGAGTCACCAAATCTGTACCGGTTACGTGGGTTCTTGGTTTGTGAAAACCAAGGCAATGAGGTGGTCGCGCCCAATGAGAGGGGACCTCTGGAGGTAAAAGCAAGTTATATTGGCAAAGAGAAGACTATGGTATCGTGAGAGCGAGAGAGAGAGAGATAGACAGATAGACAGAGAGAGAGAGATGAACACTTTTCTAATATCCATGAAAATCGGCTCCAGCAAGAGCGAACAAAAAGAGGGTCGACAGACAACTCGGAATGGTCAAGAAAAAATACAATATATGTTAAATAATTATGGCCCAGTTTCTGTAAAGCAGTTAAAATGTAAATCAAGGAATGTGTTTTTCTGGAGGAATGAGGTTTTAGGAATATTCAGTTGCAAATGCTGAGGTCACCGTTGGAGGAGACAGAGTAGGAGAAACGGAAGGGTAAAATAGAACCTGTGAATTGGAGTGCTTATCACATGTTGAAGGCTGAGCCTGATTTCAGGGAAAGAAAATCTCGAAATAAAGATAGATCAAGTACACGGACAAACACCAGCGCACATGCACACACACACGGAAAACAACCGAATGAAGCTGGACAGTGTCTTAAGACTGGATCAGATCCTGACCTTAATGGGTGCCCTCGAAGCGCTACAGCCCCCCTTACAAGATCCACATCACGAAGATTCCAAGTCAACGGTTGCCGCCTCAGGGTCTGCTGAATCACCAATAGCATATCGTACCCACAATCAATTGAAGCAAGAATCCATAAAGAAGGCGAGACAATATCCCAGTACCTTAAGCGCCTCACGAAAGTCGATAACATCTATTGTGGACTGATACCACCCAAGGACATAACGATGGCAGATATCCCACCGTATGAGGCACACTTGAGGAGCAGCTTCATCAATGGAATGAAGTACGAAACAACAAAATAGGTAATAATATACGTGTATTACCTGCGACATGGGAAAGTTGAATTAGATAGAACAATATGTGATACATGCTGAAAAACTACTGGCTCAAGAGAACCATAACCGGATATTAAAGATGGAACAGCAATCACATGAACCTCAGCTTATTATGATGCAAATGGTCGTTCAGCCATTGGAAGGAGGAACTGCGGGAAAAGAGAGAGGCACAGGTGGAGTTCGCAAAAGAGGAAGGGATCGTGGAAGTGCGTTTGCAGAGATAGATCTGGCTGGTGCTTTGTTTGCAGAGCAATGGACCACTGGTCAAGAGAGTGCCCGCACAGAGAGCCTCAAGCGGTCCTGGAGGCTGGGCAGCATGGTGACTGACAGGGACGACTGAGGTTGAGGTGGGCAGGCCACAAGGTACAGGTAAACCGTTTTCCTTTATACTTGGCAACGAAGAACGCCTAATGCTAATCACTTCTACTAAGCTAACGGACACTGAGATGTATCCCAACTCTATATTGAACATTGAGATTGCGAAGTGTGGACAATATGTTCAATATAACAATGATGCATATATGTCGATGCCGACCTCTATGTTATATGTGGAAGGTACACCAGTTATCTTTGTGGTAGATACATGGCCAGCATATTGACTCCTCAAATCAAGACAGTTCAGAGAGTTGACACCAATAAAGATGAGTGGAATGTTCCTGAACTCAATGCAGGCATCAGGCGTCGTGATATGAGAGAGTATTACCGCACCCATATTGTGTGAAATCAGTAATGTGTATCCATTCTAATTCTCAATTTTGTTAGCGGAATTCTTCCCTTTACATTTGATGGCTTAGGATCTCATAGTGAGACTGGGGTTGTGTTTTCTCAGTACTCCGACAGGCATGCAGGTAATTCAAAGGGAAGATTCACAAGTGTAAACTGTAAAATACAACCCACCACCCCTGGTGTATGTCTATGAGTGGCTATTCAGCCAGAGAGCAATGGGTTCAGTGAGCAATTCACTCGCCCTGGAAGCAGATAACCATGTTAATACTATTAACACCGATTTTTTTTGCGGGAATATGCTGCACTGCACAGCACACATACACCACGATAGACCTGAGGAACCATAAGAGAAGTATTGGTTCAGGAGATTGGTTAAATCAGGTCAGTTGTTATTGTGCGAATTTTATTGAAGAGATGACAGATGTGCAGTCAGTGTGAATTTATGTAAAGTACCTGCGACGGCAAGTAAACTCTATATTCTTGACGTGGAAGGCTATGCTCCTCGTGTGTCACTGGCGAAGGTGTCCAGTAACTGGTGGCAGGATTTGGGGCCATGGGTACTAAAGGCATAAATAACGAAAAGTTGGGTGTTCTGGTACGATGTGGGTATGTGGTTCAATGCAGATGTGTGGACATATAGGAAGAAATTAATTTGTCTAATTCAGGCAATAGAACAGTCGAGGTAACCCCCTCTAGCCCTGAAGAGCCTAGAAGGCTGGCCTGGCGTTTTGCTAAGATAAACTTCTCAGACCCAAGATTAATAACGGTCACTACTGAATTATGGGTAAAAGGCAATCATGATGTGGGGCATATACGAGGTTGTGAACCAATATGAGTAACCACGAAGTCGGAGTATCGTCCTTGCAGGGCACAATACTCGTTAAAACCCGAGGCCATGGATGTAGTTACTCCAATCATTCAATCCTTCCCAAAGGCTAGAGAGATAATCCCCGGTGTAAACTCACGGGTGAGAACTCCCTTTTTTCTGATCAAAAGGCAAAAATTCCAAGTGAACCGGAGGAATGGAGGTTTGTTCAAGACCTGCAGGCAGTCAATAACAGTGTTGTCCTGCGCACATCAAATGTTCCCAAACCCTATACTGTATTAATTCAATTTCCACCGGACAGTAAATGGTTCCCTGCTGTGGATTTAGTAAATACATTCTTTCGTGTAATGGTGCATCCAGATAGTCAATTCTGGTTCCCTTTTTCATTCAAAGGGAAATCTTTCACACGACTTTGTCAATGTTACTGTGAGTCACCCACCGTATATAATGAGGCTCTATGCAGGAGTCTGGAGACTCTTGTTTTAACCCCTGGGTCTGCGCTTCTGCAATCTGTAGACGATTGCTGAATAGTAGCATCGACAGAGGAACAATTTGAGAAGGATTCCCTTGCGTTGCACGAGGGAAGGGCACAAAGCCAGTCTCGCAAAGCTTCAATTTATGCAACAGGTGAAGTTCTTCAGTCACTTAACATCTGAACAAGGGAAGACCATTGGTCAAGACAGAGTACAAGTAATTCAGCAAATTCCAAGGCCTCACACGAGGAAACAATTGCTATCCTTTTTGAGCATACGCTCCTAATGAAGAACGTTTATCCCACATTACACAAATCATGAGGCGCCCTGAAGTGACATGGCCCATGGAAAAGGGTAGCAGAACCAAGGTCCATTGCAATGGATCCCAGCGGCCGAGTTGAATTGAAAAAGACGTTTCAAAGTAGACCTACACTGGGGATTCCGAATCCAAACAAGTCTTCTGTCAAATGGTAGATGAAAAACATGGCTGCATGACATCTGTGTTGTTGCAGGATCATGGGGGAAAATTCAGGCTGGCAGCTTATTTTTCGTCTAAGCTTGACCTCGTAGTGGCAGGATTGCGTAAATGCCTGCGAGCTGTGGTTGCTATATAATCGGCTATGGCACATGCAGTATCCTTACTGCATTCTGACCAAAAGACAGCACATACGTTGGCAGCACGTTGACTCAGATATAATACTGTGTTCTTGGAGAAGCCTAACATTGCAATAAAACGATGTAAGGTCCTTAATGCTGCTAATCCTCTCACTAGAGAAGGAGACGGAGACCCACATGATTGTATCGCTGTAATTAATGAAATGTGCTGCCGAGACAAGACTTGCAGAATTCACCACTTCAGAATCCAAATATGGCGGTTTTTTTGTGGATGGGTCAGCATTCAGGAGCAAGGAGATAGGCCAGAATTGTATTGGGTATGCTGTAGTAACCACCCATGTGGTATTCAAAGCGGGATCACTCCCTTCTCAACTGTCAGTGCATGCAGCGGAGCTGGTTGTATTGACTGAGGCATGTAAATTGGCTAAGGGAAAGACAGCGAATATTTAACCGATAGCAGATACGCATTCGGAGTTGCACATGATGTTAGAACCCTATGAAAATACAGGGACTTCTTGACCTTCACCGGAAAGCCCATCATCACCGTGATCAGCTTTCTGGCCTCTTGGAAGCGGTCCTATTGCCTAAATCAATCAACGTGTTTAAATATGATGCCCACACGAAAAATAACGATTCCGTTTCTCAAAGAAATGCAAGGGCAGACTCAGCGGCAAGGACGGCAGCCCAGCAGCCGGTAAATGATCAGTTTGACATGGGAATGACAAAAATCCTTACCCCAACAGCAGACGTATGGGAGTCACAGTCGAAGTCCAGGCTTGAAGACACGTTTGAGTGGGAAAAAGCAGAGTGCAGTTTGAGGTAAGGGGTATGGTGTGGCCCCAATGTTAAACCTTTTCTACCACGATCATTATTTCCATTCTATGCCAAACTGACGCAAAGTAAGGAGCATGTGTCAAAAGAGGGGAGATATGACAGCATTTCAGCACAGTGGTTCACTGAGGGATTTACTCATTATTTCCAGAAATATTGTGAACAATGCGATATCTGTGCCACAATAATGTGGGGAGTGGAATACAGATGAGTCATGTAGCACTTCCGAAACCCCAAAAACAATTTGAACATTTACAAATGGATTTTACCGAACTTACACCCTGCGAAGGAAAAAGGTATTGTCTAGTAATAGTTGATATGTTTTCCAAATGGGTGCAAGCGTTCCCCACGGCAAAACAAAATGCCAGTGCCATAACCAAAGCTTTCCTAACTGAAATAATTCCGAGATGGAGCATCCCTGAGAGGCATAGTAGTCCCAAGGTTTGTGAAGGTTTATAGCTCCGGTTGAGGTTTAGGGTGTAGGTTTGCTCGCTGAGCAGTAGGTTTGATATCCAGACGTTTCATTACCTGGCTAGGTAACATCATCAGTGGCGATCTCCAAGTGAACTGAAGTGAAGATGTTGTCTCCTGCTTTCTATTTATATGTTTGTTATGGGTGGGGTTCCTGGGGTTTGTGGTGATATCATTTCCTATTCGTTTTCTGAGGGGTTGGCAGATGGTAAATCGATCTATGTGTTTGTTTATGGCGTTGTGGTTGGAGTGCGAGGCCTGTCGGAATGCTCTGGTGTGTTTGCATATACAGCAAAACGACAAACACTGACCAAATACTTAACTACACCAGCAACCATTCCAACACGCAAAAACGAAGCTGTTTCAGAACACTATTCCAACGATCCACCACACATTTCAGCACAGACGAACTTCGGAAAAGAGAGGAGAACCACCTATGAAACGTATTTAAGAAGAATTTGATACTTAAAAAATACAGTCCACAGATTCCGCAGGAACAAACCATGACAAGTAGACCTAACACAGCCAGAAACCCTATCGACCTTTCCATACATCAATTAAGTCTCAGAAGGGGCAGTTAGACTATTAAGACCCCTTGGAATCCCACCAACAGTCTCAAACAAAACTAACAAATTTAAAAGACCCAGTCCAACCCATGGACAAAACCAACGTCATATACAAAAGTCCTTGCAAGGACTGCCACAAACACTACGTAGGACAAACAGGAAGAAAGTTAGCCACCAGGATACAGAACACCAGCTAGCCACAAAAAGACACGACCCTCTCTCCCTCGTAGCCTTCACACGGATGAAATTTAAACACCATTTCGACTGGGACAACACATCTATCCTGGGACAGGCTAAGCAAAGATATGCCAGAGAATTCCTTGAGGCCTAGCACTCCAACCACAACGCCATAAAAAAGACATATCTAGATAGCATCTATCAACCCCTCAGAAAACGAACAGGAAATTGCATCACCACAAACCCCAGGAACCCCATCCTGGACAAACATATAACGAGAAAGCAGGAGACAACAGCTTCTCTTCACTTGGCGTTCATCACTGATGATGTTACCTAGAACATAGAACATAGAAAAATACAGGGCAGTACAGGCCCTTTGGCCCTCGATGTTTCGCCGATCCCAGCCCACTTACCCTACACTAGCCCACTAACCTCCATGTGCCTGGTAATGAAACGTCTACATATCAAACCTACAGCTCAGCGAGCAAACCTACACTCTCGGCTTAGTAGAGACAGTGGGACACCATTTGTCCATGATGCCCTACAGCAGATCAGTGAGTATTTGGGAATAAACATGGGATAACACTGTGCCTACCACCAAACGAGCGGTAGGGCAGCGGAAAGAGAAAATTCTACCTTAAAAAATATATTGAGAAAATGCTGTGTGGTACTAGGGATTACATGGACAAAGGCACTTCCAATTGTGCTAATGTGTATGAGATCTAGGAGGAGAGGGAGAGCTAACATTAGCCCGTTTGAAATATTGTTTGGTATACCGCCAAACACAGGAATTGTCCCGAGACGTAAGGGAAGCCAGATAACAGGCCACTGTGAGGATGAGATGTTGTGTTACTGCATGAAACTTTCGACACTTCTGTCCCAAATACAGATCAAGTGAAGACAGCACTACCCCAATCAGCAGAAGGGACGATGTACGATCTATAATCTGGAGACCGAATAGTGGTGAAAGTCTTCAGGAGGGAAAACAGGAAGGCGAAGAGGTGGCTGGGACCGTTTCAAGTACGTCTTACAGCACCGATAGCTGTTAAGGTCGCCGGAACAGCCACGTGGATACACGCCAGCCATTGCATACTTGCAGCTGGGACTGAGAAGACATCGCACAACACCAAAACCAATTTAGAGCAAGGATTTATTAGAAGACTTAAGCAAATGTGTGGCTGCCACAGTTCACACTGTTGGCAAGCGCCCTGGTAGGGCTATTCATCAGGGCACGGGCGTCTGGGATGCAGCAGCTGATGGTAATCTTAACTGATCGGACGAAGAGGATCTTTACATGCGACCCATAGCCGTTCAGTAACAAGGACGACTATAAATTGGATAATTAAGATTTATGCAGGGATACATGCCGCGCCGGTGACTGGCATTTAGTAGTAGCCACCAGGGCAAAAGGGGCACCTGACATGTGAAAGAGATATTCTATGATCACAGTAAGACTCAGAAGAACAATGAGGGAGTCTCGTGGTGTGGAATAGATAGATCCTTCTCCGACATCTGTAGACAGGTGAATACAGTGGTGCAGTCGCCCCACCCCCGCCCTCCGAGGTGCAGTGCAGAAAGTACTACAGACGATAGGAGCAGTGGGGCATGGCAACCAATCAAACCAGATCATGGACCTAACCCCAAGCCGGGCAAAGGTCATTAATGACACACCCGAATCTGAAGGGAGACGGCCGTGGCGAGAACGCGATTTTAAAGCAGGAGGGGAATTTGCTTGCTGGATATAAATGGCGTAAATGCGACGCCAGTATTTTGGGAGCTGCGAAAGGCCATTGCTAGATGTGGAGGGAACAGAGCATGTGCTTTGGTCCTAAGACAAAACGAGAGATTAGACGTTGGCTACACTTGTTGGATATGTTTGCACACAGCCCAAAGGTAGACTGCCCAGCAAATTACTGAGAGCCTGGCGAGAAATGCCAGCTGTCTGCTTCCACGGGAGGCGACTAGCCTGACCGTGATAGTGGGGGGCAATTTGGGCAAATCTCGTGTCACCACCCGAACTCCAGGCTAACTACAGCCCCAAGCCTGACACGCTACCGTCCACAGCATTCCAGATAGTGGATTGCAGGGGAGAAACGTGTATTTGCGCCAATCGGGGGAGTCTCCCTTTGGGTATCTCCCAGTGTACCTGGATGCTGTACTTGAACAATGACTCCTGTACAGCAACACACACAAATGATACGACTATAAACATTGCTTGTTCCTTTATCAATGGTCAGACCATGAGCGGCATGGTGGCAAAATGGTTAGCATTGCTGCCTCACAGTGCCAGAGACCCCGGTTTAATTCCCGCCTCAGGCGACAGACAGTGTGTGGTTTGCACATTCTCCTTGTCATTGCATGAGTTTCCTTCCAGTCACCAGATGTGCAGGTCGGGTGAATGGGCCATGCTAAATTGCCCTTAGTGTTAGGTGTTAGGTAAATGTATGGGTGTGTTGCGCTTCCGCTGGTGTGTGTGGACTTGTTGGGCGGAAAAGCCTGTTTCCACACTGTAAGCAATCTAATCTAATCAGGATGGCTGGTTAATATGGGCAGGTGGCGAGAAAGGTTACCACCACTCCCCTGGGGAGAAAGGGGTGCTGCTACACCGCGATACTGTCCACCAACACAACAGTGTTCGCCCTAAAAGGCAGCAATTGCCGAACTCGAAGGGGCATCCCTCTGCATTGGAATGGGTACACACTCGCAGAACATCCTCGCACATGGTGTATTCGCAAATGAGACGGAGGAAGGCCTAGCACTCATTAACATGGAGTTAATGGCGGTTAGGAAGCAGTGACACAAAATCGATTCGTACTGGACATCCTGACAGCCGAGAGAGGGGGCGTCTGCAAAACATTAGGTACCTCGTGCTGTATTAATGTTCCTGATGAGTCCCAAAATATTACTGGTTTAATAAATGTTATGAAAGCAGCTAAATGACCGCCTCCACGAGCAGATGACTCCTCCTCCCGATGGCTCACGTCCCTTATGGAGGATGGGGGTAATGGACCCGTATCGTTCTACTAGTTGTAGGACTGGTCTTACTCATACTGCTTTGAATAAGACCCTAGTGGTGTACCTGCTTACACCACTTGTTTATAAATGCAGTAGGCTACGAAATGTTAAACTATCAGTGGCCCCAAAGAAGGAAGATCCGATTGCTTGTCCACACCCCTCAGCGACGTTGATGAATGTGCCGTGTGAAGATGGGCTGTGTATCGGGCAAACCAGGGAAATGGAAAAACCACCACAAAGCTTTGTTACAGTTAGGTGGTGTCTGAGGAAATGCCTGGTGTTCATAAATTATTTTTGATATATAGCTATCTGGCTTTTTATTTGGTTGTTGTCCTTGTTGTAAAATGACAAAAATTTGGAAAATGCAATGGAAAATTAACAAAATTAACATTTACTGCGAAATCTGTCAGCGAATGCTTTGCAAAATTTAATACTTCGTTGAAATATGCAAATACTTTGCTGAATTCTGCGGCTAGGAGTCAGCTTGTCTTTGTAGAACTTTGCAAACATTTCACCTGACCTTGTGAGCAGCCGAGTTCAGAAAAAAAGCTTCGGAAAACATAAAGACAATTATGTCCAAGGCATGGGAATGAGAAAATGTGAGCTCGAATGTTTCCCAACACTTGTCCTTGAGCATGTGATAAGAATAGTAGAACACGAATATGTGAATTTTGTTCGCAGCCCTTACATAAGGCACTTTTGCCAAGTATATTGGCCGCTCTGCATGCAGAGGTTGAAAAATAAAGCCTTTCCTTTGCTCTTGCTAGAAGTTGATTCGAGTCGATTAAATTTCCACGACAGGTGTCAGGGTGTCAGGCAGTGGGAGAATTGTTGGGTATCAGTAAATGGGAGAATTGTTGCACAGTGCCATTACATTGGAAAATTAGTACAAATTGCCTATTCATTAAAGACCTTTAGCAGAACACCTCTAAATGGAAGAATAGGGGCAGGGAATCATTGAGAATGAACAATTTTGCAAGCAGCATTACAGTCGAGATTCGAGTCCGCCCACCAAGAAATGAAAACAAAAACTTTGGAGCAGGGAAACCAATACGTGGAGGAAGTGTATCAGGAAACAACGCAATGGGACAATTGACGCAGGGCATCAATAATGGAGTTGGTGCCGCTGTGACAAAAGTAGAGAATTGGTGGAAGACGTGGGAGAACTGGTGTTGAATAATATTAAATGTGGTGGAGGTGCAGTTGCTGATGAAAAGAAGAAATTCTTGTAGGATTCGAAATTGCGAGAGTGGTGCACGGAAGTGAAGCTGTATTTGGGACAATTGTTGCACGAACCACAAAATGGAAAAATTGCACAGTGGAACTTTAACAGCGAATTGGGGTATGGCACCACGATCTCAGAGAGTCAGAGTGGCGTTCCCCACACTGGGAGAAGTTGGTTTGGTTATCCATGAACATGAGAATTGTTTCAGGGCAATATTGAATTCGAGAATTGGTGTGGCGTGCTTAAAGCATGCAGAGTTGGAACAGAGCATAGTTAAATGGGAGAACACGGGCAGGAATCAGTCAGTCGGAGAAATGTTGTAAAGTGCAGGAAAGTGGCCATTCGATGCAGGGCGCCAACAATGAAAAAAAAACTTTGAGCAGTGCACCATTATGTGGAAGATGTATATGAGGAAACAGCAAAACAGGAGAGTTGGGGCAAGGCAATACTCAGTGGGAGAGTTCCTTCAGTTCATGACGAAAGTGTGGATTAGCGCAGAATTTGTCAATTTGAGAATTTGATGCAGTAAACGCCAAAATTGGAGAATTACAGCAGTGGACCACGACATGGGAGAATCATTGCAGCTACATAGTTAATGGAAGAAGTGGGGCGGAGTGGACCGAAATTAGATATTTGGTGCAAGTCACCATTAAAATGTAGAATTAGAGTAGGGTACTCCTAAATGCGAGATTTGAACTCGGGCATCAGAAAATGAGAGAATCATACTGGGATATGAGGAAATGGCAGAATTAGTATCGATATATGAAAAAGCAGGAGAATTCAGTGTCGGAGTATGCGGAAATGGGAGAATAAGTGTAGAGGTATGAGTAAATGGAGCTGCAACAAGATCTCACGGCTCTTAAACTCAATTCCCCTGTTAATGAAAGCCAAAAACACCATATGCTTTCTTAACAACCCTGTCCACCTGGGTGGAAAGTTTAAGGGATCTATGTACCTGCACACCAAGATCCCGCTGTTCCTCCACACTGCAAAGAATGCTGCCTTTAATCCTGTACTCAACTTTCAAGTTCGATCTTCCAAATTGCATCACCTCGCATTTATCCAGTTTCAATTCCATCTACCACCTCTCAGCCCATCTCTGCATCCTGGCAATGTCGTGCTGCAGCCTGCAACAGTCCTGTATACTGTCAATGATACCTCCAACCTTTGTGTCCTCTGCAAACTTGCTACCCATCCTTCAATCTCCTCATCCAAGTCATTAATGAAAATTACAACGAGTAGAGGCCCAAGAACAGAGCCCGTAGAACACCATTCACCAGTGACTTCCAGGCCGAATATTTTCGTTCCACAACCACTCGCTGTCTTCTGTCAACCAGCCAATTCTATATCCAGACAGCTAAATTTCCCTGTATCCCATTCCTCCTGACATTCTGAACGAGCCTACCATGGGGAATCTTATCAAATGCCTTGCTGAAGTCCAGATACACAACATCCACCACTCGACCCTCATAAACGTTTCTAGTAACATCCTCAAAGAACTCAATAAGATTTGTGAGGCATGACCTGCCCCTCACAAAGCCGTGCTGACTGCATTTAATCAAGCCATGCTCTTCCAGATGGTCATAAATCCTATCCCTCAGAATCCTTTCTAACATCTAACAGACGTGAGACTGGCTGGTCTGTAATTGCTGGGGATTTCCCTATTTCCTTTCTTGAAGAGAGGAATTACATTTGCCTCCCTCCAGTCCTCAGGTACGAATCCAGTGGAGAGCGAGAATGCAAAGATCTTCGCAAGTGGCGAAGCAATCACATTTTCGCTTCCCAAAGCAGCCGAGGACAAATCTGGTCTGGCCCTGGCGAGTTGTCAGTCTTCATATTTGTCAAAGTTTTCAGCACATCAGCTTCCTCAATCTCTATCCGTTCCAGCATGCACACCTGCTCCTCAATGGTTTCATTCACTACAAAGTCCTTTTCCTTCGTAAAGACAGAAGCAAAAATCTCATTTAGAGCTTTCTCTACCTCCTCAGACTCTATCCACCAGTTCCCTAAGCTATCCCTGATCGGCCATACTCTTTCTTTGATCATTCTCTTATTCCTCACATTTGTGCAAATGCCTTTAGATTCTCCCTACTCCTTCCTGCCAAGCCTTTTTCCTGCCCCCTCCTGGCTCTCCTCAGACCATTTTTGAGCTCCTTCCTCGCCTGCCTGTAATCGTCTAGAGCTGAGCAAAACCCTTGCTTCCTCCACCTTACGTAAGTTGCCTTCTTTCCTTTGACGAGAAGCTCCTCCGCTCTCCTCATCCAAGGTTCCTTTATCTTACCACTTCTTGCCTGACTCAAAGGAACACATTTATGCATCACTCGCAACAACTGTTCCTTAAACAGTCTCCATTTGTCTTTCGTGCCATTTCCATGGAACAATTGCTCCCAGTCCATGCTTCGCAACACAGTATGATAGTATCATAGTTTCCTTTTCCACAATTAAATATCCTTCCATTGTGCCTGCTTCTCTCCTTCTCCATAGCTATGTAGAAGATGAGGCAGTTGTGGTCACTCTCACCAAAATGGTCTCCCACCGCAAGATATGACACCTGCCCCAGCTCATTGCCGAGCACCAAATCCAAAATGGTCTCTCCCCTCGTCGGCCTGTCAACGTACTGAGTTAGGAAACCCTCTTGAACACACCTTACAAAAACAGCTCCTTCCAAATCATCTGCTGGAAGGAGGTTCCAATCAATATTGGCAAAATTAGTCACCCATTACAACTACCCTATTCCATTCACACTTTTCCAAAATCTGCCGACCTATGCCTTCTTCAATCACCCTGCTTCTATTGGGGGGCCTGTAATTAACCCCTAGTGAGGTGATTGCTGCCTTACTGTTCCTAATTTCCACCCATAATGACTCAGTAGGCAGACCTTCCTCGATAATGTTAACTTCTGTAGCTGTGAAACCCACTCTGATTAGCAGTGCTACACCCCCTCCTTTTTTTACCTCCTCCCTATTCTTTTTTAAATGTTCTAAACCCTGGAACATCCAGCAACCATTCCTGCCCCTGAGAAACCCATGTCTCTGTTATGGCCACAACATCATAGCTCTAAGCTCATCACTTTTATGTACATTTCCCCAGTATTACCGAGCACAGCGACTCCGTTTTGGGGGAGGGGGCGAGGATGGTGAATTGTGTCTCAGTGGTAAGCATGGTTGTTTCACAGTACCAGGGACCCGGATTGGGGGACAGGAGGAGGGGGAGGTTGCATAGTGTCTCAGTGGTTAGCACGGCTGTCTCTCAATATCAGGGACCCAGTTTGGGGGGAGGGAGAGGGGGGCATGGTGTCTCAGTGGTTAGCACGGCTGTCTCACAGTACCAGGGACCCGGTTTGTGGGGGAGGGGGGTGCATGATGTCTCTGTACCAGGGACCTGATTTTCGAGGAGGGGCTCCTGGTGTCTCAGTGGTTATCATGGCTGTCCAACAGTACCAAGGACCCGGTTTGGGGGGAGGGGGAAGGGGGCTTTGTGTCTTAGTGCTTAGCACGGCTGTCTCACAGTATTAGGCATCTGGTTTGGGGGGGATGGGGAGGGGGCATTGTGTATTAGTGGTTAGCACGGCTGTCTCACAGTACCTGGGACCCGGTTTGTGGGGGAGGGGGAGGTAGGCATGGTGTCTCAGCGGTTAACACGGCTGTCTCACAGTACCAGGGAGCTGGTTTGGTGGGAGGGGGAGGGGACATAGTGTCTCAGTGGTAACCACGGCTGTCTCACAGTACCAGGGACCCGTTTGGAGGGATGGGGGTGGGGAATTGGGACATGGTGTCTTAGTGGTTAACACGGCTGTCTCAAAGTACCAGGGAATCGGTTTGGGGGTAGGGGAAGGGGGAATGGTGTCTCAGAGGTGAGCACGGCTGTCTCGCAGTACCAGGAACCCGGTTTGAGGAGAGGGGAGGGGGGCATGGTGTCTCAGGAGTGAGCACGGCTCTATAACATTACGAGGAACCCGGTTTGAGGGGAGGGTAGGGGAGCTGGTGTCTCAGTGGTTAGCACGGCTGTCCCACAGTACCAGGGACCCGGTTTGGGGAGAGGGAGAAGGGGGCTTGGTGTCTCAGTGCTTAGCACGGCTGTCTCATAGTACTAGGGACCTGGTTTGGGGGGAGGCAGAGGCGGTGCATGGTGTCTCAGTTGTTAGTACGGCGGTCTCACAGTCCCAGAGACCCGGTTTTGGGGGTGGGGGTGGGGAATTGGGACATGGTGTCTTAGTGGTTAACACGGCTGTCTCAAAGTACCAGGGAATCGTTTTGGGGGGAGGGGAAGGGGGGATGGTGTCTCATTGGTTAGTACGGCTGTCTCACAGTACCAGGGACCCGTTTTCGAGGGGATAGGGAGGGGGGGCACGTTGTCTCAGTGATTATCATGGCTGTCTCACAGCACCAGGGACACGGTTTGAGGGGGATGGGGAGGGGGCCATGGTGTCTCAGTGGCTAGCACGGCTGTCTCACAGTACCAGGGACCCGTTTGGGGAGGTGGAGTGGGGCATGATGTCTCAGTGATTAGCACTGCTGTCTCACAGTACCAGCGACCCCGTTTGGGGGGGAGGGGGAGAGGGACATGATATCTCAGTGGTTAGCACAGCTGTCTCACTGTACCTGGGACCCGGTTTGTGGGGAGAGGGAGGGGGGCTGGTGTCTCACTGTCTTTGACATCTTCCAAAACCTTTCTCCAAACATCTTAAAATTATGCTCACCTCGTGACAACCGTTTCCACCCTGGGAAGAAGTCTCTGGCTATTTACTCTGTCTGTAACTCTCACCATCTTGTTCAGCTCTATCAAGTTACAGCACATCCTTCTTTACTCCAATGAGAAAAGCCATCGCTCCCTCAACCTTTCTTCATAAGACAAGCCCTCTAGTCCAGGAAGCATTCTGGTAAATCTCCTCTGCACCTGCTCTATAGCTTCCATATCCTTTCTATAATGAGGCGACCAGAACATTTCAAATGTGGTGTCACCAGAACTTTGTAGAACTGCAGCATAATCTTGCGGCTCTTCAACTCAGTCCCCCTGCTAATGAAAACCAACACACCATACGCCTTCTTAACAACCCTATCAACTTAGGTGGCAAATGAGAGACCTGCAGACATGGACTCCAAGATTCGTTTGTTCCTCCACACTGCTATGAATCCTACATTTGACCAAGAAATCTGCATTCAACTTCGACTTCCAAAATGAATCCCTTCACAAAATAGGAAATTGGAACAGAATTAGGCCATTTAGCCCCTTGGATCTGCTGTGCCGTTTGATCACAGTAAAGATGTTTCTCAGCCACATTCTCCCTAATTCACCAACTGACCATTGATTCCCTTAGTCATGAAAAACATACTTATCCCTATCTTAAAGAAAACTCGGTGTCTGTGTGCAGGAATGTGCATGTGTTTGTGTGTAAGTGTCCATATGGGTATGTATACGTGTTGTGTGTTTAATGTGTTTATGTATGTTTGTGTGCATCTCTGTGAAATGATGGCTCTGTGATTTTGGGGGTAAATCCATTGAAATTGAAATAAACCCTTACTCCGCTCTTCCACCTCTACGTCTGTCCCTGTTAAGTTTATAGTCATACAATGCCACCCTCTGCTGGTCTCACCATGCCACTGCACAAGTGTCAGTTTTTTTTCTATCAGAGTCCATCAAATATTGTGAATCTCTCACATTGCACGGCTGTTTGGTTTTGCAAATATCTTTGGATGCACAGAACAGTTTTGTCTGATACCTAGATATATTACCATCACCACGGGGTCAGTTTCAGGACTTTTCAAACATTTCTCACTTACACCTTGTAGGAGTGAATTATAAAATATTTCAATTTAAATAACATGTAATAAATTCATCGCATCACCTTACAGATGACTTGGTCAGAGTTGCTTGGATGCAGTTTCAGGGGAAATATTTTTTAAGGTGTACACTCTGAGTAAGGAATAATCTTCAAAGGCAAATCACTTTCACATTGTAGAGAGAGTACATACATTACTCAGGAGCATTCGCCACTCTGAGTGTCCTCAGTACAATTATGATCCTCCCTATAACCATGTGTGTGCATGTGCAGATGGTGCTGTCAGTTGGGATGCTGCTATGATCTACCTCCCTCTCCCCACTTCCTAGACTGAATCCCTTATGGTTTTCTCCCTCCACTGCCATCAATGCAGTAGAATGTGAAGGACTGCAGAGGTGGACATTGCATAACTTTAAACACCACAGAGGCTGGCAGATCCGCTGTGCACACGGATACGCACAGAGACACGCAGATACACAAAGATATGCATATAGTTACACAGGCACACATAGAAATTGGTGCAGTCACACAAATACTAAAACACACAGAGAGAAATGCCAAAACACTGATGCACGTGCACACGCAGATATACAGACATCAGTACAGACACACCACAAACACTGACACATTGACGTTTATACAGACATGCAGAATCTGCCAGTATTTATTTTTCGCGTGGTGTCTTCCTCAATATTTCACTCGATCGTGTGGTGTGTGCCGAAATTTCTGTTGATCCCTTGGGATTCCTCTGCATTCTCATTATAGCTTCTACACCTTTCCTATAACAAGGCGACCAGAACTGAACACAATGTTCTAAGTGTGCTGTTACGACACAGCAATGAACCCATTTGTGAATTAAACCAAACACCCAGAAAAGCTAACCTTGCCTTATAATCTGGTAAAGCACCAACCCTCCTCCTTTAACCAAAAACAAAGTACCTGTGCCACAGCTTGGAAAGTTAACGAGTTTTTTTATTCCTTTTTTTTCAACAGTCTCTTTGGGAATTTAGACCAGTGGGAATGGAGGTGAGGGCAATTGAATGTTCCTCCTGCACAATGTGGGAGGTGAGGGTCACCACAAATGTCCCTGCTGACTACATCTGCTGTAAGTGCACCTGACTCCAGCTCCTTGAAAACCGCGTTAGGGAATTGGAGCTGGAGCTGCGAGAACTTCGGATCATTCGGGAGGCAGAGGGGGTTATTGAGAGGAGTTACAGGGAGGTAATCACTCCTCAGGTACTAGAAAAAGGTAAATGGGTTACAATCAGGGGACAGAAAGGGAACCGGCAGGCAGTGCAGGGATCCCCTGTGGCCATTCTCCTCAATAATAAATATACCATTTTGGATACTATAGGGGGGACTTACAAGGGGAAAGCAGTGGGGTAGAGGGATCTGGCACAGCGTCTGTCCCTGCTGCTCAGAAGGGAAAGGGGAAGAGGAGCAGAGCAGTAGTCACTGGGGACTCCATAGATTGGGGGACAGATAGGAGGGTCTGTGGGGACGAGAGAGACTCACGGTTGGTGTGTTGCCTCCCAGGTGCCAGAGTTCGTGATGTCACTGATCGTGTTTTTGGGATCCTTAAGGGGGAGAGTGAGCAGTCCCAAGTCGTGGTCCACATAGGCACCAACGACATAGGTCGGAAGAGAGATGGGGATTAAAGGCAGAAATTCAGGGAGCTAGGGTGGAAGCTTAGAGCGAGGACGAACAGAGTTATTGTCTCTGGTTTCTTGCCCGTGCCACGTGCTGGTGGGGCAAGGAATAGGGAGAGAGAGAAGGTGAACACGTGGCTGCAGGGATTGTGCAGGAGGGAGGGTTTTGGATTCTTGGATAACTGGGGCTCTTTCTGGGGTAGATGGGACCTCTACAAGCAGGATTGGCTTCATCAGAACTAGAGGGGTACCAATATCTTGGGGGGGGGGAGTGTAATTCGCTAAGGCTATTGGGGTGGGTTTAAACTAATCCAGCAGGTGGATGGGAACCAAAATTGTGGTTCAAGCATAGAAGGGTTGAGAGTAGGGAGGTCTAAAATCAAGTTTCAGGGACGCAAGATGGCACCAGCAAGCAAGAAGTTGGTTTGATGTGTGTCCACTTCAACGCCAGGAGCATCCGGAATAAGGTGGGTGAATTTGCAGCATGGGTTGGTACCAGGGACTTCAATGTTGTGGCCATTTTGGAGTCATGGTTAGAGCAGTGACAGGAATAGTTGTTGCAGGTTCCAGGATTTAGATGTTTCAGTAAGAACAGAGAAGATGGTAAAAGAGGGGGAGATGTTACATTGTTGGTCAAGGACAGTATTGCAGTTGCAGAAAGGATGTTTGAGGACTCGTCAACTGAGGTGGTATGGGCTGAAGTTAGAAACAGGAAAGGAGAGGTCACCCCTTTGGGAGTTTTCTATCGGCCTCCGAATAGTTCCAGATATGTAGAGGAAAGGATAGCAAAGATGATTCTCGATAGGAGTGACAGAGACAGGGTAGATGTAATGGGGAACTTCAACTTTTGAAATATTGAACGGGAACACTATAGTGCTTTGTCAGATTTTGTCCAGTGTGTGCAGGAGGGCTTCCTGACACAGTATATCGACAAGCCAACAAGGGGCGAAGCCACATTAGTTTTGATACTGGGTAATGAGCCTGGTCAGGTGTTAGACTTGGAAGTAGGTGAGCACTTTGGTGATAGCAATCGCAATTCTGTTACGTTAATTTTATTGATAGAAAGGGATAGGTGTATATCACTGGGTAAGAGTTACAGCTGGGGGAAAGGCAATTACGATGCCATTAGGCAAGATTTAGGAGGCATATGATGGGGAAGGAAACTGCTGGGGTAGGGGACATTAGAAATGTGGAGCTTATTCAAGGAAAAGCTACTGTGTGTCCTTGATATGTATATACCTGTCAGGCAGGGAGGAAGCTGTAGAGTGCGGGAGCGGGAGCGAATGAAGTGGAATCTCTGGTCAAGAGGAAGACGGTGACTTATGTTAGGATGGGATGTGAAGGCTCAGTTAGGGCCCTTGAGGGTTACAAGGTAGCCAGGAAAGACCTAAAGAGAGAGCTTTGGAATGCTTTGCCTGCAACAGTAGTAGATTCACCAACTTAAAGCACATTTAAGTTGTCATTGGATAAGCATATGGACGTTCATGGAATAGTGTAAGTTAGATCGGCTTCAGATTGGTATGACACGATGGCACAACATCGAGGGATGAAGGGCCTGTACTGCGCTGCAGTGTTCTATGTTCTATGTTCCCCTACCTCCTCCGACTCCTGGCGCAAGTTCCCTCCACTATCCTGATGAGCCCTACCCTTACTAAAGCAATCATCTTGTTCCTCACAGAAGTATAGAACATCTTAAGTTTTACTTTAATCATACTCACCAAGTCTTTTTCATGCCCGCTTCTCGCTCTCCTGAGATTATTCTTCACTTCCTTCCTGACTACCTTGTAACCCTCTAGAGCCATGTCTGATCCTTGCCTACTTAACCCGAAGTCATTTTCCTCCTTCCTCTTGAGATATTCTGCATCCATTGATACAATGGAGATATGGAGCTGCAAATGGATTGGAGCTGCACATCCTGTCACTTCCAGCATGGGCTGCAGGTTTCCACTCACTGGGCAGTGATCTAACACAGTGTTACTGAACAATGCACTGGGGCAGTGTACACAGTCCTACATGCTGGTAGGGTAACCGCTCTTGGTTTTCAGATCCATGCCCTGGGGTGGTGTACACAGCTCTACATGCTGGGAGGGTAAATGCTCCTGGTTTACATGACAATTCACTGCTGTTCACTGCATAGCTCCCAGTGCTGGAGAGGCAGTTCATGGACTGGTGTGGTCTGCACAGATTGCTGGGTTGTAGTGAGCAGTACACTAGCCTTGTCTGAACACTGCTACATGCTGCACAGATATATCATCTGGATTATGGTGTCTGATTCTGTGACGTGGATTTCAGCTGATTTGTCAGCACATTTACTTTATATTCTTATTTTTGCTATTGGACCTAAGAAAGTACTACTGATCCAGTTAATGCCATTTGTCTGAGAAAAGCCATGTTTACTGAACTTGTCGATCAAGTAATCATCCAATTATAACATGAATATCCGTCCATCTGTACCTTAACCTGGCCGTTGGTGCTCATGTCCCTCGAATCCTGGGGAAATCATTATGAAGCTCAGAAACAATGTGCAAAACGTATGGCTCGTGGTCTCCTGTACATCCCGGCTGTGGGTCACATTTGGATCCCTAGTGTATCGAGAGCTGGCATTGCGAAGCTCAGAAACAATGAAATGGTATGTGTCAGACTTCTGTTCACTTCCGGTGTGTTCCATGTGGTGCGGCATGGACAGGGGTGTGTGTGTGCTGGACTGTTGTTCACTTTCCGGTTTGTCCCATGTGGCACCCCATGGCCAGTGGTGTATGTGTTTGGCTGCTGTTCGCTTCCTGGTGTGCACCATGTGGTACTCCATTGACAGGGGTGTATGTGTTTGACTGTTGCTCACTTCCCGGTGTGCCCCATGCACTGCTCCATGGGCAGGGGTGTGTGTGTTTGTCTGCTGTTCACTTCCCGGTGTGCCCCATGTGGTGCTCCATGTTGGACAGGGGTTCCGGCAGCTTTAGACACGCCTTTGAACCTTGTTCTCTGCGTGTCCACTGAACCCCTGTGCTTGTCCCTCTCAGATGATTGTGTAGTGAGTCACACGAGGAAACCTCTCGAGTATAATTGTAAAAGAGCAGGCATCTAACTTGTAGTTGAGGGGCTTCTGACTGGCTCCTGTTTTTGAAACATTAGTGGAGGTTAATGGATGGTTTGCTAGAGGTTGTGCTGTGACCCGCCTCAGAAATTCAGGGAGACCTGAGGATTTGGTAACCCAACTCGGGATGGAGCATCGGGACTGTAGTTACAACATCTGCGTCTGTAAGATGAACAACAAATGGAGCAGAGGCTGCACAGAGAGGAAGATCTGAAACCACAGAGTGAGTGTGCTTGGGGAGAGGGATCTGCTGTATCCACACCAGGTTTTCCAGGAACAGCTTCCCAAGTTACATTTAACTCAGGAGCCGAGTGTGCGCTGGTCACAGAGTGGTGTCACTTCCTTCAACACGATCTGCATCTTCACACCAGGAGGAGGACGGTGCTGCCAGGGTCACTGTTTCACTCAGCTTCTATGATCCCCAACTTTCCAGGCAGGAGTGGTTGACAGATCCATCATCTCCCAGTATGCTGATGTCAACATCACCATTTGGAGACAGAGGATATATATGGTGGTTGAGAGCAATAGGGTCCCTGGGAACATCAGGGAGATGTAGCAACACTTCCCGTGTCTGATCGCGTCAGAATGAACCCTCCAGTATACACTGCATCACTAAGTCCTGTCGTATTTTTCCGTTTCAGTAACATTCTACCTACCATTCTTCCTAAAGAAAATGACAGACTATATATTATCTTTAATCCCATTTGCTAAACTTTTATCCATTGACTTCACCTGTCAATATCCAATTACAGACTCTCCACCTTCCCTCGATAATTTAGTTTCCTGTTTATCTTAGTTTAATCGATATACATAGTTACAGTACATTTGTTCCACTCCTCCTGATCATTGATACAGATTGTAAAGAGCTGTGGACCCTGCACTGGTCACTGTGTGACTCCACTGGTGACGTTCTGTCAAACTGACTAAGGCAGATTTATCCGGAGTGCCTGCTTCCTGTCTGATAACCAGTCCTCCCCCATTTATATGTAACACATTCAAAGGGCTGAATAAGAACGAGGAGCATCAGTTCGGCAATCCAGCCCCTCATGGCCTCTTCCGACATTGAATACAATCATAGCTGATGTCATTGCAGCCTCAGTTCCACGTTCCTGTCCGCTCTCCATATTCCTTCAAATACTCAATATCCCAGCACCTACTGCACTCTGGGGCAGTAAATTACACAGATTCCCAACCCTGTGACAGAAGTATGTTCTCCTCAGCCCTGTTTCATTTCTCCCCCACCTCATCCTAAAACTATGGTTTTAGGGTTATTCGAGATTGTCCCACATGAGGAAATATCCACTTCACATCTACATTGTAAATCACCTTTAACATCGTCCATACCTCCAACATCTCATCTCATTTTTCTATACTCCAGGCAGTGTTGGCCTGAACTGCTCAATCTCTCTTCAGAGGACAATCTCCTCATCTCTGGAGTAAATCGAGTAAACCACTTCTGAACTGCCTCCATGGCAAATACATCCCACCTCCAGTCAGGACACCAAAACTGCACACAGTACTCAGTTGTGAGCTCACACCTCCCTCCCATTATAATCCATTGTTTTAGAAATAAATGCCAAAGTTGCACTTGCCTTTCTCATTATGTGCTGTACCTACATCGGAGTATTCTGTAGTATGGACGCGGACAGCAAGATCCCTCTGTACCTAATCATTCTGAAGTCTCTCTCCATTTGGATAATAATTTGCCTTTCTGCTACACTGATCCAAACGGATACACTCATACTTTTCGTTGTTCAGTTTCTTCTATCAAATGTTGCCCCAACCTATCCATATACATTTTCTAACTTTCTTGCATCTTCATTGCAATTTCTCACCTGAGTTAGTGTCATCTGTTAATTTGGTTATAACATGTTCTATCCTCTCAACTATTTTAGACTGTAGATTGTAAATAGTTGGGGCCTGTGGACCAAGACATATGGTTTCCTAAAAGTTGAATTTTGCCAACAGAAAATGACCCATATTTTTTCCATCTCACTGCATTGTGTTGCCTCACCAAGCCTCTATCCAAGCTGATAAATTACTTTTAATCGTAAACAATCTTATTCTGCAGATTAATCATTTGTGCAGAGCTAATCAATGCCTTCTGGAAGTCCAAATATTTCATCTCTAGGATCCCCATGATCAAAATCATGTTGATCCTGATAGATTGTGGTTTGACTTTTCAAATTTCTTGTCATTAATTCCTGAATAATCGATTTTAACAATATTTCTTAAATTTCAACAGTTTTCTCACTACTATATATTCCATCACGAAGGTGATCATTCTAAATTCTTACCTCTCTATAATCTCTTTATTCGCTCCAATCCTGTATAATTGGCACATGGCGTGAAATGACCTGCTCTGATTGCTCTGTCAGAGGTCGGAGTCGCTGAATGGAGTCATTCTCTTCCTTGTGCACAAACTCGATGGGCTGATGTCTTTCTGGTGTTCCACATCACCATCTCGATGGTCTGCCTGTCCTCCTCCTGTTGATGCGTAAGAGCCGTGAGGGCTTATGTGATCTTGCTGTTGCTGTGTAACAGTTTGAGGGGCTGAAAAAGACTTCTCATATTCTTCCATCACAGACTGGAGATACTGAACGGTCTCTCCTGCATCCCTGATATAGGACTGAGGGAATGATTGGCCTTCTTCTGTTCCCATACACAAGACACGTGAGGTAAACGTCTTCCTCCTTTCCCATAAGAAATCTTATAGGTTGCATCCTTCTCCAATTCCCGTGCAACAGGCTCGAAGGGACTGAATATCCTCCTGGTATCCCAGTGCACCAATCTCCAGTCCCTGTGTGCCCTCTTCCAGTTCCTATGTTACAGACATGATGAGGCTGAATAGACTGATCCTATTGTTGCATAACAGGGTACTGGTGCTGCATGGCCTACTCTGGGCCCAGTGTTATCGATTGGAGGAGCTGACTGGCCTCCTCCTGTAACGGTATATCAGGCTCCAGGGGCTGAATAGCCTCTTCCTGTACTGGTGTCACAGGGTCAATGTCCTTCGAGACACTACCGCCGAATAAATGACAGAAGGTGCTGACCGAGAGAGTGCCCGTACTCTGATGCACTCTCGTCTCGATATCTGACTTACAGAGATGAACCATTAATATAGACTTTTTCTGTATAAAGTCCTGAAGCTGAAAGTAACAAAAGAGGTCCCTCCCAGATACCTCATATTCCTGGCTCAGCTGCTCAAAATTCATCATGACCTCCCCGTCAAAAAATTCTCCCAAACAGGAAACTCATCTGGACTCCAAGAGCCTAAAGCCAGAATTCATCAATCCCGGCTGGAATCTTACAAATCCTACAATGCGAGTGAAAGCCGAAGTTTTTGTTTTGTAAAGTGCCCTCAACTTGTCCTATCATTCTCCATGCTTTCACTGTGTTAAGGACAATCGGTTTCTACAATTCTCCATAACAGACCTCACATTATCCATGAACAACAGATTAATGAGGGGACGTTTTGACTGGAAGGCCTGGATGTCGAGCCAAATTGACCATGGGTCCTGACAAGCCCAATCAGCCACATCGGATAGCAAGGAGCTTTGTTGGTATTTCTTAAAGTCTGGAAAATCGACACGCCCCCCCATTCACTGTGGAAGCTGCAATTTGCCCAGCTTAATAAGAGGCCGTCTGTGATGACAGATGAGGTATCAAAGCCAACTGTTAAGCCTCCACAGCACCTGTCTGGGCAGCGTCAAAGGGAGCATTGGCATGGGGTATCATAAACAAGGAAGGACATTCATTGTAACGAGAGCTAACCCAAACAAGATATTGAAAGATTCTGTCTTATCTTCTCGAGCAACTGCACGAAGTTAGCTTTATGTAATTGATCAAAGGCTTGGATGATAAAAATACCTAAACCTCCTTGTGACTATCTGGAAGGGAATCAGATTCCACCCCAACAGGAATGGCCTCCGATTTCATAAAATTGATTTTATACCCTTAGAAAGATCCAAATAAATTAATCATTCATATTAAACAGGACACAGATATCATTGGGTTTGTTCGAAAGAGAGGAGCGCCATCTGCTTAAAGGGTGGTCCTCTTTCACAATGGAGAAAGTGAGGACTGCAGATGCTGGAGATCAGAGCTGAAAATGTGTTGCTGGAAAAGCGCAACAGGTCAGGCAGCATCCAAGGAGCAGGAGAATCGACGTTTCAGGCATGAGCCCTTCTCCTGCTCCTTGGATGCTGCCTGACCTGCTGGGTTTTTCCAGCAACACATTTTCAGCTCTTTCACAATGGATCTTCAAAGCCAGCATTTTCGACAAAATGTTAAAGCCCACATTTAATAATGATGTAGACATATACAAAGTGCAATCCTCTGGGACTTTCCCTCTCTTGAGAATAAGGTAAATATTTTCTTCTTTCAGAGAAGATGGGAGGCAGTCCTGACTGTACAAATAATTGTACAACACCAACATTGGCCCAGCCAGCATGCCTATGAACTCCTTCTAAATCTCACTCCGAAAATCCATCTGGGCCGGGGGCTTTACCACTCTGGAGCTGCCTCACTGTCTCCTGCATCTCTCGGATTGTCGGAGGGGAAATGTAAAGAGAAGCCTGCTCTGAACTTACACCTGGGAGGTCCATGGTCTTAATAAAGGACACCATCATCGCCAATCACTCCTCCCAGCCCGCTGACAGGAACAACCCAGAGTAAAACTTCCTGAAGTCTGTATTTTTTTTTGGGATCATGGGTGAGAATAGCAGCAATCTTCTTTCGAGCCAAGTATGCCTAATATCTACTTGATTGTCACCATGCTCGAATAACTTCTCTTTCACAAAGGAAATCTCTCTCTGTGTTGTCTGGGCGAGTGCGGCATTCAGAGCAGTCCGGAGGGCTGTGATCTGCTGCGATTAAGTTACAGACGGTCTGACAAAATATGATGTCTCAGCTCTCTTCAGCCGAGCCTCAAGCATACGCTGCTACTCTCTCTTCTGCCACTTCTGAGTCACCGAGTAAGAAATAATCAAACCCCTTGGCAGTCTCCCAGAGCACCGTCGGATTACTGGCCGTACACAAGTTAATGTTCCAAAAACATTCAAGTTCCCCCGAAAAATACTCAATGAATTTGCTATTCTTCAGGAGGAAAGGATCCACGTGCCAGTGCCGTGAGCCTGTCCCATCGCCACCATCCTTGATCTCCATGTACACTGCCACATGATCAGAAATGGCTACGTTCTCAATTCTACAGGACAGCACTGAATTTAAAAAGTCCAATGGGGCATACAACATGTCAATCCTAGTATAGAATTTATGTGGGTTAGAAAAAAAGGTGAAGTCCCCATCTTCAGGGTGAAGACATCTTACACATCCACCAAACCAGTTTCCTGTTCAGGTCCACCAGCTGCCTGGGTGGCGGGGAAATACCCGCGAGACCCCTTGACATCCTATCCACCTCGGGGTCTATACGTCAATGAAAGTCTCCCCTTAATTGTATGACCTTGTGAGCGCATCTAAGTGAAATTTGAGGGGGTGTGCTGGGGGCAATACTATTCAAGGTCCAGTATTCCTCTCGATGTATTAAAGCTTTAAGGATCGGAGACCACCCACATTCATTCTTAATTTGGTCAAACAACTGAAGTAGAAGGTTCTTATGAATGAGCATAGCTACTCCTCTAGTTGTTGAATTAAAGGATAAAAATCACCCCTCTGAACCGTCTCTGCTGGAACGTTAAATGCTCCTTATCGGTGAGATGTGTTTTCTGCAGCAAGGCGACATCAGCCATTTCATTTTCTTCTATATTTTTTCTCTTAATCGATGAATGGCTCCCTTTAACATTCCAGGTGCACCATTTAAATGAGCGGTTAGCCGTAACCATCCGAAGCAGCCCATGACCCACTGGGAGAAGAACGCCATTTATAGCGCGCTGAGTGAAAGCTGTAAACAGTTCGTATAAACGTGAAAATATAACGACAAGAACAACCAAATCAAAACCTCAAACAGCTACTTCTACAATGAACCAACATGGAACACAAAGAAGCAGAGACTTTCCCCCTTGCCCACAGGGGACGCTCATACAAAGCACTAATCCCCCATGGCTCCTCCTCGCTGAAGCCGCTCCCAACCCAGACAAAACAAAGTTAAAAAACGTTACACGGGTCTTACAACAATAAAATTCAAAGTGGGCATTCAACCCCGTCCCATCCATACCTTCACCCGAGGCAGTCCTGGTGAAACAAAATGTAACCACCCCACCTTCCCAACCCCCTTTCCTATTCCATACGAAGAGAGAGAAACGAAAAGCAAATGATCGAAAAAACAAAGGATAATGGGACGGGAGGAGGAAAGGAGGAGAGAGAAAAAGGAAAAATGGGACCTCCACATACTAAAAAAAAACCCAAAATGAGGTAAACCAGGAAAACCCCAGAGAAAACGAAGGGAACACATTTGTCCATTTATCTGAACCAGCCAGTCTATTTTAATGTGTACAGGAATTCCGTTGCCTTTTCTAGTGAGTGGAAATTAAACACAGACCCTCCATGGCTGAAACGTAATTTTGCTTGATGTCTTACCAAGTACAGTATATTCAAATCCCTCAGCCTCCTTTTTGCCTTACCAAAGGCTTGCCTCTTGTGGATCACAGCCGTAGAAAGGTCTTAGATCCTTTGCAGATCAGAGCCTATGGATCCTTCTGCAGAGCTCCAGAAGCTTCCAGCACCTGTTTTTCTATAACATGCTGGAGTTGCACAGATTGCATGCAGTGTGGATGAGATTATATTTGTGTTCTGTGCTGTTTCAAAGAATAAGAGGTGATGTGAGGGAAACTTAGAAAATTCACCCACAGCAGACTAACTAATACAACGGCATGGAGAAGTGCAGCAGGCAAAGTTAGGAGGAACCCAAGATGTTCTACAAAAACATCATACTGAACATAATAACCAGGGAAAAATTAGGATCCATTTCGAAACCAAGGGGTTAATCAGTATGTGAAACTGGGGAGCATTGATAGACTGTGACATGAGAGCTTCACATCTATTTTAGTTAGGTTAAGGAAGATGCAGGTACAGAATTCAAGAAGATGGACTGGGAAGCTCTCGAACAGTTTGATATAAGATGCAAGTTGGGATTGATGGTTTTGGATGATGTAAAGTACAGATGAGTTGTATCGCAGGATTCTGTTGGAGACAAGAGAGAAAATATCCTGACCTAAATGTTTCAGTTGAATCTGACCACACAAGGGAGGTGCTAGATGAGTGGAGAACAGCTATGTGGTCCCAAGTTACTGAGAGAGCAGTCCCACAGCGAGCAATGCAGTGTATCAAATTATTTGTGGTATTCATAAATGATGTAAATGTGAATGTGGAGGGGGTGGTGTGGGGGGGTGGGGGCTGAGCGTAATATGTAATTTCGTGTTTGACACAAAGATTGGCCAGGTTGTCGGCAGTGAGGAGGAAGGCCTTATGTTACAGGAAGATACTGGTAGAACGGTCAGATGGTCAGATGGTCAGATCAATGACAACAAGGAATGGAACCCTGATAAATATGAGGTGATGCACTTTGGAAGAAGGAACCAGACCGGGGAGAATTCAATGAATAGCAGAACACTAGCGAGGTCAGAGGGTTTTGTCCACACATCACTGAATGTGACTGGACAGTACAATAGCCAGTTAAGAAATCACACGGGACTGTAGGCATAGCGTTTATTCATCGAGGCGACATAACATGAGTTAAACATGCCATTGGTTAGGCCATAGATAGAAAACTGTGGGCAGTTCTGGTAGCCACATTACAGCAAGTGTTTTGGTTTCTCAGTAACATCAGAAGCTATTGGGGTCTCCACAAGTTGGAAGCTTCAGTGGAAGTCTCCTGTCTGCAACTCTGTCTAAATTTTCACTTGATTTGATTTCCCTCCTCAATTGGATATCTGCGTCTGAGAATCTGTGTCTGATTTTTCCTTTTTGCCAAGTACATGTTCATGGGATATTACTGTATCAGAACACTTAATTATTAGAAGAGTCAAGGCCAACGCCTTCAAATATTTTTGAGGAGCTCTGCTGTCATCCATAACACGTGTCTCCTTCTCTTCCTGTGTAATTGGTTGGAGGCATTAAATGGGCTATCTCTACACTTCTCCAATAATGGCATTGAGCTGAATGACTTCCTCATATTCCTGTGAAGCTAGCATGAGGCGCTGAATAACCTCCTCATTTTAACAGTGGAAATGTGCCGTGTCCAGCAGCACTGTTACATGAATGTTACCAATACTTCCAACAGCACAAGCCTGAATGTTGTCCAGGTCTTGCTGCACATGGACACAGACTAGTTCAGGAGCTGAAGGGACAATTTTTTCCTGAATATTGTTTGATCATCAGTGAACAACCCCACTTCTAATCTTATGGTGTGAGCAAGACTTTTATGAAGCAGCTGAAGACGTTTGTGCTGAGGAAGCTACCTTGAGGATCTTTTTGCAGACATGTCCAGGACTGCATGGATTTTTGTACCCAAACCACAATCATTGTGCTTTATGCTTTAAATCACTCGAACCAGGGAAGTTTACAACTCATTCCCATTAAGTGCAATCCTGCTCAGGCTCCTTGAGACCGTCCTTAGTTAAATGATGCCTTGATGTCAGGGCTGGTCACTCTTCCCTGAGCCCTTGTGTTCACGTCTTTTGGTCATATCAATAGGTCACAGTGTGGGGGCAGGGAGTGCTTTTTGACCAGTCAGAGTTGAGTGCTCTGACACGAATTGGACACGAAAGAGGATATTAGATCTTATGATCTTATTGTCGGAGAAGACCTGCTTGTGGGTGGGGCGGTGGGGGGTGGGTGGCTTTTGGATGAATGACATATCCCTGTTTGTGGCCTTCTCACGTTCTATTATTGGGAAGTAGAGGCTGTTATTTTCCTGAAAGCTCTGTCATTGAATATTACCAGATTGTCTGGACCATCTCTGGGTGAGGAATGGGGGCTGTATTCACAGTGAAACTGGGTCTACAACTTGACCAACAAACGAAGCACAAATTGCAGAAAGGGGAAGCTCAGTTAGGAGTGATGAAGACCCTCTTTCACACCACTGCCTGGTTTTTCCTATTACACTTTCCAAACCATCCCAAACTGGGTTTGACAGTTTTGAGGGGCTGAATGGTCTCCTCCGTTTCTGTGAAAGGAGTACGTAGCCTCTAATTGCTCCTGTCTAGCAGGTTTGATGAGTTGAATGGAACACAGAAACATGGGACTGAGGAGCAGGAGTGGGTCATTGGACACTTTGAGCCTTCTCTACCAGGGACTAAGATTGTGGCTGATCAAGTTGTGGTCTCAGCTCCACTTTCCTGTCTGTGTGCTATTATCCAAGAATCACTTCTCTGTCCAATATTTAACTACCTCAGCGTTGAATAAATAGAAACAAAGAGACATCTCAAACTTGTGGGGAAGAGAATTCCTACTTGAAATGCCTGTTTAGAATTTCTGCTCATCCTTCTTATAGAGTCATAAAGCATGTAAATGTGTAAGTGCTGACCAGATATCCCATTGTGATCGAGTCTGATTTGAGAGCATTTGTCTCATATTCCTCTAAACCTCCTTATTCAAATACCCATCAAGATTCCAGACTCCACCACTTCCTTTGGGAGATAATTCTATATGGATACCTCCCTCTGTATGAAAACATTGCGTCTAATTTCCCTCTAAAATATTTCCCCTTGTACCTTAAAAAGGGAATCCAGTCTGAAAAGCAATCCTCTACAACCTCTGTCTCCTATCTTCAATTTAATTTTGTATTCAATTGGCTTGGGTCTGCTGGTTCCCATGTAACCTAACCTTACTAACTTGCCTAATATGCAGAATCTTTTCGAACAACTTGTTCCAGTCTGTATGGAAAGCATCTACAACACTGCCTTCATCAACCTGCTTTGTCATCTCTTTAACAAACTCAGTCAAATTCGTACAAAACGATTTATCATGCAAAAAGCCATGGGGATTATCCCCAGTCAACCCTTGCATTTGAAAATGCATGCAATTGGCTATCCCTCAGAATCCCCTCCAACAACTCACCCACCACTGATGACAGGCTCACTGGTCCAGAGTTCCTTGTGTTGTTGGGTAACTGTTTTATTTTCTACTACCATTTGGTCACAGCAAATTATCGTTGTAACCAGGTTGATGATATGGCCAATATTATAGGTCTCACATTGGGTCAGGGTCATCCTCGGAAGAGGTCAGGTTGATTTCCTTCATTTTTTAAAATAACAAATTCATGACGAAAACAAAGTTCCTCAAATTATGATGGAAAGATGAATGTCAAACTGAATAGAAATTTAAAAAAAATATATAATTGATATTTCCATTTCTGAAAATGCTGAGGAGCACAAACATGTACCATAGACCGTAAATAATTATGATGGACCGTAAATATTTATGACCGTAAATAATTAGAGCAGAATAAAATGCCATTTGGCCCATCCAGTCTACTGAGCTAGTGATCATGGCTGACATGCTTTTCAAGCCAATTCTCCTGCCTTCTCACAACAAGCCTTGATCCCATCATTAAGCATAACTTATCTCGTTATATCCTAAAGATGCTAATGTGTCTGTGTGTCCGTGTGGGTCTGTGTGCATGTATTGTCTCTGTGTGATACCCAGTGTTCTGCCCTGTGCTCCATGTTGGAGAGTGGGGTTTTAGCAGTTTTGAGGCACACCTTTGTAACTGGGTCTGTGCCTATTCATTGAACGCCTGTGTTAATCATTCTCTGCAGCTCATGTGCTCATTAACATGAGGAATCCCCACAACTGTTAGTGATTCAGACCAGGCTTCTCACTTGCATTTCACTGACATTTGACTTAACTCTAGTACATTCGTGAAAGTGCCGGGGATGGTTTCCTGGAGGCAATGTTTTAAACTGCTGTGGAAATTCAGGAAGACCAGAGGCTTTGTTGACCCAACTCTGGATGAAGCATGGTGACTGTCGTTACGGTATCTGGATCTGCAACATGACCAAGAAATGGAGCAGAGGCTGCAGAGAGGGGAATCTCTGTAAAATGGAATGAGGGAATTGCAATCAGATCAGTCATGATTTTGAAGAATGTTGGAGCAGAATTCAATGGCTCGCTCAAACAACTTATTCAGATATTTCTTTTAGTAATCAGCCGATTTCCCTTTTTTCCCAGTGCCCCAGACGGGTGGGTAGTGAGTCACCTCCTCATGTTCCTGGGAAACAGAAATCTGGGGCTTCACTAGGCTCCAGATTCCCCTGTATCCCAGTCTCGAGCAGTTGAGTGACTGCCTCCTGTTCCTTTGTCCCAGTATCGAGCAGTTGAGTGACTACCTCCTGTTCCTGTGTCCCAATTTCGAACAGTTGAAAGACTGTCTCCTGTCCCTGTGTCCCAGAATCGAGCAGCCGACTGACTACCTCCTGTTTCTCCCTGTTCCTGAGCAGCAGTTTGAATGTTCTGAATGATGCCACAAGGTTAAGAAAGTACTTGATAACAGGGAATTTCAAACTTGGAGCAGTATTAGACAAAGGAATCTAGAAACCTCGCCACCAAACATTTTATGCAGCCAGTCTGTTATTTTATTCCTGCCTCCTTTTATAAACAGGGTGAAACATATACAACAGTGCAGTGTTCTGACAATACTCCCACAAACAGGGAAGACAGATTAAAAAGAGTAAAAGATTTATAGTCTATCCCTTAGCAACCCTCATCCATTCCATCCAAACCAAGGCTGCATAAATCTTTAAACCGTATATTGTAATGAACTTGTGGAGTAAACTACAGTCACTGACTACAGCCCTGCACCTCTCACCAAGATCTTCTTCAGAAAGCGCACGAGCTGACTGACCACGTGATGCCGATGCAGGATTCCTGTTCTCTCCAAGATATTCCCCTCCTTGTTTGAAATTAATTTCCTTCTAAACGTAGACTACAAATCCCACATTCAGGCACAGTTGCAAGGCTTGCAGAGCGGATTATATTCCTGCTTTAGCTGAACACAATGAGGATGCATTTGACAGACAGAGGGATGCTGAGGCTGGGATGTACTGTTCAGCTGGTGCCAGAGACGGACTCCCATAACAGTGAACGGGAGCTCGCTTTATGAAGAAAGGGCCCAATTCACTAATTGTGTTGCAGCGAAATTGCGTTTAATAAACACACCTTTACTGGATAACTGCCTGTATATCAAATCGAGGATCAAAATTGATGGACCAACGTGATTACAATCGTTCCTATTTTATATGTTCCTATGTTTAAACATACTAAAGGTTACGAACACCGTGTGGGGAAAACTGAATTGAGGAGTTTTTCACCATGAACTAGAATGGAGGGTGCTCAGTGTGTTGAATGACCTACTCTTTTCCCGATGTTTTGGTGCAGTCTGTGGGAAAGCTCTGTAAATCCTGCCACCGGCTCTCAGATGTTAGGAAGGAGGTCTCTGCAGGGTCAACACAGTAGTATTTCCCGTTTTCAAAATACTGAGGCTGGTGCTCGGTGATCTGTACGGTTTTATCCTTTAAGACCTCAGAGCAGTTTGATACGATAGAGTGTTTTGATTGTTCGTTTCCGAGACCATTGAGGAGTGTTTCACATGTCTGTATGTCTGGAGTCACGTTTAGGCCAGCCCAGGAAAGCACGGGAGATTCACTTCCTGAAAGGACATTGAGGAAGGAAATTGGTGGTTACAATCGACATTGGCTCCAGGTTTTATTTTTATTTTATTTTATTTTTTAATCGATATTTTAGTAATTATAACGACCACCAGCTGCCACAGCATTAGTCTGGACTGGATTAGTAATCCAGTGACATTTCCACAACAACACCATCTCCACATGGGGACCACGCTGAGCTGGTTACTTTCGTGCTGCTTGACAGCTCTGTCAAAAAGAACTCCCACCAATGTGACTATCGTGACGGGACTCAGGGCGTGGTAAATGGTCAGACTCTCGATATTCCCTTGTTATGGAATTGGACATAGCTGAGTAATTTTCCACATTGCCAGGGAGATGTCAGAGTTGGAGCTGGAATGAAACAGCTTCTCCAGGAACACGGCTTGTTGTGCAGCACAAGTCTTCAGTCCTATTGCAGGAATGGAGTCAGGGCCCATTGCCTTTGTCGTATCTATTGTGTTCAGCTGTTTCTTCATGTCACATACAGCAAATCAGATCGATTAAAGACTGGCATCTGTGATTCTGCGGGTAGCATGGTGAGGGTGAGGTGGATCATCAACTCAACACTTCTGGCTGTGTACGATGCAGATAATACAACCATGTACTTTACACGAATGTTCAGGGCTGTCCCTTGATATAAGATGGCGATATTTATGGAGTCCTCTCCTGCAGTGAGTTGTTTAATAGTCCATTGACATTTATGTCTGGATGTGACAGCACTGCACAACTTTGATCTGACCTGTTAGTTATGGGATCATTTCACCCTCTGTATCAGATGTTAGTCCTGCTGTTGCGAATGTAACCAGTCAAGTGCGGTAGCTTTAATGGATTGGTATCAGGTGAAGGTACACATGGTTCTGACTCTATCATGTTCACCCAAACTCGTCGCTGAACCATAGATCAGCTTGATGGTAATGGTAGGCTGAGGGATTATACTGGGGAAAATGTTACGGATTATTGTTGATTACAATTCTGCTGCTGCTGTGATTGTACCGCACCACATGAATGCCCACTTTGGGCTCCAATACGTTCAATTCAATTCTCCTGACTATCCCCCAGTTCACACCAAGACCCATTCATCCATCAGCCATGTACTCAGTGTCTTAACCTGTTTTCTGATGTGGTAACACTTCCATTTTCCTATTCTCATTCTGCTCTCCCTGGTGTCACGCCTCCAGTTTGTTACTTTACTCAAACCCCTTAACGTTTGCATCTGAATCTTTTTCATTCACCCAATGCCATCTTCTGTGTTTGATGTGAATGTGTTCCCCTCTGTTTCTCTCCCTGACAATGATTAAGAGCTCTGCAGTGTCAGAGATGTCAGCCTTATGTAGTTTCAGACCAAGAAATTTGTGCATCTTGCATTGTCAGTCTCTTCCCAGTGCACGGTGCTCTGTGTTGGACAGGGCGTTTGAGCAGCATTAACACACGTCTGTGGAACTTGTTCAAAAACAGAAATTGCTGACGAAACTCAGCAAGTCTGTCAGCATCTTGTGGAGTGAAAGCAGAGTTAATCTTTCAGGGCCAGTGAACCTTCTACATTAGGTTAGATTACTTACAGTGTGGAAACAGGCCCTTCGGCCCAACAAGTCCACACTGACCCACCGAAGAACAACCCACCCAGATCCCATTCTCCTACATTGACCCTACACCTAACACTACGGGCAATTTAGCTCGGCCAATTCACCTAACTTGCACATTTTTGGAGTGTGGGAGGAACCCGGAGCACCCGGAGGAAACCCACGCAGACACGGGAAGAATGTGCAAACTCCACACAGTCAGTCGCCTGAGGCGGGAATTGAACGCAGGTCTCTGGTGCTGTGAGGCAGCAGTGCTAACCATCGTGCCACCGTGCCACCCACAAAGCTCCCATTTTCTCCAGCCATTTTTGCATTTTCATTTCCAGTATCCATAGTTATTTGTTTAATTGAAAATTTGTTCTGAGCCTATTCATTTCGAGAGAAACTCAACAGGTCTGGTATCATCTGCAGAGACAGAGAAACAGAGTTAGCGTTTCAAGTCCAGTATGACACTTCTTCAGAACTGAAAAGGATTGAAAAATGAGCTTTATAATCCATTGACAGATGTGGGGAGTGGGTTGACGGATAAAAGAGTGTGTGGCAAAAGACAAACATGCTGTTAGTCGTGAAGAACGAGAAGATCATGTGAAGTAGCCTAATAATTAAAATGTGAATGGGGAAAAGGGGTTCTCTGTATTGAGTGAACGATAAAGAAGATTCAACCACACAAGGTCGTAGGGAGGCCAGGAGGGAGAATGTACGGAAACTGCAGAACAGTTATAATGGGGTCAGACTGTGAAGTTGTGAAATTGTACATTTGCTCCTACAGTATGTAATGTACGAAAGTGTAAAGTGAGTTGTTACTCGTGCTTGGGTTGTGCTTCCTTGGAACATTGCAGCAGCCCAGGGTCGAAATGTTAGCATGAGAGCAAGGTAGGTTATTGAAATGGGAAGCAATGGGAAGCAATGAGAAGGTCAAGATTATTTCCACAGACGGAGTGGGAGTGTTCCTCAAAGCAATCTCTGTTTGGTCTCGCCAATATAGAGTGACTGCATTGTGAGCAGCAATGATAGGAGACCAGATTGAAAGGTTACAAGTAAAATGCTGCTTCACCTGGAAGGTATGTTTGGTTCCTTGGACAGTGAGGAGGGAAGAGGTGAATGACAGGTGTTGTAATTTCTGCAATTGCATGGGAAGGTAGAATGGGGGAGTGGGGAAGTGTTCTGGGTGATGGAGGGGACAGAGAGGGAACGTTTCCTGCGAAATGCTGACAGTGGCCGGAGGTGAAGATGGTGGAAATGGCGTAAGATGATTATGTGAACATGGATTCTAGTGCAGGAAGAAGTGTGGACAAAAAGGAATCTATCATTGTTCTGGGATAGAGGGGACGGATTGAGGGCAACACCGTGGGGGATGGGACAGTGACAGATGAAGGCCCTGGCCACCACAGTTAGGGGATTTCTGGTTTGAAGGAAAATGAGGTCACATTAGACACAGGTCACAGGAATGTGGCATCATCAAACAGAAATAACAGAGATGAACAAACTGGGAGAATTGTGTCAGCCTCCGCTGATGATGTGTTCAGCCACATGCAGAAATTCCCCCTGAATGATTGAAAAGAACCAGGCATCTAATTTGAGGATTTCTGCCTCCCATCTGGTCTGAAGCGGAATGTGAAAATAGACCCAGAGGAAGGTCAGTGAGTATACATGAGCAGACATTCAAACAGACATCCCAAACCGCTCAGTAACTATTGTTTCTGTTCAAAAAAAGGAATTCGGTAAGCAGAGGAACCACACATGGTTGACAAAAGCTCTCAAGGATATTATTGATAAGCATTAGTGGAGGGCCAGATTTATAATATTTATTTCAGGGACCATAAGCTGATGTTAGGCATGAATTTCAGCGGTGCTTCCTGATTTACCCCACAGAAAACCCTGCCATTGCTGCTCCATCCTCTTCCCTGCTCATCTCCCCTTCCTGATTCCAGGTTCTTCCTCTCAAATTACAGAGTACATTCTCTCACATTATGGTCCCCAACCCATTTCACCTGAAAGTCTTTGATCATGTCCACCTACTCTGCTGTCGCATCAAGCTGCGTTTTGTGATGCCACTTTGCTCTGGTCTCAGTGTGGCTCGGCCTCTCCATTCATGCAGTTTTACACCCTCCTACTCACATCTCACTCCGGAAAGTATCATTCTTGGAATAAACATTATTAAAAACACCTCTCCCCCTTTGCACTGAATTCACACTGTGATCCAAATTTCAAAACGTATACTCAGCCTTCATCTCACTCTGCTAAATTTCGACGCTGACTGTGTGGTACAAGAATTCCCCTTCTTATATGGTTCAGGCCAGAGATGCGCTTTCACACGGTTTGGACCAAGCAATTCAGGTGTTTGACCTCTTATTGGTACTCGTCACAGTTTCCTGCTGCCTTAGTATTGTAACATGGAGAAACACAAATCACAGTAGGAAGCTTGGGCTTAGTGTTATTTACCTGTCATTTGAATACTGTCGCAAATTTGCAGTGCTTATCTTTAAATGTTTGTTCGTGAAGTTAGTGTCAGATAGTGCGTAGGAGGTTGAGGGATGATATTGTAGAAGTTTATAAAATCATGAAAGGTTGGAATTGAGTGACCAGCCAAGGTCTTTTCCACGGGATGGGGGAGTTCAACCATAGAAGGAATAGGTTTAAGGTGAAAGAGGCAAGATTTGAAATGGATGAAGGGTCAATATTTTCACACAGAGGGTGATGTGTGAATATGGAATGGGCTGTCAGAGGATGAGTTGGAGGTGCAAGTACAGCTACAACATTTAAAACTCATTAGGACAAACATATAAATTGGAAACGCTTAGAGGCATATGGACAAAATGCAATCAGATGGGACTAGTTTAGTTTGGAAAACCTGGTCAGCATGGACAAGTTGGACCAAAGGATCTGTTTGTGCGCTATATGGTTGTATCAATCTAGAAATCGAGGAAAAGGGGAGAATAGACAAGATGTAGTCAATTGGCAAGAAATACAAAAACAAGCAGCACGAGCTTTTCCGAGCATATACAAAAGTTCAAGATGAGTCTGTGACTTTAGGTGAAATTATATAGGAAAGTATACTGAGGATAATTGGAGGGTGTGACTGAAGAATTGGCTACAGGGAGCAGACAGATAATTTACACCCATGTTTTACATCTTTCCTCATAGGGGAAGGCACAGTAAGTATATCAATGATGCAAACAAAATTGTAATAGGAGGGAAATTCTTGAAACATCTCAAACAAAAAAAACAAGGATTTTTCTTACAGATTAAGAGTAGACTAAGAGTAGACAGGCCAGCAGTAATTCATATCTGGTTTTAAAAGAAATGGTCACAGTTTTGGGATCATGGCGTCCTCTCTATCAGATGTTCGTTCTGCTGTTTGTTAATGTAAGCAGTAAGTGTGGTAGCTTGAATGGGTTGTCCTCAGGTTTAGGTACACATAGTTCTGACCATGGCATGTTCACCCACATTCATCACTGAACCGGAGATCGGCTTTATGGTAATGGTAGACTTAGAGATTATATTGTGGTTGAATATAATTCTACTACTGCTGCTGCTACTAAAGCTGCTATGATGTGCCCAGTTTGAGCCGCAATTTCTGCTGCCTGTCCTCAATTCGCACGGGGAACCGGTCACCCTTCTCCCCTGTACAGAGTGCACTATCCTGGTTTCTGATGTGGGAACACTTCCTTTTTGAAAAAATACTCATCCTGTTAGGGTATCTTCATGATGCCATGCCTCCAATTTGTCACTTTCCTCAAAAGCATTTAACGTTTTCACCTGAATCTCTTCCCCTCCGGTAATGCCATCTTCTCTTTAAAGTGAATGTGTTTCCATCTGTTTCTCTCCATGACCATGATTAAGAGCTCTGTAGTGTCGGTGATGACAGCCTTATTTAGTTTCAGAACAAATGAAATTGTATACCTTGCGTGATCATTCACTTCCCGGTGTATGGCGCTCCATGTTGGTCAGGGCGTGTGAGCAGCTTTTACACACATGTTTGAAACTTGTTCAAAAACAGAAATTGCTGAAGACACTGACAAGTCTGACAGCATCTGTGGAGTGAAAGCAGAGGTAATCTTTCGGGTTCTGTGACTATTCCTCAAAGCACCCAGGAAGTCCAACAATTATTGTTTTTGTTTCAGATTTCCTGTATCCAATGATCTTTGCTTTATTTAAAATGTATTCTGTAACTTTTCATTTTTGAAGGAACTCAGCGTGTCTGGCAACATCTCAGAGACATAGAAACAATGTTAATGTATCAAGTCCAGTGTAATTCTTCTTCAGAAGTGCAAATGATTGGAAAGTGAGTGTTTTAGTATCTTGGCAGAAGTGGGAAAGAGTGTTTGGAGGCCCAGTGTAAAAGACAAACGGGCTTTAAATTGTGGTGAAAGAGACACACTTATGTAATGGGTGTAAATTAATGTGTAAATATTAGAAATTGATTTCCTCTGTTGAATGCAACATAATCAAGACACGAACTTAGGGAGCACAGAGGAAGCGTGGACGGAAAATGAAGAACAGCCATAGTGGGTGCAGGATGTGAAGTTATGGAATTGAATATTAACTCCTATAGACTGTAACGTACCAAAGTGTAAAGTGACGTGTTACTCGAGCTTGGGTTGTGCTTCATTTGCCATGCTGAATTGCCGATTGTGTTCATGGGATAGGTTCGCATACTCTTTGGGTTGTGTTCATGGGATAGGTTCGCATACTCTTTGGAGGGTCAGTATAAACCTGTTAGGCTGAAGGGCCTGTTTTCTCATTGGAGGGATTCTAAGAAAATGCATTTTCTTAGAATCCCTAGAGTGTGAAAACAGGCCCTTCAGCCCAACAGGTTTATACTGACCCTCCAAAGAATATGCGAATCTATCCATTCTCTATCCTAATACTATACATAGACCCCTGACTATTGCACCTAACATCAACATCCCTGAATACAATCGGCAATTCAGCATGGCCAGTTCACCTAACCTGCACAACTTTGAACTGTGGCAGGACACTAGAACACCCAGAGGAAATCGAACCCAGTTCTCTGATGTTGTGAGGTAGCAGTGCAAACCACTGAGCTACCGTGCCATCCAGGGCCGAAATATTATAAGACCACAAGTCTATACGAGCAGAAATGAAGCCATTCGGACAATCAAGTCTGCTTCGCCATTCGATCACGAATGATAGATTTCCAACCCCATTTTCCTGCTTCCTCTCAGTAATCTTTGATCCACTTGTCAATCAAACCTTATCTGAGTCTGTTTTAAATATACTCAACGGAACATAGAACATAGAACAGTACAGTACAGAACAGGCCCTTTGGGCCACGATGTTGTCCTGAGATTTAATCTTCATGTAAAATGTAGTAATTTAACCTACGCACCCCTCAGCTCACTGCTATCCATGTGCATGATCAACAGTCGTTCAAATGTCCCCAATTACTTTGCTTCCACCATCAGAGCTGGCAACGCATTCCATGCATTCACAAATCTATGCATAAAGAACCTACCTCTGATGTCTCACTTTTACCTTCCTCCTAATATCTTCAAACTATGACTTCTCTTACTAGTCAATCCTGCCCTGGGGCAAGGTCTCCCAGTATTGACTCTATCTATTCCTCTCATTATTTTGTACACCTCGATCAGCTCTCCTCTCTCCTCCTTGTCTCCAGAAAGAAAGATGCAAGCTTGTTCAACCTTTCTTCATAAAGCAAGCCCTCCAAGCCAGGCAGCATCCTGGTAAACCTTCTTTGCACTCTCTCCAAAGCCTCTGTATCTTTCCTATAGTAGGGCATCCACAACTGGACACAATATTCCAAGTGTGGTCTCATCAGGACTTGTAGAGCAGCAGCAAAACTTCGCGGCTCTTAAACTCGATCCCCCTATTAATGAAAGCCAAAACACCATATGCTTTCTTGACACCCGATCCACTTGGGTGGCAACTTTGACGGATCTATGCACTTGTGCACCCACATAACTCTGTTCCTCCACACTGCCAAGAATCCTGTATTTATTGCTATATTCAGGATTCAAATTTGACCTTCCAAAATGCATCACTTTACATTTATCCAGTTTGGACTCCATCTGCCATTTCTCAGCCCAGCTCTGCATCCTGTCTATGTCGCGCTGCAGCCTACAGTAGCCCTCTATACTATCGACGTCACCTCCAACCTTTGTGTCATCAGCAAAATTGCTAACCCACACCATAACCTCCTCATCCAAGTCATTTATAAAAGCTACAAAGAGCAGAGGCCCAAGAACATAGCCCTGTGGGATCCCTCTCAATACTGTCCTCCAAGCAGAATACTTTCCATCTACAACAACTGTCTGCCTTCCGCCAACCAGCCAATTCTGAATTCAGATAGCCAAATCTCCCTGTATCCCATACTTCCTGACTTTATGAATGAGCCTTCCATGGAGAACCGTATCAAATACCTTGCTGAAGTCCACATGCACCACATCCACTGCTCGACTGTCGTTGACCTGTCTTGACACCTCCTCAAAGAAATCAATAAGATTTGTGAGGCATGACCTGCCCCTCATGAAGCCATGCTGATTGCCTTTAATAACACAATGCTTTGCCAAATAGTCATAAATCCTATCCCTCAGAATTTTTTCCTAACTTTGCTGACCGCAGACGTAAGGCTGACTGGTCTCTAATTGCCAGGGATTTCCCTATTACCCTTCTTGAAATAAGGAACAACATTCGCCTCCTTCCAATCCTCTGGTCCGACTCCTTTGAAGAGTGAGGAGGCAAATATCCTCACCATCAGCTTAGCAACCTCCTTTCTTGCTTCCCAGAGCAGTGTCGGATAAATCTGGTCTGGCCCTAGGGACGTATCCATCTTAATGTTTTCCAAAATTGCTAGCACATCAACTTCATCAATATTGATCTGGTCAAGACTGATCTGGCCCAGCTCCTCTAAGTTTCATTTACAACAAGTTCCCTTTACTTGGTGAAAAGCTAATCAAAAAACTAATTTAGGGCTTCCCCTATCTGCTCAGACTCCACGCATAAGTTCCCTACGCAAATCCTGGTTGGCCCTCCCTTCTCCCTGATCATTCTCTTATTCATCACATATGAGTAAAATGCCTTTGGATTCTCCCTAATCCTTCTTGCCAAGCCTTTTTCGTTCCCCATCATCGCTCGCCTCAGTCCTTTTCTGATCTCCTTTCGAGCAAGCCTGTAATCGTCTAAAGCTGTGCTAGATCCTTGCTTCCTCCATCTTACGTAAGCTGCCTGCTTCCTTTTCACGAGACGTTCCTCTGTTCTCGTCATCCAAGGTTCCTTAATCTTACCCCTTCTTACCTGTCTCAGAGGGACAGATTTGTGTATCACTCACAACAACTGCTCCTTAAACAGTCTCCACACGTCTGCTGTGCCCTTTCTGTGGAATAATTGCTCCCAGTCTGGGCTTTTGCCCGAAACGTCGATTGCTGTGCTCTTCCAGCACCACTAATCCAGTATTTGGTTTTCAGCATCTGCAGTCATTGTTTTTACCCAGTCTGTCCTTCCCAATTCCTGTCTGATAGCATCCTAATTTCCTTTTCCACAATTAAATATCTTCCCTCGGAAACTGCTCCTTTTACTCTCGCAGACTATGCTACATTTGAGGCAGTTGTGATCACTTTCATCAAAGTGCCCTCCCAACGTGAGTTCTGACACTTGTCCTGGCTCCTTGCCGAGCACCAAATCCAAAATAGCCTCTCCCCTCGTCGGTCTGTCTCCATACTGAGCAAGGAAGCCGTCTTGAGCACACCTGACAAAAACGGCTTCATCCACACCATCTGCACTTCGGAGGTTCCAGTCGATATTGGAAAAGTTGAAATCACTCATAACAATAACCCTGCTACTTTTGCATTTTTCCAGAATCTGCCCGCCTATGAGATCTTCAATCTCTCTACTGCTATTAGGTGTATTGTAGAAAACCCCAAATGCGGTGACTGTTCCCTTGCTATTCCTAACTTCCACCCATACTGACTCAGTCGACAAACCTTCCGCAACAACCTTCATTGCTGTAGCTGTGACGCACTCTTTGATTAGCAACTCTATACCCCCTCCTCATTTTCCACCCACCCTATTCTTTTTTAGATTAGATTAGATTACTTGCAGTGTGGAAACAAGTCCACACCAACCATCCATCGAGCTACACACCCAAAACCATTCCCCTACATTTATCCCTTCAATGAACACTACGGGCAATTTAGCACAGCCGATTAATCTAATCTGCACATCTTTGGATCATGGGAGGAAACCCACGGGGGAAATTTGCAAACTCCGCACAGTTAGCTCCCTGACATGGGAATTGAACCCGGGTCTCTGGCATTGTAAGGCAGCAGTGCTAACCATTGTGCCACCGTGCTGCCCCGAAACATTTTTAAGCGTTCTAAACCCTGGAACATCAAGCAACCATCCCTGCCCCTGTGAAACCTAAGTCTCCGTTATGGCCACGACATCGTAGCCCCACGTAATGAACCATGCTCTACGTTCATCACTCTTATTTCGGACATTCCTTGCATTAAAGCAGACGCACTTTATCTGATCCCTTTGTTTCATCGCGTGAGAAACCTTCCTGATAGATTCAATATATCCTGTCACTCTCCCGTCTGCAACTAACCCCCTCTCAGACATGTGGTCTTATTCCTACACCCCTGCTAAACTCATTTCAACCGGCCAGAATCACACGAGCAAACCTCCCAAACAGGCCATTTGTGCCCCTCCAGTTCAGGTGCAACCCGTCCTTCATGTACAGGTCCCACCTTACCCAAAAGATATCCCGATGGTTTAGCTATTTAAAGCCCTCCCTCCTGCACCAGCCACGCAGCCACGTGTATAGGTACATTCTCCGACTGTTCCTCATCTCACTCGCTCGTGGCACGTAGCAAACCTGAGATCACTACTCTACTCGTCCTACTCTTCAGCTTCCAAACTAACTCTCTGTAGTCACTTTTCAGACCCTCAGTCCCTTTCCTGGCAAGATCGTTGGTGCCAAATGATTTGGTTTCCACAGCCTTCTGTGGTAAGGAATTCCACAATTTCACCACTCTCTAGTTAAAGACGTTTCATCTTATCTCCGTTCTGATGGGTTTTCCCTTTGCTCTAAGCCTGTGTCCTCCTGTGCAAACGTCCTCACAATTCTGTCTGTATCCAGGTAATTCAGTATTATGTAAGTTTCAATTTGTATCCCCCCTCATCCTTCTAATCTCCATCGAGTATAAACCCAGATCCTCCAACGTTCCTCGTGTTATTTTTTCATTTCTGGTGAACCTTCTCTTGACACACACCAAGGCTAATCCATCCTTCTTGATGTTTGAGGCACAAAATACTGGAATTGTGGTCTGACCAGAGCCTTAGAAAGCCTCAGAATCCCCACCATTATATCCTACTCCTCTCGAGATGAATGACAACATTGTATCTGTCTTCTTAATTATGACTCAACCTGCAAGTGTATCTAAGGCGAATCCTGCGCTTGGAATCCCAAGTCACTTTGTTACTCAGATTTCTGAATTTTTTCCCATTTAGTAAATAGTCCATGCCTGTATTCTTCATACCAAAGTGCATGACCTCACACTGCCCCACATTGTATTCCATCTGCTACACCTTTTCCCACTCTCTTAAAATGTTGAATTCTTTCTGCAGGCTCCCTGCCTCCTCAATGCTATATGCCCGTCCACCTATCTTTGCATAATCTGAACACGTAGTCAGAATGCCTTCTGTCCCACCACTCAGATCATTAACCTATAAGGTGAAATGTTGTGGTCCCAACATTGGCTCTTGAGGAACACTGGTAGTCACCGGCTGCTATCCTGACAGGGACAATTTTGTCCCCACTATGCCTCCTGCCAGGCAGCCAACCTTTTATCCATGCTAGTACCTGGCCTCTGACACCATGGATCCTTATCTTACTCTGCAGCCTCCTGTGCGGTACCATATCAGAGGCCTTCTGGAAGTTCAGATAGGTAACTTTCTCTGGTTCAACACGTCGTTACCTCCACAAAGAATTCTCATTATCCTGACAGAAATGTAGGTTATTGAAATGGGGAGCAATCAGAAGGAAATGGTCATTCCTACAGACAAAGTGGAGATGTTCCTCAAAGCAGTTTCTGTTTGGCTGACTAATGTAAAGGAGACTGCACTGTGAGCACCAATGACAGGAGACTGGATTGAAAGAGTACAACTGAAATGCTAATTGACCTTAAAGGTGTGTTTAGGATCTTGGACAGTGAGGAGGGAAGAGGTGAATGCGCAAATGTTGCAGCTTCTGCATTTACATGGGAATGTGCCATGGGGTTGTGAGGAAATGTTCGGGGTGATGGAGCGTGCCACAGAAGGAATACTCTCTGAAATACTGAAAGTGGATGGGAGTGGAAAATATGTTTGATAGTGCTGTCCTGCTGGAGGAAGTGGAAGTGGGGGAGGATGATTCTGTGAATGCAGCTTCTAGTGCAGTTGGAAGTGAGGGCAAGGGGAGATCTATCATTGTTCTGGGAAGGAGGGGATGGAGTGAGGACAGAAGTGAGGGAGACGGGACAGTCACAGCTGAAGGCTCAGTCCATCAGACTGAGGGGATTTCTCGTTTGAGAGAAAAGGATGTCATGTGGAAAGCTTCCCACTGGAATGTGACATCATTGAACAGAAATCACAGAGCCAGAAAAACTGACAGAATGGAGTCACTCTCCATGTGTTCAGCCACATACTTACGTTCCCCCTGAATGACTGAAAAGAGCCAGGCATTTCAAATGCAGATTTATGTAATATATCTGGTCAAATACGGTGTGTGGAAATAGACACAGGTGAAGGTCAGCAGATGTGTGGGGGGTGGGGGAACATTTAAGCAGATACTGCTTATTAATGCTCAGCTATTATTGACTGTGATCAAAAAGAAGATGATATGAAGATGTGAAGACGAACCACCCATGATACACAAAGGCTGTGAAGGATACTAATCAATCACAAACTAATGAATTCAAATTGGTGAGCTCTAGCGTTGGCCACATTTGGGAAGTTTGCTTTTGGAACCAGAAGCAGATTGTACAAAACAAAATACAAATAAAAATATTCCAAAACTGGTAAGAAATATGAAAAAAAACTAACCTCAAGAGTTTTCCCATATCGAATAAAAAAAGTTCATGATGTGCGTGTGACCCTTAGAAGAAAGGCAGTAAAGAACATGTGGGACACCTGGAGGATGTGACTGGGGGACTGGTTTCAGGGAACAGGCAGAGAATTTAAAACAGTATTTTACATTGTTCCTCACAGGTGAAGGCACAAAGTGTTTCAATATTATAAACAAAATTGTAGTCAGATGAAAGTTTTGCACTGTCTCTAACAAAACGAACAAGGCATTTCTCAAACAGAAAAAACCAAGGGTAAACAGCTCATCAGTAATTCATAGCTTGCTTTTATAGAAGTGGTTACAGAGTGACTGGAAGCACTGTGTGAAATATTCCATAACTCTCTGGATTACAGGAGTGTTGCAGTGAAACTGGCGAAACTCCAAAGTGGCGCCTGTCTTCAAGAAGAGAGGGAGTCTTCAAGTGTTTAGGTGCTCTCTTTGCCTGAATTGTGGAGCATATTTGAGAGGCTTAATGGCCTCATGATGCACTTTCATCCTGAGTGATTTTTAAAAAAAGTAAAACTCTGCTCCTTCCACTGATGCGTTACATACTGGGGGATGAATATTTTTCTCAAGTTGAATCATTTTTAAAATTATCTGGAACACTGTACAAACGATACATCCAGACAATTCTATAAACTGTACTCATAAAAACATTTCAGAACCTTGTGGGGGTATTGCGAAGGTGAGAGAGAGAGAGAGAGAGAGAGAGAGAGAGAGAGAGAGAGAGAGAGAGAGAGAGAGAAGGTGCTGTATTGCGGTGGTGAGAGTCATGGAGCCTTATTCTGGGGAAGGCTCTAACAGATATACAGTGAGTGTGAGAGAGTAGAGAGAATACGGAGACCCTTATCCTGACAGAGCGGGGAAGGTGCTTTTCCGGTATTGCTGGACATTTCTTCGGACCGTAGATACTGCACTGAGCTGGGTGGTGTGCTCAGCCCATGCTCGGTGAGTCTGGTGGTGTGGCTCCCTCTGGGAAGAGAATTATCCCCCTCTGTACGAGACCATTCACCAGGACTTCCGTGCCCCTGCCGACAAGCTGTGGTGTAATTTCCCTAATCTTCCATGCTCGGGGTAAACTTTGCAGGGCAGCTCCAAACTGAGAAAGCTCAACCGTGTGGCCATTGGACTTTTAATGATGGCAGCAGTACCAGGGATCACTGCATATCCAGCGGCATCCGAGAGTTGGTGTGTACCTCCATACATGATGTGTGGGAAAATTGGGCTGGCATTGAATGAGAGGGACACCATGGAGTGAGGTGGATAGTTAATGAGGTGAGTTCGATAAGATAACACCAGGAAATAGCTCTGCCTCATGCGGACATTCCTTCTGTCACACTCAATGAAAATGGCACTAAGACAAATTATTGTCAGATTCAGCCCAATGAGTCGAAGACTCTTCTGACCCTACTTCCAATTACAAAGCTGCAGGACAAATGCTTATCCAAAACACCCACTATTCCTGTAAACGTTGGCCTATATTGCAAGCTGCTATCGAAATGTTTTCCTTTCACAATTTTTAAACCTTCCATCAGATCCTTCTCTGAAATTCTCTCTCAATCTCACCCTGTCTTTTAACCAAGCTCATCCCATTTGTTGGTATTTAAACTGATTCCCTCACCATCTCTCTCTGGCAGTGAGTTCCACATCCACAGCACTCCCGTGTCATGCCACAATGGAGGTATGGAGATGGAAATGGAGGGAGCTGCACATCCTGTCACTTCCAGCATGAGCTGCAAGTTTCCCCTCGCTGGGCAGTGATCTAACACAGTGTTACTCAGCAATGCTGTGATTGGTGTACACTGCTGTGTATGCTGGGAAGGTAACTGCTCCAGATTAATAGATAAATTCACTGCTATTCACTGCACAGCTCCCCATACTGCACAGATATCCAGTCCGTGTGTATAGAACAATGCCTTTGTATGTTCTGCACAGCACCCTGTGCTGAACAGATCATCTAGAACAAGTTTATAGATCAGTGCACTGTTGGACAGATGAGTCGTGAACTGGTGAGCTCTAAATAATGTTCGATCCTCGACGGATTGCTGAGTAGTACACTAGCCTGGTCTACGCAGTGCTTCATGCTGAGCAGGTATCTCATCTGGGCTTATACATGTCCGGGCTGGATCTTAGAGATGGATTAAGTATCTGATATAATTCCTGACATGATTATCACTCCTCCAGCTCGGCCCATTCCCCTGGTATATATGAGGTGCTGTGTTTGAGATAGAATTTACTTGATCAAAATATTCGTCATTGAGCAAAACACAATTTATTCGAAAACTGTTGATAAAAGACAACAACAACAAAAGGAAGAGGAACTTGCAATAACATCATTTTGTTGGAAGACTTAGCAGAATAATAGTTTATTTAACTACTATACAGTAAGTGCTCCAATATGGCATCATCCAATTGCACACAAATGTCAAAAAATAAATGCAGGAAACTGACATGCAGTTCTCCAATCCAGGAGGAAAGAACATCAAAAGACAGTTCCAAGAGAAATCACAGAGTCAATGTGAAGCACCCGGGAGAGATTTCCTGCCTTCCAACCCTGCTGAGAACCCAGCAATAACTGGCAAAAAGGTAAAACTAAGAATCCTGGTTCTGTGAGAGTTTGATCATCACTCCACAGGACCAGGCCGCGGGTGCAAGAACACAAGGAATAGACTGTATCTTCATCGTCTATGGCTCTGTAGGTGTCTCTCAAAAATGCCTAAACCCATCTAAGCCGTTAAATGCTGTACAGACAAAAGTCAAAGTTAATCATTAATAACTAAAACGAAAAGATGCAACAGGCCTGGTGATCAGACACAGACGGCCTCGGGAGCCCAGCAATTCCTACACTACCAAAACACGGCAGAATTATCGAGCTTGTGAAGAGAAAGAATTGTCTCTCTCCATCACTTCTAAGTTTACAACTGGAGATGTGCCTTGAGCCAAATAATCAGCGATATCTAAATTCCACCCACACCAAGTATTATTGTGATACATCAGAGTTGCCGTGAAATGGGTTAACTGGAGCTGTTTGTTCAGTGACTGTGATAATATCAGTCTTCCTGGACCTAACTGGGTCACTGGAGGATTTTCCTCTTCCATAATGAGGGACTTACTTCACCTTGTTATGCCATAGTATTCGGGGTAGAGTCAACCTCAACAAGATTGGGATCAGCAGCTACAGAGAAAGAGAGAGAGAGATCAGAATCTGAGAACATTAGGCTGGAATGTTCCAACAATGAACAGGAGATTATCCTGGGCTGTTTATTGCCTTTCACAGGATTGGCCGCGGTTACATTTGCGGATACGATCCGTACTGTACATTATTCAAGCTGGGTACTATCCCATCCTCGCAATTATTGGTGTTCCTGGTAAGTCTATCTCTGTCAATTCTATAAATGATGCTGAATGTTATTGCTATTCTGGTTGATTATACTTCACAAATACATATACTTTCCGTCACAAACGCCACTTCCTTCTCATGCATTTCCAAACTACTTACTCATAAACATCTGAGAAGGAATAAGACTGTTCGGAACCTTGACTCTCCTTTTTACCGTGAACTGTTTTATGCCTCCATATTCTTTCTATGATCAAATCTGCCGACACCCACCTTCATAATATCCCCAATTTCTAGCTCTGCCTGAGTTCTGTTGCTGACCTCGCCATGACCTACCCCTTCGTTAACAACAGATTTTCTGGCTCCAGTTCTCTTCTGACCTCTCTTCCAGTTCCAAATAGTTTGACCACAAACATGTTCTTGTCTCTACAGTTACTTCACAACAGGGACTCTTAAATAGAGTAATAATGTCACTGACGGTGTAATTCAGTGACACAGGATATGAATCCAGAAGCATTGTCTGAAATCCTACCACAGTCGATGACTAAATTTAAATTCCAATGGCAAAAATTGGAATGAAACCTAATTTCACTCATGGTAATCATAAAACATCAGCATTTGTTATCTTATTTTATTGATAACCTTTGGTAAAGAAACCTAACATGTTTGCCCTGTCTTAACTAAGTGTCACCCCAGACCTACAACAATATGGTTGCCTCCATATTGCCTTGACAAATAGCCGCGTGGTCAAGGGCAGTTGTGATGAACAACAAATGTTGCCCTTACCAGTGATGCTGTAGGGAAGCTAATCTGCTCAGTTTGGACTCAATGGGCTGAATAGCCTCCTTCCGCACTGTAGGGATTCTATGATGACAAACTGGAGATGGAAACTACGCTGAAGATCTCCTGCAGATGTGTCCCACGGCTGAGATGATTGATGCCAACCAATGATAATTATCTTCCCTTGTGCCATGAATAAATCCAAAAAGTGTAGAGGAACTTAGTTAATTCTCATGAAGTGCGATTGACCAGAAGGAGATTTATCAGGATGCTGCCTGGACTCGAGGGCAGGTCTTATAGAGAAACCATGAGGGAGCGAGGGCTTTTCTCAGTGGAGGTGTACAAGATGATGAGAGGCATAGAAAGTGAATAGCCAGAAGCATTTTCCCAGGGCAAAAATGTCTGTGACTAAGTGGCATAATTTTAATGCAATGGGAGGAAGGTTTAGGGGAGATATCAGCGATAGAGTTTTTACACAGAGAGTGGTGGGTGTGTCGAATGCACTGCCAGCAGTGGTAGTAGAGTCAAATACGTGAGGGAAACTTAAGAGACTCTTGGATCGGCACATGGAACAAAGTGAACGGAAGCATGTAGGTTAGTCTGATCTTAGAGTAGGATAAACAGCACAACGTCGAGGGCTGAAGGTCCTAACTGCATGCAATCATGTAGAATTCTGAGCTCAAATACTTCATGAATTCATGTAAAACTGGGTTATCTCACTTTTTAGATTAGAATCAAACTAAACATCATGGCCTAGACAGAGAACACAGGGGGCAACACCATCACCATATTGTCTAGCTATCGCCATTGATCGCAGCTAACCTGAGAATGCAACTTTAAAAAAAGGTTTTTGTGATTTTCATATGAAGGAAGTGAAACTATCATGGTATTCTAACAGATGAAAGGCTTAGCAATCAATTTTCCAATGTATAATTTCAGTTACATCTCACTGCAAATTTCTGACATAAATTCTGTGTTAGGATGGAGCCCTCCACTATCACCTGATGAAGGAAAGCTCGTGTGCTTCCAATTAAATCTGTTGGACTATAACCTGGTGCTTTGTGCTTTTTAACTTTGTACACTCCAGTCCAACACCGACATCTCCACATCAACACTGTTCTTTGTTCTGTATTCTCTGGAAGTGCTCAAGAAGACTTGGACATTGAGGAATATTTGAGACTTGGAGCAGGTCAGCCTTGATTTGAGTGAAGGGCAAGGCAGGCTTAGGATGTGAATGACCTGTCCCTGTTTCTGATGCTCTCCCATTCTGTTATTGGAAAGTTAGTTGGTGTTGTTTTCCTGGAAGGTCTTTTATGGAATATTGCAATCAGGGAGACCAACGGATTTTGTAAGGCATCGCTGGGTGAGCCTTTGGGGGCTGTATTCACAGTGAATCTGGGTCGACAACATGATCAACAAATGAAGCACAAGTTACAGAGAGGGGAAGCCCTGTAAAGAGAGATGAGGGACCTCTTTTATATCAAGCCTGTGTCTTCTAGTTACATTTTCCAAAGCTCCCAAACCGTGTAGGAAAGTCTTGAGGGACGAAATGGTCTCCTCTGTTTCTGTGCACCATGCTATAACAGTTAGTGGACTCCAATAGCTCCTGTCTAGCCTGTTTGAGGGGTTGAATGGAACGCAGAAACATGGGACTGACGAACAAGAGTGGGTCATTAGAGAATTTGAGCCTTCTCCACCAGGCATTAAGATTGTGGCTGATCAGATTGTGGTCTGAGCCTCATCTTCCTGCCTGTGTCCCATTATCCGTGACTCACTTCTCTGTCAAATCTTTAACAAACTCAGCTGTGAATACTTGTAATCAGAGAGGCACCACAAACTTCTGGGGAAGAGAATTCCCATTCGAATCGCCCTTTTAGAATTTTCCCTCATCGCGTTGGGAGAATAAGAGAGTCATACAGCATGGAAACAGATCCTTTTGTCCAAATTGTCCACGCCAATCTGGCGTGTTAATCGGATCTCGTTCCACTTGTCAGCATTTGGCCCACATCCCTCTTAACCATTCCTATTTATGTACCTTTCCAGATATATTTTTAACGTGTTATTGTACCCACTTTCACCACTTCCCCTGACAATACACCCACCAGCCTCTGTATGAAATGTTTCACCTCAGGTCCCTTCTAAGTCTTTGCCATTTCACCTTCACACTATGCGGTCTAGTTCTGTACGCCCCTGCCCATTCAGACTATCTATGCCCCTCAGGACATTTTTAAACATCTGTCATATCACCATTCAGCCTCTGACAGTCCAGGGGAAAAAAGCCTCAACCTGTTCATCATCTCCCTGTAGCTTAAACCCTCAGGTTCCAGAAAATCCTTGCAAATCTTTTCTGCACCCGTTCAAGCTTAACAAAATCCATCCTTTAGCAGAGTCAACTGACATGTACGCAGTATTCTTAAAGTGGCCTCACCTACGTCTTGTACAAGCACAACATGCTCCCCCTACTCCTATACTCAATGTTCTGACCGATTACGGCAAGCATGCCAACTACATTCCTCACCACTCTACCGACCTAAGCTACACTTTCAAGGAGCAATGAATCTTCACCCGGAGGTCTCTTTGTTCAGCAACAATCCCAAGGGCACGACCCTGCTTTAACTTACCAAAATGCAAAACCTCACAAATATCTAAATTAAACTCCATCTGCCAGTCCTTGGCTCATTGATTGTCAAGGCTCCCGTTATATTCTTCACTGTCCACTGCACCACGTTGGTGATGTTATCTGTAAACTTACTAACCATGCCTCCGATAATCAAATCAAAATTGTTTACATCCGTGATGAAAAGCAGTGAGCTTACCACTGATTCTTTCAGCACACCGCTGGCCACAGGTCTTCAGTCTGGAAAACAATCCATTACCTTCAATCCAATTTTGTATCCAATTGGTTAGTTTTTCCTCGATTACATATAACCTAATCTTAGTAATCTGCCTACGAAGAAGTACCTTATTAAATGCCTTGCTGAAGTCTGTGTAAACAATATCTACCACAGTGTCTTTTTCAATCTTCTTTGTCACCTCTTCATAATACTCAATCACATTTATTAGACATGATTTCCATCACACAAATCCATATTGACTATTCCTAATCAGTCCTTGTCTTTCAAAATAGATGTAAATCCTATCCATCAGAATCCTCTCCAACGAACGCCTCGGCGCTAATGTTGGCTGATTGAGTCGATAATTCCCTGTGTTGTTTTGGCTTACTGCTCCCTTTTCTAGCCCCACTCCTCCACTGGCCACAAAGTATTATAACTAAGTTGGTGATATGGCCAATGATATAGTTCGCAGAGTGTGTCAGGGTCAGTGTTAGGAACAAGTCAAGCAGATTTCTTTAATCTGCTGAAACAACACGTTTATGACCAAAAGAAATGTACTCAAACTATGATGGAAAGGGGAATGACGAGAGGATATTGCAAATAAGTTCATTGATATTTTGCTGAGAAACACACACACACACACACACGCACACGCACACACACACACACACGCATGCACGCACACGCACACACACATATGGATTGTCGATAATAAACTGAAAAGCGAAATATCTGTAAAGTTAACTTGAAAGAACATTGTCCAAATACGATTCGAAGTCATGACCAAAGGAAAAATGAGAGTTTGACCCAAATGCTGTTCTATTTGTAGAGTCATCATGTCCTACAGCATGGAGAGAGGCAGAGAGGCCCTTTGGCCCAAACTCGTCCATGCTGACCCAAATATCCAACCACACTAACCTCATTTCCCAGCACATGGCCCTTAGCATTCTCGACCTTTCCTGTCCATGTACTTGCCCAAATGCCATTTCAAGATCGTTAATATAAATGCTGCAACCACGTCCGTTGGCAGCTCATTCCTTTTGTGTACCACTCTCTGTGTAAAACAGTTTCCATCAGTTTCCCTTATATTCATTCCCCTCTCACCTTAAACTGATGCCCTCTCCTCCCCGATTCCCCAACTCTCGGGAAAAAAGGCTTGATCTATCCTATCCATATAAACTTCTATAAGATCCCTCTCAGTCTCCGATTCTCTAAAGAAAAAAGTCCTCGCTTGTCCAACCTCTCCCTACAATTCATACTGTTAAGACCTGGCAATATTTTTGTAAAATCCGTCTTCACACATTCGAAATTAAAAACATCCTCCTGATCGCAATGTGACTAAAACTGAACACAGCACGACAAGTGCAGCCTCACCAACATCCTGTATAACTGCAACATAACTTCCCAGCTGCTCACCTCCATATCCTGACCGATGCTTGCTAGTGTGGCAAAAGTCTTCTTCACTACCATGTCTAACTATGACCCCACTTTCAGAGAACCGTGGACCTAAACTCCTTGGTCTCTCTGCTCTGCTACACTCCTTAAGATCCTACCAATCACCATGAAACTCCGACCTTGATCTAAAGTTGCCAAAATATTCCTCGGTCCACTTCTCCAGTTTGATCAAGGTCCTGCTGCAATTTCTGATATACGTCCTCACTGTCCACGATAACACCTATTTTAGTGTCATGTTCAAGTTTCCTAATCATGCCTTGTACATTCGCAAGAATATCATTGACACCGATAACAAACAGCAACGGGCCCAGCACCGACCCCTGAGGCACTTAATGTGTCACAGGCCTCCAGTCCAAGAGCATCCTTCCACTATTACTCTCTGCTTACTACCATGAAGCCAATTGTGTGGACAATTTGAAACTCCCATGCGATTCCAACCTTCCAGAACAGCCTATCAATGGTGACCTGGTCAAAGGTCTTAGTGAAAACCATACAGACTACGTATACCGCCCTACCCTCATCAACGTTTCTGGTCACTTCATCAATGAACTCAAACAAATTTGAGAGGCATGATCTCCCACTCACAAATCTTTCCAGTCTAAAAACATCTGTTAATGATAATTACTAAAATTAATAATAACATACGAATTAGTATATAATAATAAGATGACATATTCAGTGGAGAATAAATTATCCATGGTATGTAATATTGGAACGTGCTTCACGGATGAAGGGCAGAATAGATTTTGTACCTGTGTCTTTGAACTTTTTGAAAAAGGGAAAGGTGGCATGCTGATTCCATAGTTAGTACTGCTGCCTCGTAGTGTTATGGATCCGGGTTTGTTTCCAGCTTCGGGTGACTCTCTGTGTGGAGTTTGCACATTCTCACTGTATTTGTGTGTGTTTCCTCTGGGTGCTCCATTTTCCTTCTACAATCCAAAGATGCATAGGTGAGGTGAATTTGCCATGCTAAGTTACCCATCGTGTTATGTGCATTCGTCAGGGGAAAATATAGGGCAGGTGAATGGGACTGAGTGGGTTACTGTTTTGAGGGTCGGTGTGATCTTGTTAGGCCAAATGGCCTGTTCCCATAATGTAGGAAATCTGTCAAAAAACTATTTCTAAACATATCTTATCTTTCAAAATGCATGTATATCTCATCCCTCAGAGTCTTCTCAAGTAACGTACCTACCACAGTTGTTAGGTTTCTTGGTCTATAGATCGCAGATTTCTCTTTGCTTCCTTTTTTGAATAATTGCACAACATTTGCTAATCTCCAATATTCTGGAGCCTAAACTGTAGCTAACGATGATGCAAAAGTATTAACCAGGGTCCCCGTAGTTTCTTCTGTAGCCTCTTGCAGTGTTCTTGGATGCATCTGTTTAGGACCAGGAGATTTATCCATCTTCATACATTCTAATGCATCCAACACGTCTTCTCCTGTGATATTGACTCACCCCAAGATAACACTACGACCTTTGTTAACCTCCCTAGTCTTCATGTTTTTCTCCACGGTAAAGGCAGAGGAGAAACATTCATTGAGAATCTCGCAAATCTCCTACGGTTCTCGACCTGCATGTCCACTTTGGAACTCGAGGGGTCATATTCACATTTCGTTATTCCTTTTTCTTTAATATACTTAAAGAACCTCTTTGGATTCACCCTAATCTTCTCAGCCAAAGCTCTCTTGTGCCCCTTTTCGCCCTCCTGATTTCCTCCAGGTATTCCCTCGATTCCAGCTGCCTGGACCTGAGCCACGCCTCCTTTTTTGCTGGTCAAAGTCTCAATATCTCCTGACATCCGAGGTTCCCTCTTCCTACCAAACTTGCCTTTTACCCTCACAGTAACATATAGACCTTGAACTGTAGACATTTCACTTTTAAAGTCCTCCCACTTGCAGGAGGTCCCTTCGCCTGCAAACAAACTCCTCCAACCAACCTCTACAAGCTCCTGTCTCATTCCATCAAAATTCGCCTTGCCCCAATTTTGAACTTGAACATGTGGAGCAGTTTTGTCCTTCTCTGTAACTATTTAAAAATTAATAGAACTATGTTCACGGGTCCCAGAGGGCTCCCTCACTGTCACCTCAGTCACCTGTCCTGCCCCAGATCTTAGAGTAGGTCACGCTTCGTCCCTCCCCGAGTTGCACGCTCTACTTACTGCTTGAGGAAACTATTCTGAATACACTTAATACATTTACCCATCTCAGTCCTTAATTCTATGTCATTCCCAGTCTATGTTAGGAAAATTAAAATCTCCTACTAATGCAATCCTATTGGCCCTGCATGTCTCCCCAGTCTGTCTACATATTTTTGTTCCCCTCATTCCTTGTTTATTATTTGGCGGTGTATAGTACAACCCAAATACTATCACCATTCCCTTCTTATTTATTAGCTCCCCAGACAAATCCTCACTGGATGGTCCATCAGTTATTTTATCTCTGCTAACTGCTGTGTTACTCGCCTTAATCAAAAATGAAACTCCCCGTCCCCTCTTTCCACCATCTCTGTCCCGTATAAAACACCTGTACCCTGGTACATTAAACTGTCAGTGCTGTCCCTCCCTGAGCCATGTTTCAGTCATGGCTATAATATCCCAGTCCCACGCACCGATCCACGCCCTGAGTTCATCGGCCTTACCTGTCAGCCATCTTGCATTGAAACAGTTGCAATTTAATCCAACAGGCATTCCTTGCTCCCTGTCATTGTCTAGCCTGACCTGTCTCTTCATTTTACTGTTTCTCATTACTGTATCTCCTTCCAGCCTCGCACTTGCCTCCCTGCTGTTGAGGATCCCACCCCTCCCCAACCCCAGCCAATCTAGTTGTAACCCTACCTTGCAGCAGTTGCAAACTTGCCTGCCAGCATATTGGTCCCCTTCCAGCTCAGGTACAACTCGTTCTTCCTGGACACGTCATCTTGCCCCACAAAAGATCCCAGTCATCCAAAAATCTCTGTCCCCCGCACCAATTCTTTAGCCACCCCTTCATCTGCCATATCTTCCTATTCTTACCCTCACTAGCACGGAGAACTGGAAGTAAACTGAATATTACCACTGTATTTTATCCTTTTCTCTAGCTCTCTACAATCACTCTGCAGGATGTCATCACTACTTCTACCTGTGTCACTCTGTCCTTCGTACCAATGTGCACAATGACCTGAGGCTGCTTCCCGCCCACTCCCCCCCAACCCGCAGTGAGAACGTTCTGCAGCCGCTCTGAGACATCCTGGGCCCTGGGCATGTGGAAGGCTACACACCATTCCGGATTCCCATTTGCAGCCACAGAATCTCCTGTCTTTTCCCCTCACTATCGAGTCGGATAATTACTTCTGTTGTTATTCTGCTTGCACAGCCTTCTGACAATGGGATTTCTTCATGAAACAGTTGAATTTGGCTGAATTGTTTTGCTTCAGGCAATGGGGAGATTCCAATGAATCCTCATCAGGAATCGCCCATTAGTGGGAAAGATGACTGGGCTTTTTCTCACTCCCACACATTCCTGTGATGAGCGATAGGGAAACAGAAAGGGAGCAATAGAATGTTTCACTACAGATAGGCTACATTTTCCATCTGTAAGTTAAATCAGTAACGTTATCAGTCCCACACTGAACCCAGTGAGCTCTTCTTGAACATTGTCCGAACTATATGACTCCATCACATTCTCGACTCCAGGTCAGTGTGTTATTGCACAATCAATTCATTAACAATAAATGGTCCTACTTGTTTTGAAGATTTTTTTAATATGTGCTTGCATAATGTAAAAATAAGCGTTTCATGTCTTCACAAGATTGTGTTAAAATGAATATTCTTAAACATATGCAGTAATTGCTGGAAAAGCTTAGCTTTTCTGTCAGCATGCAGGAACAGAATTCAGAGTTCAATTTTTCGGTCCAATGACCTTTCCTTTGAACCTGACTTATTCTTAAATTATTTCCCCAGTTTTATTCTCCCACACAAGAAGAAATATCCATCCGGTCTTCACCAACTACACTCATCTCAAGAACTTATATGGTCAATAAAACATCCCTCATTCTCAGGCCGAACTGTTAATTCTTCACAACGTAATGCCTTCATTCCAAGAATGCGTAAAGAGAAACATTTTTGAGACGTTTGAAAGCAATTTTGTTTTTTTTCAGTTTAGGCTGTTATAACTACACATAATACAACACATGTAATCTCAGCAATGCCCTGTACTGATGCAGAAAACATCGCTATGATCACACCCAACACCCCTTGCATGAATTAGAATCACGACATTTACCTTCCAAATCACTTGCTACATCTTCAGGTTAATTTGATGCGATTCATATACTAAGACACACAAATCTCTCTATGACACTGAGTTCTGCATTCTCCTGGCATTTAAATAATTTTCTGCTGTTTTGTCTTTTCCACGGAACAGAAAATTTCCATCACATATATATTGCACTGTTTTTTTTTTCTGCTGAAGATTTGCTCACAGCCATCCTCTGTCTGTATGTCATTGCTTGTTGCTATTACCTCCCCTAGTCTGTGCCCCATTGCAGACGCTCTGCCCTCCCCCCTGTCTGTATCCCATTGCAGAAGCACTGTCCTCCTCCGTCTGTATCCCATTGCTGATGCTCTGCCTCCCCGTCTGGATCCAATAGCAGACCCTCTGCCCTCACCCATCAGTATCCCATTGCAGACGCTCTGCCCTCCTCCTGTCTGTATCCCATTGCAGACGCTCTTCCCTCCCCGTCTGTATCCCATTGCAGATGCTCTGCCCTTCCCCTGTCCGTATCACATTGCAGACAGTCTTCCCTCCCCCTGTCTGTATCCCATTGCAGACGCTCTTCCCTCCCCCCGTCTGTATCCCACAACAGACGCTCTGCCCTCCCCGTCTGTGTCCCATTGCAGACGCTCTGCCCTACCCCTGTCTGGATCCCATTGCAGATGCTTTGCCCTCCCCGTCTGTATCCCACTGCAGACGGTATGCCTCCCCTGTCTGTATCCCACTGCAGAATCTCTGTCCTCACCCATCAGTGTTCCATTGCAGACGCTCTGCCTCGCACTGTCTGTATCCCATTGCAGACGCTATGCCGTCCCCTGTCTGTATCCCATTGCAGATGCCCTGCCATCCCCTGTCTGTATCCAATTGCAGACGCTATGCCGTCCCCTGTCTGTATCCCATTGCAGATGCCCTGCCCTCCTCCTGTCTGTATCCCATTGCAGACGCTATGCCGTCCCCTGTCTGTATCCCATTGCAGATGCCCTGCCCTCCCACTGTCTGTATCCCATTGCAGATGCTGTGCCTTCCCCCTGTCTGTATCCCATTGCAGACGCTCTGCCCTCCATCTGACATCTTTTAACTAAGCCTGAAAAGTGAGAGAGATGAGATTGGAACTCCCAGAGAGTTTAAATTGAGAATTTCTCTTTACTGAACATTGCTGCTTACTTGGTTGGTGGGACATCAATGTTTCAGAATCTCCACACAAGGTGTCCTGGTCCTCTCTGGCTCTTTCCAGGAACGTCCCCACATGTCGAGGTAGAGGGTGAGGGAACGGATATCGGGCCCTCTAACACCCTGCTTGGCCCTTTATATCCTATTCCAGGATGTTTCTCTTGGAATGGGAGTAGAGGAGGGACGGAGTGAGGGTGGGAGTGGGTGTCCCTGCTGTTAATGCTGGTATAGGGGAAGGGGGAAGTGTGAGATGTCCGGAGGGAGTCTGACCACAGTGTTGTATCCATGCAGTGGTATTAGTGTGCGGAGCTATTGCGTCAGTGACAGAAAAACTGAGGGAAGGAAGGTGCTGAATTCAACAGTGAGTGTGGTAGTGCTTGAGCCTTATTTGAGATAGAGTGTAAGCCTTGTTCGGGGGTAGGTGTTATAACAGATATACAGTGAGTGCGAGGGAGCAGAAGAATATGGTGACACTTATCCTGGTAATGTGGGGGGAAAGAATATTGATGCTTGTCCTGTATTGCTGACCAATTCTTCAGATCATCTCAGCGTTGAGGTGAGTCTTCCTGAACGTCTTGTCCAAGTCTATCAGTAATAACGTCACAGACCCTTTCCCTCGCTTCCCACAGAATCAGTTTGGGTGGATCTTACAAATAGAAAGGTGAAGCAAACATTAGTGTATAATAGATCAAAACCAAATCTCTCACGTAAAGACTTTACAACATATGCTCTGGAAATTAGGTATGCAAATATATTCAAGGGGGAGCAATGACACAGAGATATTATCACTGGGGTCTTAACCCAGAGACGCAGGTAATATTCTGGGGACATGAATTCACATCCTGACAAGGCAGCTGGTGGAATTTGAATTCAATATGTATCTGGAATCAAGGGTTTATGATGACCAGGAATCCATTGTCGATTGTTGGAAAAACTCATCTGGTTCACTGATATCCTTGAGGGAAGGATACTGCAGTCCTTACCTGGTGTAGCCTGCATGTGACTCCAGACTCAAGACAACGCTACTGACTCTTAACTGCCCTCTGGGCATCGGCAATAAATGCTGGTTATCCAGCGACACCCTCATCCTGTGAATGAGTAACAAATAATTGTGTGTGCTCCAGTAATAATGGATGGTCTCAAGTTGCACCAATACTGCAGTGACTACTAATACTGTGAAGATAAACTTCCGTAAGTGTGTATTAGGTAGGTTGAACAGTGTGTTGTAAACCAAACTAGAGAGCAGGTTATTTCAGATTTGGTGTTGTGTTGTTCGGAGGACTAATTAATAACCTTGCTCTGAAGCAGCTTTGGAGGAATAGTGACATCAATATGTTGCATTTTTACACGGCGTCTGAATACAATATCGAATGTTTGAACATTCTGGTTAAGAATCATGGAAGCCCGGAGGCTGGAGGGTCAAGCACGCTCCAATGAATTGGGGAAGTATAATATAACATTCAATGGGAGAAACAATGATTGTGAGAGTCATAGAGTCCGACAGCACGGAGAAAGTCCCTTCAGCCCAAATTGGTCCATTGGGAACAAAATGTCCATTCACATTAACCCCATTTCCCTGCTCTTGCCCCATATCCTTCTTCTTCTTTCCGCTCCGTGTATTTGTCCAAATGCATTTTAAATTTTGTGAATGTACCGCCCTCAACCACTTCTGCTCGCAGCTCATTCCATGTGCACACCACCCTGTGTGTAAAAGAAATTGCCCCTCAGGTTCCCTTTTACTCTTTCCCCTCGAATCTTAAATTGATGCCCTCTAGTTCGTGGGTTGTTCAATCATGTGGAAAAAAAGACTGAGTGCATTCACTCTATCCATGCTTCCCATGATCCTATACACTTCTATCAGATCCCCCTCAGTCTCATACATTCTAAAGTAAAAACTCCTATCTTGCCCAACCTCTCACTATATCTCAGACCATTGAGTCCGGGCAACATCCTTGTAAATTTCTTCTGCACTATTTACAGTTTAATAACATCCTTCCTATAGCAAAGTGAACAACACTGAACATAAAACTACCAGTATTGCCTCACCACCATCCTGTATAACTGCAACATAACTCCCTAATTTCGATACTCTGACTGATGAAGGCCAGTGTGCCAAATGCTTTTTTCACTGCCCTCTCTCCCTGTGACTCCACATTCAGAGAACGTTGAACCTGAATTCAAAGGTCCCTTTGTCTCAATACAATCCTTAAGACCCTGTCATTCACCATGAACCTCTTACCTTGATTTGACTTTCTAAAATGCAAGAACTGACACTTATCCGTATTAATCTCCATTTGCCATTTATTGGCCCACTTCCTCACCTGATTAAGGCACTGCTGTAAATTCTGAAATTTCTAATAATCTTCCTCACTGTCCACGATACCACCTATTTTTGTGTCACCTTGAAACTTATAATTCATGCCTGTACATTCTCATCTAAATCATAGATGTGTGTTATATATATATATATATATATATATATATATATATATATACATGGATAAAACTAACAGTCATTGCCCCAGAACCTTCATGCCTGCACATTCTCATCTAAATCATAGATGTGTGTTATATATATATATATATATATATATATATATATATATATATACATGGATAAAACTAACAGTCATTGCCCCAGAACCGACCCCTGAGACATTCCACTCATCACAGGCCTTCAGTCCGACAAGCATCCTTCCACTTTAACTGTATGTTTCCTACCATCAAGCAAATTTTGGATCTGATTTGCAAGCTCCCCCTCAATTCCATATGATCTAAACTTCCAGAGTAGCCTACCATGTGGAACGTTACTGAAGGCCTTACTGAAATCCATATACACTACGTACACCTCCATGCCCTTGTCAAAGTTACTGGTCATTTCACCAAAGCACTCTCACAATCTTTTGAGCCATGATCCTCCACGCACAAAGACGTGCTGACTGCTCATTATCACACCCTTCCTTGCCAAATGCATGTATATCTTCTCGCTCAGAATCTTCTCAAGAAACTTACCAACGAGAGATGGTAGGTTTACTGGTCTCTAATTCCCAGGTTTTTCTTTGTAGCTATTCTTGAACAAGGGCACAGCATTCGCTACCCTCCAGTCCTCCGGGACCTCACCCGTTGGCTACTGATGATACAAAAGTACCAACCAGGGCCCACACTATTACTTCTCTGTCCTCCTGCAGTGTTCCTGAATATATCTGGTCAGGACCAGGACATTTATAGAAATACTGCATCGTCTGAAAGATATGTCGACTTATTTCAGGTGAAAGTACCAAAGAGTGAGTAAGTGACTCAATGATGATTAACATAACAAATTAAAGAATATATTAATCACAAGAAGTGACTTCAGAAGAATTCCAGACATTGTGGAATCCAAAGAATTCTCAGAAAATTGCAATCCAGAAAAGGAGGGTCATGTAACTGATCAGGAAATGAAAAAGCGAAAATGCATGCAAACAAAGAGGAACACAAGGACTGCAAAAATCTATGATCTAAAATTCAAAAGACAAAAACAAATAGTCAAATGTGGAAATTTGCAATCGGGAGAGACGAGTTTCTGGTGGATAACAGGGAAATGGCAAAGCAAATGCCCAGTTACTTTCCATCTGTCTTAATGGAGTAAGACCCAGAAAATCACCCAGAAATACGAAGTGATCGTATAGGACTTGTGGAAGTAAAGACATAAAGTCAATTCATATCAGTAACAAGGCAGTATTGAACATGCAGCTGGATTGAGCATTGCTAAGCTTGACAAACCAGATGTACTTCATACCAAAATCTTCAGAAATAAATCACAAATAGAAGGATTGATTGCATTGTCGATGACTGCGTTCTATTTTCCTGTACATTCTGCAGAGTCCAGAAGCTGATGTAGATAAATGTACATTAGTAAACGTGATCCAAGCACTATAGATGAATGATCCAAGCATCTATAAAGGGAAGAAGAGATAGTGTGGAGAACTGCTGACAAATTAACTTGACATTTGTCGGGAAATTGTTGGAATCTATTATATAGGATGTGATATTGGATACTTAGACATTAACAGCAACATTGGAGAGACTCAGTATGCATTTCTGAAAGGGAAATCATACTTGACAAACTTTGGAATTGTTTGAAGTTGATTCTTGCAGCATAGATAATGGGGATCCAATAGAATTGGTATATTTTAGATTTCAGAAGGCTTTCTATCAGAACTCACACTGTGAGTTCGAAAATACAATGATGTGAAGGGTATTTGGAGGAATATATGTAAGTGGAAACTTAAAGTTTGGTTTGCCTTCCTTTAAGGGAGTCAGAACATAGATGTAAAGACATATTGAAGCAGTTTCACAGAGTATTGGTGAGACTGTACCTGGAGTATTGAGAACAGTTTTGGTGACCAAATCTAAGAAAGAATATACTGACCACAGAGGAAGTGTAATGGACATTATCCAGATAAATCCCTCAGATGGCGAGATTGCTTAATGAGGAAACTCGGCCTATGTTCTCTAGAGTTTCAACAAACCAGCGGTGGGTCACTGTGAACGTATAAAACTCACAAAACATACAGCAAGTTGGAAATTAACAGGAAATTTATCAGGCTGTCTAATCCATATTCAAGGCAAATAATGACAGGATAAGGGACAAACCATTGAAGACTGCAATAAGGAGGAAATTCTGAGCGTGGAGGGGACTGACTAAAACAGGGGCAAGGCAGGAAAAAAGAAATAAAGAAAAAATAATACAAGCATGGACTACTTTCTAAAAGGTGAGAAAAATCATAAAGCCAAAGTACAAAGGGATCTGGGAGTGCTCGTTGAGGATTCTCTAAAGGTTTGAGTCCGTGATTAAGAAAGCGAATGCAATGTTGTCAATTATCTCAAGAGGGTTGGAATATAAAAGCACCGTTGTGCTACTGAGACTCTGGTTAAGCCCCATTTGGAGTACAGTGTGCAGTTTTGGTCCCCACACCTCAAGAAGGACATACTGGGACTGGAGCGTGTCCAGCAGGGATTCACACGGATGATCCCTGGAATGGTAGGTCTAACATATGAGGAACGGCTGAGGATCCTGTGATTGTGTTCATTGGAGTTTAGAAGATTAAGGGGAGATTAAATAAAAACTTACAAGATAATACATGGCTTGGAGAGTGTGGACGCTAGGAAATTGTTTCCGTTAGGCGAGGAGACTAGGACCCGTGTACACAGCATTAGAAATAGAGGGGGTAAATTCAGAACAGTAATGCGGAGACATTTCTTCAGCCAGAGAGTGGTTGGCTTGTGGAATTCATTGCCGCAGAGTGCAGTGAGGCTGGGATGCTAAAAGTCTTCAAGGCAAAAATTGATAAATTCTTGATATCACAAAGAATTAAGGGCTATGGGGAGAATGCAGGTAAGTGGAGTTGAAATGCCCATCAGCCATGATTGAATGGCGGATTGGACTCGATGGGCCGAATGGCCTTACTTCCGCTCCTATGTCTTATGGTCTTATGGCCTTATGGACAAGATTACAGAGAATCCCCAGATAACCTACAAGTGTGTCAAGCGGAACAGAATAACCAGTGAACACGTAGGACTCATTAGTGACTTGCCAAGTTGCATCGAAACAAACTTTAGTAGTAGGAGAAAGAGGGGAGTAGTAGAAGGCTGTTTGTGTGACTGGAGGCCCGTGTCCAATGCTGTACTACGGGCATCAGTGGTGGGTCTCTTATTATTTGTGATTCGGAGGTGCTCGTGTTGAGCTGCGGTGGACAAATCTAAAAATAGCATAACACCAGACCATAGTCTAACAGGTTTATTCAGCAGCACTAGCTTTCGAAACGCTGCTTCTTCATCAACGTGCACAACCACGTGATGTAACTGATGTTGAGAGATTTTTATCCTTATTATTTGTGGTATTCATAACTGATGTAGCTGTGAATATGGACGAGGGATGGGTGTGTAATAAATAAGTTTGGATTTGATATAAAGATTGGCCGGGTGGTTTGCAGTGATGAGGAAGGCCTTATGTTACAGGTAGATACTGATGGAATGGTCAGATGGGTGGATCAATGGCAGATGGAATGTAACCCTGATAAATATGAGGGTTACTTTGGAAGAAGGAAGCAGACAGGGGAGTACTCAGTGTATGGCAGCACACTAGAAAGCTCAGAGGGTGCTTCTCCAGACATCGCTGAATGTGTCTGCTCACGTTAATACCCAATGTGGGAAAGGCTAGGGGAATGTAAACATAGCCTTTATTCATCGAGGCATAGATTATGAGAACTATGCGGAACTTTGGTGAGGGCAAGATGGAATACTGTGTGTAGTTCTGGGAACAACATTACAGGAAGGATGTGATTGTAGTGGAGGGGGTGCAAAGCAGATTCACCAGGATGTTCCCTGGGATGGAGCATAGCAGCTATGGAGAGAGGCTGGATAACCTCAGGTTGTTTAGTTTAGAGGAGAGAAGGCTGCGAGGTCTGTGATTCAGAAGGATAGGATTACGAGGTACATGGACAGTGTGGATAGACAGCAGCTGTTGCTGTTTCTCAAAGGGCCACACTTTAACAGTGAAGGATTTGCGGTTTAGTGAAGATTTGAGAATTGTTTTTCAACCAGAGCGTGCTGGTGTCTGGAATGCACTTCTTGAGAGTGGAGTTGTCATGCTGACCTCAAACCATTAGTAACGACACGGTTGTGCACTTCAAATGCTTTAAGATTCACGGCTAAGGTCTTGTGTCGGAAAGTGGGCCGAATGTCGACTTGCTGTATTTCTGGTAGTACAGAGTCTGTGCTTCTGTGATTGGATGGTTGTGGAAGGTCAATCATTGAGTAGCTTAATGTAGGAATTGATGGGTTTCTGAAGATTATCTTAACAAAGTTGATAAGGGAAAACTTGTAATATTTTCTGGAAACATGTCAATAGCAAAATTAAGAGAAAAAAAGTTGCAGATTTCTTACAGTCTGATGCCAGATAATTGAGGACCGGGAAATAGCAGAACTATGGAGCAAATACTTCAGGAATGCCTTCACAGAAGAAAACAAAACCAAGAAGAAAACTTCCTCGTCACACTAGGAAACTTCAGTCTTGTGAGAAAGAGGGAATAGAATGAAAATAGCGACTAAACAGTTTAGAGAAAGTATTGGACTGAAATTAATGGGCATAGACAAAGTCAACAGAGATTTATGAAATGGGAATCATATTTGAGAAAGTTGCTTTTCGTAAATTAATGTAGGAGGTATCAATGCCATGCGAGTGGAATCTCAGAAAGATTTTTGATAAAGCCCCAAGCCTATTGTGCAAATTCGAATCCTATGGGACTCGGGCTAATATATGGTCATAGATTTAGAATGGGAGGACTGGCAGGAAACAGGGAGTAGGAATAAAACAATGTTTTAATTTTATATGGAAGGCTTGGAGGATATTGTAAGGATCGTGTCTTGGGCTCCAGCTGTTCCCAATACCCGTCATATCTTTGGGTGAGTGACGCAAATGCAATATTCCTAAGTCTGCTGACAGCACTAAACGATGTCAGCCTGTGAGTGGATGAGGAGGATGTATAAAAGTTCCAAGGTGATTGATACAAGTGGAGTAACTGGGCAAATACGTGGCAGGTGGAGAGTAATTGGGGAGATGAGATGTTGTGTAATTTGATGGGAATAATGGACTGGCTGCCTCTCATTTGAAAAGGGATTGGTTGAAAAATGTTGCATTATAAATGAACTTAAGCTGCATTTTTGTTTATTTCTGCGTAGCCCTCCGAGTCCATGTGTGGCAATGCGTTCTGAAGCCAGAGGTCAATACTGGGAATGGCATTGGAACGCTGACCATTGCATGTAGGCCCAGCACGCAGGGAACTGTAACTTTGAAAAGAATCTGGGTCTCCCTGTACCCAATCACTTAAAGCAATATTGCAGGAGCAGAAAGCAGGAAGGAAGATAAATGCTGTATTTACCTTCATTTCAGGGGCATTTGAGTACAGGAGTAAATGTATCTTACTGCAGCTGTACAGGGCCTTGGTGAGACCCCATCTCGAACATTGTGCCGTACTGTGTGCAGTTTTGGTCTCTTTTCCTAACAGATGACAAACCTGACATTGAGGAAGAGCAGCAAAGGATGATCAGACTGATCGCTGGGATGACAGATTTGTTATGGGAGCAGAGTTTGGGGCAACTGGACCTGTATTCAATGGGGTTTAGGAAAATGAGTGGAAATCTCAGGGAAATATATAACACTCTGATACGGCGAGACAGATTAGAAGCAGGGATGGTAATTCCCCTCTAAAACAAGGGGCCACAATATTAGGCACAGACAGGCCGCTTTGCATTGAGATGAGAATAAATGCCTGCACTCAGAGACTGGCGAACCAGGGGTACTCTCTCCCAGATCAGGCTGTGGAAGTCAAGGGGCTGATTATAAATAAGGATTTCTGGAAACTAAAGGGATAGGGAGAGAGCAGGAGTACGGTGTGAAGACAGAAAATCAGCTATCATTCCAGGTTGTTCTCCAATAACGCCATAACTGTGTTCCTGTGCAACACTGTGTTGTACAAAATCATGCAATATTAATAGTGGGGTATATGGAAAAAAGAGGGTAAGTGGCGAACTCCCAAAAATATCAGTAAAAACCAAAAATTAAATTTGATCTAACACAAAATAGGACAGTCTAAATAAATCTTTAAATTACATGTTGTAATGGACCAGTGCTGTAAATGTAACGCTTTCACACGACAATCACTCACTGGTGATGTTGTATGATATATTCCTTTGCCAATACTTCTGTGCAGTGTGTGGGAATGCTCTGTCAATGTTGTCACAAGCTCTCAGCTGTTAGGAAGGAGGTCTCTGCAGGGTCGACAGGATTGTGTTTCCCGTTCCCTTTTCTGAGAACGAGGCTGGTGCCGGCTGTTCTATCCGGGTTTATCCTTTAAGACCTCGGAGCAGTTTGATACAATTGAGTATCTTGCTTGGCCGATTCAGAGACCATTGAAGAGTGTTTCACATGTCTGTGTGTCTGGAGTCACTTTTAGGCCAGACAGGAAAGCACGGGGCATTCACTTCCTGAAAGTACATTGCGGAAGGAGATCGACATTTATAATCAACCTTGAATACACGATCACAATTACTGCCACCAAGTTTTAGATCTCGATATTTTATTAATTGTTTTTAACTTGCGCCAGTTGCCAGAGAATTATCCTGGTCTGGATTAACAATCCAATGACAATTCCACAACAGCACCATCTCCACATGGGGGCGTATCGGAAACCACACTGAACCGATTATTTCTGTGCTGTGTGACAGCTCTATCAAAAATAACCCCAACCAATTTGATTATCGTGATGGGACTGAGGGCGTGGTAATTGTTCCGATTGTAATTATTCCCTTCTTAGGGGATGAGACAAAGTTGAGTAATGACCCACATTAGGAGAAAGTGAGGACTGCAGATGCTAATTACCCACATTGCCAGGGAGATGTTAGAGTTGGAGCTGGAATGAAACAGCTTCCTCAGGTACACGGCTTGTTTTGTAGCAGAAGTCCTCAGTCCTATTGCACGAATGGTGTCAGGGCCAAATGCCTCAGTCGTATCCACAGTGTCCAGCTGTTGCTTCATGTCCCTTGCAGTGAATTGAATTGGTTGAACACGGGCATCTGTGATTCTGAGGGTATCATAATGAGAGTGAGGTGGGTAATCGACTCAACACTTCTGGCTGAGGATGGTGCAGATACTGCACCTTTTGCATGGATGCACAGGGCTTCCATTATTTAGGATGGGGATATTTGTGGAGTCCTCTCCTCAAGTAAGTTGTTTAATGGTCCATCGACTTTTATGCATGGATTTGACAGGACGAGAGAGCGTATATCGGATTTGTTAGTCTTGGGATCATCTCTCTCTCTGTATCAGATGTTAGTCCTGCTGTTCGTAGTGTAACCAGTTAAGTGCGGTAGCTTTAATGGGCTGTCATCAGGTTTAGGTGCACGTGATTCCGACCCAACCATGTTCACCCACACTCGTCACTGACCCATGGATCGGCTTGATGGAAATGGTAGACGGGTGGACTATCCTGGGGGAAAAGTTACAGATTGTCTATGAAATCTACAGCATCAGATGATAACCCAGTTTTAGCTGCAATATTTACAATTCAATTCTACTGACTGCCCCGCCCCCCTCCCCCAAGTTCACACCGAGACCTATTCACCCATCCGCCCTGTATTCAGTGCCCTATTCTGGTTTCTGATGCGGAAATACTTCCATTTTCACATTCTCATTCTGCTGGAAGTCTTTCCTTGGTGTCACGCCTCCAATTTGTTGCATAGATAATATCCATTTAAGGTACTAATCTGAATCTTTTCCTTTCAGTAATGCCATCTTCTGTATTTGAAGTGAATGTGTTTCCTTCTGTTTTTCTCCCTGACCATGAATCAGAGCTCTGCAGTGTCAGCGATGCCAGCCTTATGCAGTTTCAGAGTCAAGGAACTTGTCACCATGTGTTACTGTTCAGTTCCCAGTGTACAACGCTCCATGTTAGACAGGATGTTTGTGCATTTTTGACAATATGTCGTTGGAAATTGTTCATAAACAGAAATTGCTGAAGAAATTGCTAACGTTGTTGCAGAATTTAATGGAGTGAATGCAGAGTTAAACTATCAGGTCCAGTGAACCTTCTTTAAAGGTTTTTTATTTTTATTTCCTGTATCCATGATTATTTATTTAATTGAAAAATTGTTCTGCGCCTATTCATTTCTGGAGAAACTCAGCAGGTCTGTCAACATCTGCAGAGAAAGAGAAACAGAGTTAGCGGTTCCAGTCCAGTGTGAAAATTCTTCAAAACTGAATACAATTGCAAAATGGTCTTTTGATCACTTGCCAGATGTGGAGGATGGGTGGCAGGAAAAAGAGGGTGTGGCAAAAGAAAAACGGGCTTTTAACAGCGGTGAACGAAAATATTCTGTATAATGGGTCGAATTTAAGGTGTAAATGCGGGAAAGGGGTTCTCTCTATTGAATGCAAGATAAAAAAGACACAACCACACAAAGTTATACGGAGGACAGGAGGGAGAATGTTGACCATGTGGTATTGCATAGATCTGGCCATAGATACGTTTTCACTGTCGTGATCATCACCCCCTTTAGATAAAGGAATTCAGGTGCTTGACTTCTTATTGGCATTAGTAAGCTTTTCATGCTGCCTCATTATTGTAATATGGAGAAAAACAACTCACAGTTTGACGTTTGGGCTGAGTGTTGGTTACCTGTCATTTTTAATATTGTTTCAATTTTGCAGTGCTTATCTTGAAACGCTTGTTCTTGAAGTTAGCATCAAGTGGAGTGTGGGATGTTGAGGAGTGACATTATAGAAACTTATAAAATCATGAGAGGTATGGATAGGGTGAATAGCCAAGGTCTTTTCCAAAGGGTAGGGGAATCCAAACAGAGAGGGAATAGGTTTAAGGTGAAAGAGGGTAGATTTAAAAGGGACTAAGGGGCAGCTTTGTTACACAGAGGGCGGTGTGGGTATGGAATGAGCTTCCAGAGGAAGAGTGGGAGATGCAAGGACAGCTACAACATTTAAAACTCATTTGGACAAACATATGAATGGGAAACATTTAGAGGCATATGGATTAATGAAAACAGATGGGACTAGTATAGTTTGGAAAACCTGCCCAGCATGGACATTTAGAAAAGCTTCACGCAGAGTCAGGGTGGTTTTGTGAAAGGGACATGATACTTTACCCTGTAAAATCATGCAAAGATTTTCTGGAGATGCCGATACATGTAACAAGCGGACACGAGGCTTTCCAGAGATTTTCCACAAGATATTACAAAACAAACGTTCTTACACAAAACAGAAGCTCCAGGACGTCAGGTACTGTATTAACATGGGATGATGATTGTTTAACACAGAAATCGGAGAGTCAGGATTAATGGATATTTATTGTAAAGGTTTATCTGCTGGAGTACCACAAATATCGGTCTGATGGCATCAGTTATTTACAATCTATGCTGACAGCCTGAAGGAGGGAGTTGAGTGCAATCTAATTCCGAGTTTGAGGATGACACTGAGAATCAAAAGGCAGGCTGTTACTTAATGGAGAGGACTTCCAGAAAAGGAACAGTACAAAGGGTTTGAAGTCTTCCTATGTATGAAACATAAAGTCACCATGATGATGCAGCAAGTAACTTGGATGGTACATTAGGTGGTTTCCTGGGAAGAAAGGGTTGTGTTATTGAGAATCTCTAAGATGGTGAGGCGATAATTCATTGAGGTTTAAATGAATGAGGAGTGATACTTCTGAAACATATAAGACACAGAAGGGATTGGAGAAGGTAGATGTTGAGAAGTTGTTTCCATTCTTGTGCAAACTCTCGAACTCGATGATACAGATACCAAATAAGGAACATCGATTTCAATCTGAGATGCAGAGTCATAGCTTCTCTCCGAAGGTAGTGAATGTCTGGAATTCCCTAACCCAGAGAGGTGTGCAGGGATACAAGGAGTCGGCAAGAGAGTGGAGTTGAGGTCTGGGGTAGATCAGCCATGTTCTTATTAAATGACAGGGTTAGCTTGAGGGGCCGATTGACCTACGTCTGTTCCTATTTATTAAGTTCACATGTCATGCTTTTGGAAAGTAACGGGTTATTTTGCTGGAAATCGTGTTGTACAATATTGCATTCGGGGAGAGCAGAGGATTTGTTGTTTTAACCCTGGGTGGGGTATGTGGCCATATTCCCAGCATATCTAGTTCTGCAACATGACCCACATCTGGAGCAGAATTTACAGAGAGGGGAAGCCTTGAAACAGGGACTGGGGGGTGGGGGTGGTGGTCACTTCCTGATCCAGCCTGGATTTTCCAAGTACATTTCCAAAACTCCACCTAACCATCGGAGTGGCCTCGATCTGCCCCTGTTTAACATGGCTGAGGCCTGAATGGAACATCAGAACATGGAGCTGAGGGATACAAGTGGACCATTCGGCCCTTTCACACTACTCAACAGGTAAATAAGGTCATGGCTCAATTCATTGTGATCCCAGCTGCACGTTTCTTTCCATGCGCCATTATCCCTGATTCACCTGTCCATGGAAAATTAGACAAAGCCAGCTTCGATGTAATATAAAGGTCCAGCCACCCCAAACTTCTGGGAAAGAGAATTCCCACTTGACTGAAATTCCACATTGTGGATTTATCCAAATTCCTGCTCTGACGGAGGTTGGAGGGTATCACTGTTTCCTTTGCTCGTCCAATTCCTCCACTGCTGACACCAAATTTTAAACGTAACCAGGTTGGTGATATGGCCGATGATAAAGTTCTCAGACTGAGTCAGGTTCAGTGACAGGAACAAGTCATGCAGATTTCTTTATTCAGCCACAAGTAACTAACAGAACTAACCAACACTCATGGTGGATCTGTGGTTAGCACTGCTACCTCCCAGTAGCTGTGTTCAATTCCAATCTCGGGCAACCCTCGATGTGGATTTTGAACATTCTTCCCAACTCTGTGTGGGTTTCCAGTGTTCCAGTTTCCTCCCACAGTCCAAAGATAGGCAACTGAGAGCGGATTGGCCAAGCTAAATTGCCCATAGTGCTCAGAGATGCGCAGGTTAGATAGTTTAGTCATGGGAAATGCAGGGTTACATGGATAGAGTAGGGGGGCAGGTGCAGGAGGGGATACTGTTCCGAGGGTCAGTGTGGACTTGATGGACGGAATGCCTTGCTTCCACACTGTAGAGATTCTGTAAAAACAACAAGAAGTTTGGACTATACAAACACCCAGTGGGTATCTATCTGATCACTCTCCTCGAGGTTTTGTATGTTTCAATAAGATCGCCTCTCATTCCAAGAGTAACCTGTTAAAGCCTTCATAATTTAAGACCATCATTCCTGGAATACATGAAGTGAAACATCTCTGAACTGCTTCCAATTTAATTATATCCTTTCTCTGGTAAGGAGACAAAAATAATCTCAGCCACAGATCAGGTCAATTTTGGTTTTCTCAGTGGTAAGAGTACTTGGAACTCTCTTCCCTGCACAGCATTGGAGGCAGAGATATTGAATATGTTTGACGCATAGGCATAAGGTTCATAAATAATAACGGAGTCAAGGATAATTGGGAAATGGCAGGAATGTGCAGTGCTGGGGAAATGCTGACAGTGGTACAAAATTACACTGCTCCAGAACATCCAGGAATATAATGCAAAATGAAATGATAATATCGACAAAATGTTAAGGGGAAATCCAAGATCGTGGCGATCTGGAAGGCCTGATTTGTTGGGCTCTGCATCACAGTACGGACAAAGTGATTCCCTCACCCACTCCATCCCAACCATTTACTTAAAATGCTTAGTTTTAGAAAGTTTTGAGAGTTGATAGTTGTAGTAGTCTTAGTTTGTGTAGTTTTTAAGCTTTATGAGACATTGTTTATTAATGATCAGTTATTCGAGTTCTTCCTCTCTCGAATTCAAATGTTGCTACAGTTTGTCCTGGATAATTATGTGCTTAAATGTGTACCTGGAACATTAAGGGGAGCCATTGGCCAGAAAAGAAGAAAAAATTACTTTCTAGTCTTAAAAAGAGAGGGTGGCTGTTGTCCTATTGCAGGAGATGCACCTGGATGACAAAGAACATTTGACATTACAGCAGGTCGGGTTTGATCGGGTTTATTTCTCCTCTTTTAATGCTACGAGTAGGGGAGAAGCCATAATGGATAAAAAGAATCTTTCATTTAACCTACTAGCTTGTATTTGACTCCCACAGGAGGCTCATAATCCCCAAAGCCTTGAACAATGTAAATAATAGAGTATTTTGAATGTTTATTGACCCCCCGGCGCACCCTCTTAAATTCTTGGTAGATGCATTTTCCAAAATCAGTTATCTTGCATCGTGGCACATTATTGTAGAAGTTTTCAAAAGTCTTATGGACCCCACGGTGGACAGAATGTCCAAAGGTGCCCCAGTACCCTCGTTATAATGTAAGCAATTAGGGGATATGTGTGTAGAACGAGAGCTGGTGGATGTCTGGAGCCAGATCTACCTCACAAATAGGGATTTTATTTTCTTCTTTAACCTGCACAAATGGCACACGAGGGTTGATATCTTCCCCATTCCTGAAACAATCTTAGATTCGGAGGCATCCTACACAATTGGGAATATTACATTTCTGACCATGCAGCAGTATACATAGAACATAGAACATAGAACAATACAGCACAGAACAGGCCCTTCGGCCCACGATGTTGTGCCAAACTTCTAACCTAGATTAAGCACCCATCCATGTACCTATCCAAATGCCGCTTAAAGGTCGCCAATGATTCTGACTCTACCACTCCCACGGGCAGCGCATTCCATACCCCCACCACTCTCTGGGCAAAGAACCCACCCCTGACATCTCCCCTATACCTTCCAACCTTCACCTTAAATTTATGTCCCCTTGTAACACTCTGTTGTACCCGGGGAAAAAGTTTCTGACTGTCTACTTTATCTATTCCTCTGATCATCTTATTAACCTCTATCAAGTCACCCCTCATCCTTCGCCGTTCCAACGAGAAAAGGCCGAGAACTCTCAACCTATCCTCGTACGACCTACTCTCCATTCCAGGCAACATCCTGGTAAATCTTCTCTGCACCCTCTCCAAAGCTTCCACATCTTTCCTAAAGTGAGGCGACCAGAACTGCACACAGTACTGCAACTGTGGCCTAACCAAAGTCCTGTACAGCTGCAACATCACTTCACCACTCTTGAATTCAATCCCTCTGCTAATGAACGACAATACTCCATAGGCCTTCTTACAAACTCTATCCACCTGAGTGGCAACCTTCAAAGATCTATGTACATAGACCCCAAGATCCCTCTGTTCCTCCACCTGACCAAGAACCCTACCATTAACCCTGTATTCCGCATTCTTATTTGTTCTTCCAAAATGGACAACCTCACACTTGGCAGGGTTGAACTCCATCTGCCACTCCTCAGCCCAGCTCTGCATCATATCTAAGTCCCTCTGCAGCCGACAACAGCCCTCCTCACTGTTCACAACTCCACCTATCTTTGTATCATCTGCAAATTTACTGACCCACCCTTCGACTCCCTCATCAAAGTCATTAATAAAAATTACAAACTGCAGATGACCCAGAACTGATCCCTGCGGAACTCCACTTGTAACTGGGCTCCAGGCTGAATATTTACCATCTACCACCACTCTCTGCCTTCGACCGGTTAGCCAGTTTTCTATCCAATTGGCCAAATTTCCCTCTATCCCATGCCTCCTGACTTTCCGCATAAGCCTACCATGGGGAACCTTATCAAATGCCTTACTAAAATCCATGTATACGACATCCACTGCTCTACCCTCATCCACATGCTTGGTCACCTCCTCGAAGAATTCAATAAGACTTGTAAGGCAAGACCTACCCTTCACAAATCCGTGCTGGCTGTCCCTAAACAAGCAGTGTCTTTCCAAATACTCGTAAATCCTATCCCTCAGTACCCTTTCCATTACTTTGCCTACCACAGAAGTAAGACTAACTGGCCTGTATTTCCCGGGGTTATCCCTATTCCCTTTTTTGAACAGGGGCACAACATTCGCTACTCTCCAGTCCCCTGGTACCACCCCCGTTGCCAGTGAAGACGAGAAGATCATTGCCAACGGTACTGCAATTTCCTCTCTTGCTTCCCACATAATCCGAGGATATATCCCGTCAGGCCCGGGGGACTTGTCTATCCTCAAGTTGTTCAAAGTGTCCAACAAATCTTCCTTCCTAACAGGTATCTCTTCTAGCTTAACAGTCCGTTTCACACTCTCCTCTTCAACAATACTGTCCCTCTCGTTCGTAAATACTGAAGAGAAGTACTTGTTCAAGATCTCTCCTATCTCTTCCGAATCAATACACAGTCTCCCACTACTGTCCTTGATCGGACCTACGCTCGTTCTCGTCATTCTCAGGTTTCTCACATACGCATAAAATGCCTTGGGGTTATCCTTGATCCTATCCGCCAAGGATTTTTCATGCCCTCTCTTAGCTCTCCTAATCCCTTTCTTCAGGTTCCTTCTGGCTATCCTGTATCCCTCCACTGCTCTGTCTGAACCCTGTTTCCTCAACCTTATGAAAGCCTCCTTCTTCCTCTTTACTAGACATTCAACCTCCCTCGTCAACCAAGGCTCCCTCACACGACCATTTCTTTCCTCCCTGATAGGTACATACATATCATGGACACGTCGTATCTGCTCCTTGAAAAAGTTCCACATTTCCACCACATCCTTCCCTGACAGCCTATGCTCCCAACGTATGCTCCTCAAATCCTGTCTTACAGCATCGTAATTTCCCTTCCCCCAATTATAAAATCTACCTTGTTGTGCGCACCTATCTCTCTCCATAACCAAGGTGAAAGTCACAGAATTGTGTTCACCATCACCAAAATGTTCACCCACTAACAAGCCCACCACTTGTCCCGGTTCATTACCGAGTACCAAATCCAATATGGCCTCCCCTCTGGTTGGACAATCTACATACTGCGTTAGAAAAGCTTCCTGGACACACTGCACAAACACCGCCCCATCCAATCTACTTGATCTAAAGAGCTTCCAATCAATATTTGGGAAGTTGAAGTCGCCCATGACTACGACCCTGTGGCTTCTGCACCTTTCCAAAATCTGTTTCCCAATCTGTTTCTCTACATCTCTGCTGCTATTGGGGGGCCTATAGTGAACACCCAACAAGGTGGCTGCACCTTTCCTATTTCTGACTTCAGCCCATACTACCTCCAGAGGCAGATCCCCCTCAAACTTCCTTTCTGCAGCCGTTATACCATTTCTAATTAGCAATGCCACCCCCCCCCTCCTTTTTTACCACCCTCCCTAATCTTACTGAAACATCTGTAACCAGGAACCTCCAACAGCCATTCCTGTCCCTCATCTATCCACGTTTCCGTGATGGCCACAACATCGTAGTCCCAGGTACCGATCCACGCCTTAAGTTCACCCACCTTATTTCTGATACTCCTTGCGTTGAAGTATACGCACTTGAGCCCATCTCTGTGTCCGCAAGTCGTCCCTGTCAGTGCTACCTTCTCCACAGCCTCCCTACAGTCTTGGACATCCTGACACACAGCTAGCTTACTTGCTGGACTACAAGTCCGGATCCCATCCCCCTGCCAAATTAGTTTAAACCCCCCACCCCGATTGATAAGATCAATATAGCAGGTTCGAGACATTGGCGAATGCATCCCTTTATTGTTAAGACTAGTTAGTTCATTGAGTATTTAGATTAGATTACTTACAGTGCAGAAACAGGCCATTCGGCCAAACATGTCCACACCGACCCGCCGAAGCACAACGCACCGAGACCAATTCCCCGACATTTACCCCTTCACCTCATCCTACGGGCAATTTAGCATGGCCAAATCACCTTACCTGCACATCTTTGGACAGTGGGAGGAAAACGGAGCACCTGGAGGAAACCCACGCAGAATGAGTAAACTCCACACAGTCAGTTAACTGAGACGGGAATGGAACCAGGGTCTCTAGCACTGTGAGGCAGCAGTGCTAACCATTGTGCCAATGTGCCACCAGGCCGCCAACTGCAATGAATTCACATCTTTCTCAGCCATTAATTCAGATTCAACCAGGAACTCATCCACTCTTTGGGAAATTGCTAAGGGTTATTCCAAGGGAATAATTATTCCTTAGGATGCAGCAGAAGGCGGAGCAGGAAAGCTGGTTTGAGGCACAACTGAGGGCAGCCGAGAGTGCATACTGTGATTGTCCCTCAGTGGCTAAGCTGCAGAGGATCACAATGCTTCGGTCTGCAGTGAATTCCACGCTCACACAGACAGCCAAGAAGGAACTTACTTTTGCAAAACAAAGGCTGTTTGAACATGGTGATTAACCAGGCAGGTATTTAGTCTATCTTGCCAGGAAAACGAGCGCCTCTCTCAAGCTGTTTCCTCAATTAGGGAATTTACTGGGATCCTTACCTTCAATTCCAAAATATTAATGCCTCCTGTCCGAGATTTTTCTCCGAATTATTTTAGACTGAGCGTTTTGGATGAAGATAGATTAAGATGGTGTTATTTTTCAAGACCCTGGGTTTTCCAGGACTAACCCCTGAATAAGTGTTGTGCCTTAATGCAACATTGTCAGCACGGGAAGGTGTGAAGCAACTTCAGAATGTAAAGGTGCATGTTCCTGACAGATTTCCTCGTGAATTTTATCAATAATTTATAAACCTATTGTCAGGGCTGATGTTGAACATGTTCTGTCACTCATACCGTCTCGAACCCTCCCTCCATCCTTAATAGAGGCTCATATCTCTCTGATGCTGAAGAAAGGAAGACCCCGGAGGATTGTGCTTCTTACACGCTAATCTCACTTTTAAATGTTGGTCTCAAAATCCTGTCTGAGACTCGTGCATTAAGGCTGGAAACTTTGCTGCCTTCCGTTGCCAAAGAGGACCAAACAGGCTTTATAAAGGGCCGCAGATCTTCCTACAATGTTAAGAATTTACTCAATATGATCCAAGAGTGTCAACAACAATCTGTCCAGGGATTATTGATCTCTTCAGATGAGAGAAGGCATTTGATTGGGTTGAGTGGCCGGATCTCTTCTGTGCATTAGAACGGTTTGGTCTACGCAAAGTTTTTATCAAGTGGGTGAGGGTCCTTTAGCGCGATCCTCTGGCTGTTGTTCTCACTAATGGTGTGACCAACCAGTAATATTAATATTTCTCCAGGCAGCCGACAAGGTTGACACCTTTCAACATTGTTGTTTACGTTGGTGACTGAGCCACTGGCGGAGAACATCCGTAGGGATGCCAACATATCTGCCTCAGAAGTGGGATAGAAGTCACGAAAGATTACATTGTATGCAGATGAGGGTCTTATGTTTTTGTCAAATCCCGCAATTTCGGTTGTTCATGTAATGCAATGCATTAATTCGCTTGTTGCCTTTCCGGGCGATAAGATTAATTTTACAAAGTTGGAGGCCATGCCTATGGGAGGTCTTAGGGAAATACCTGATACTGAGGCTAAATCCTGGTTTCCTTTGAAATGGTCACGGGAGTGGTTTCCCTAGTTCAGTATATCCATTACATCTGTCTTTGCTCATTTATTTCACGTGAACTATGTCCATTTGTTTGACAAAATTAAGCAAGACCTTCAAAGATGGGAGGCAGTTCCAATATCCTGGCTCGGTCAGATAGCTGTTATTAAAATGAATATCATTCTTCATTTGCTATACCCTGCGTAAATGCTTCCTTTGATGTTTCCCGACAGATATTTCGGACATGTAATGGCTGGTTTAGCTCGTTTATTTGACACCATAAGCGTATCTATATCAAGTTAACAAAATTGCTACCTCCCCACAGATTGTGGGGTTAGATCTCCATGATTAAAAACAATCCGTTAAGTTCTTTTATCACCCTATGTTCGTTCCTGGGCCGCTGAGGTCTCGGCATCAATATGACATTGAGCCCTCTCAGGCAAAGTGAACCCTTATTGGTCTGTTGTTCTTAGATAAAATGACAACATTTATGGAGTATTGACATCAACTAATGATCATCAATACTGTTAAAACTTGAATGACAATGCGTCAGATCGAGAGCAATACAGCCCTCATGTTTCTTCCTCCTGTAATTGGTAAAATGGGCTGTCAACCGGGGATAATGGATTCCAGGTTTAATCTGTGGGCAGTCAGGGTTGTGCCTTGCTTGAGTGATTTAGAATTATTAGAATCCCTACAGTGTGAATACAAGCCCTTGGCCCCCGCAAATCAACTTTGACTCTCTGAAGACGCACCCCTACCATCCTATATTTCCGCTGACTAAAGCCAAAACCTACACATCCCTGAACACTATGAATGAGTTATCAATGGCCAATTCATCTAAACTGCACGTCTTTGGACTGGGGGAGGAAGCCCACACAGACACAGTTAAGAATATACGAACTCCACACAGCCAGTCACCCAGGGCTGGTACCAAACCCGTTACCCTGGTGCGGTGAGTCAGTAGTGCAAACTACTGAGCCCACCACATGTGACTTGAGGGAGAAACACTGATATTATTTGATCAAATAACTCGTAAGTATATACTACCGAGTAGAGACCTCTTCTCTTTTTGTTCCAGATTAGAGATTTGGTTAAAAAACGCAATTTTAACAGACACTTATAGATCCGATACAGAGAAGCTGGTGATTATTTGAAAGAATATACTCTCTGTCAGTTCACTGTATCATTTGTTGGTGGGTGTTCCCTCAGACAAGACTGTGCAGCTTCGTGACGTCTGTGCGAGGAAGTTGGGGTTTGCATCTTTTCGGAGACATGGGAGGATATTTGTCAAAATGATTGAAGGATTTTGATCTGTAATAGGACCCATTCCATGGAGTTGAAAATTCTTCATAGGTTCTATCTGACCCAAGATTTTCACTCAAAATTCAAAGTGGGATTATCTTCAGCATGTCCTAAATGCAGAATGACTACAGACACTCTTACTCATTGCATGTGATCCTGCTGCAGGCTTTGTATATATTGGAGCACTGTGTTAGGTGTGGTAGTGTGGGTCATGGGGACCGAATTGGAGATAGACACCGTTTCTATTTTCCTGCGCCTGCCCAGATTATCTTACTCAGATGCATATGGGAAAAAAAACTTATGTCCTTACTTTCTGTGCTAGGAAAAATACTCTATTGTGTTGTATGTCTGAAAACTCCGCGGGTCTATTGGGTCTTTGTAAGCTCATCATGGAGAATATCCCTTTGGACATTCTCACCAGTATGGTGCTCCGAAAACAGAGATCAATATAAGTCATAGAGACATGGAGATGTACAGCATGGAAACAGACCCTTCAGTCCAACCAATCTATGCTGACCAGATATCCCAATCTCGGACCAACTGCCAGCACCTGGCCCATAACCCTCCAAACCCTTCTTACTCATTTACCCATCCAAATGCCTCTTAAATGTTGCACTTGGATCAGCCTCCCCGACATCACCTGGCAGCTCATTCCATACACGTACCACCCTCTGTGTGAAATAGTTGCTCCGTAGTTCTTTATTGTATCTTTCCCCTCTCACACTAAACCCATACCCTCTCGTTCTGGACTCCCCGACTCCAGGAAAAAAACTTTACTGATTTACCCTATCCATGCCCCCCTCATAATTTTCGAGAAGAAAGTGAGGACTGAAGATGCTGGAGATCAGAGCTGAAAATAAGTTGCTGGAAAAGCGCAGCAGTTCAGGCACCATCCAAGTAGCAGGAGAATCGACGTTTCGGGCATAGGCCCTTCTTCAGGAATGAGGAAAGTGTGTCCAACAGGCTAAGATAAAAGATAGGGAGGAGGGATTGGGGGAGGGGCGTTGGAAATGCTATACGTGGAAGGAGGTCAAGGTGAGGGTGATAGGCTGGAGTGGGGTGGGGGCCTAAAGGTCAGGAAGAAGATTGCAGGTTAGGAAGGCGTTTCTGAATCCGAGGGATTTGACTGAGACAAGGTGGGGGGAGGGGAAATGAGGAAACTGGAGAAATCTGAGTTCATTCCTTGTGGTTGGAGGGTTCCTAGGCGGAAGATGAAGCGTTCTTCCTCCAACCGTCGTGTTGCTATGGTCTGGCGATGGAGGTGGAGTGGGAGGGGGAGTTGAAGTGTTGAGCCATGGGGTGGTTGGGTTGGTTGGTCCGGGTGTCCCAGAGGTGTTCTCTGAAATGTTCCGCAAATAAGCAGCCTGCCTCCCCAATATAGAGGAGGCCACATCAGGTGCAGCAGATGCAATAGATGATGTGTGTGGAGGTGCAGGTGAATTTGTGGCGGAACGCTGTGGTTACATGTTTCTCCACACTGGGCAGTGATCTAACACAGTGTTACCGAACAAGGCAACAGCCTGGGTTTATATATGAATGAACCAGTGCGGTCTGCACAGCTTCCCAAGCTGGACATTTAGCCCAGGATTATAGATAAAGTTTGTTGTGGGCTGCACAGAGTTCCATTCTGGATATTGCTGGGTTGCATTCAGCAGTACACTCGCCGGATCTACACAGTGCTCCATCCTGAAAGTATAATGGATGGGCTGGTTAGGTGAGTTGGATTGCGAATGTGAGAGTACTAAACATCTGGCAATGCCTTTATTTTGAGTTTTCATTCTTGTGATTGGACCCTTCAATCAGGACTCATCCTGTTTGACCCATGCTTCTGGATAAGTCATGGTGAGTGTTGTTGCAGCATCTGAGTCTGCAACATGACAAAGAAACGGAGCAGAGGCTGCAGAGAGGGGAGTCTCCGTAAAATGGAATGAGGGAATCACAATCAGATCAGCCGTGGTCTTAGTGAATGTTGGGGCAGGATTGAACGGACCACTGATGCAACTCATATATTTCAGTTTGTTCCAAGCAAACTCCCCTTCTCTCCCAGTGTCTCATACTGGCGGAGAGGGAGTCACCTCCTGCTGTCCTTGCACAACAGGATGCTGGGCCCTCACTAACCTCCAGATTTCCCTGTACCCCAGTTTTGAGCTCTGAGTGACTCCCACCTTTCCCTGTGCCCCAATCTCAAGCAGTTGAATGACTGCATCCTGTACCTGTGTCCCATTGTTGGGCAGCTGTGTGACTTCCTCCTGATCCAAGGTTTGCGAAAGTAAATGTCCTCCTCCTGCGACTGACTGACAGGTTCCAATAGCTCTGTGCTCATCTGCTGCTCCTGTGGAATGGAGTCGAGGGCCTGAATGGCCTCTTCACATTCCTGACAGCTTCTCTGGACTAAAAGCCTTTCCCCTGTTTCTGTAAAACACCATTAAAATCTTTTGATGTATTTTTGTATTTTAATCTCAACAATTGAGCAAACCAGCTGACTGACAGAATTCAGAAGCTGAAGAGCCTCCTCCTGTTCCTGTGTTATACACTCAAGAGGCAATAGAGTTTCAGAGATGTACAGCACGGAAAAATACCTTTCAGTCTGATCAACCATACCGACCAAATATCCTAAATAAATCTCGTCCCCCTTGCCAACACTTGGCCCATCTCCCTCTTAACACTTCCCATGCATGTCTCCATCCAAATGTCTTTTAAATGGTGTAACTGAACCTGCCTCCACCACCTCCTTTGGCTGTTCAATCCATACACACAGCGGTCTCTGTGTGAAAATGTTGTCTCTCATGTTCCTTTTTACATCTTTCCCTTCGCAACTTAAATCTTTGTCTTCGAATTTTGGACTTGCCTATCCTGGGTAAAATACGTGGACTGTTTGCCTTATCTTTGCCCCTCATGATTTTATAAACCTCTTTCAGGTCACCCATCAGCCTCAACACTTGAAAAAGCTCCACCCTATTCAAACCCTCCCTGTGATTCTAACCCTCCAACACCTGCAACATTCTTTTAAATCTCTTCTGAACCCTTTCACGTTTGATAACGTCTTTCCAACAGTGGGGAGACCAGAATTAAAGGCAATATTACAAAAGTGGCCAGACCAATGTCCTGTACAGATGCAACATGTCATCAAAACGCTTAGGCTCAAAGCACGCACCAATAAAGGGAAGTTCACCAAATGCCTTCTTTACTGCGCTGTCTACCTGTGATGGCACTTTCAAGGAACAGAGAACCTGCACCACCAGGTGACACAGTAGCTCAGTGACGAGCATTGCTGCTTCAGAGTGCAGCGATCTGGGTTTAATTCCATCCTTGAATGACTTCCTGTGTGGTGTTTGCACATTCTCTCCGTGTCTGCGTGAGTTTCCTCCGGATATTATGTTTTCCTCCGACAGTATAAAGATACACAGATAAGGGTAGGTTGGCCATGCTAAATTGAGCAACGTACCCAGGGATGTGTAAGGGAGGTGGATTAGCCATGGGAAATGCAGCCTCAGGGGGATAGCGTAGTGCTTTGTCCAGTGGGATACTGTTTAGAGGTTCGGTGTGGCCTCGATGGGCCGAATAGCCTGTTTCCTCACTGCAGAGATTCGATACTTTCTATGGAGTTCTCCTTGATTGGCAGCTTTCGACAGGAACCTAACTATATGACCTGCCTTGATTTGTCTTTGCAAAATGCAACACCTCACATTTAACTAAAATAAACCCCATCTGCCACTCCTCGGTTCACCTAAGGAAAGTTCCATTATAGTCTGAGAGATATTCTTCACTGTCGACTACACCAACCAATTTGGTATTGTCTACCAACTTACTGCCCATACTTCATATACACAAATGCAAATTATTTGTATCAGTGACAAAAGCAGTGGACCCTCTATTGATCTTTGTGGCACGTCACTGGTCACAGGTCACCAAGTTTAATGAACAAACGTCCACTGTCACGCCCTGTCTCCAATATTCAAGAAAATTTCGGATCTAAATGGCGAGCTCTCCATGGATTCCAGACAGTCTGACTTTGCTAACCAGTCTACCATGTTTTCTTAATTAATGTCACTATGTTATCAGCCCTCCAGCGCTTTGACACCTCGCCTGTGGAAATCAATGTTACAAATGTGTCAGCAAAATGCAGAGTAATCTCTTTCCTAGCTTCCCACAAACATCTGGGATATAACTGTTCAGGTCCCCAGGGATTTGTTCACCTTTATGTGTTTTAAAATATCCAACACCTCCTTGTAATATAGACACTTTTCAAAGTATCACTATATATTTCTTCATTCTCTTCCACATTAACCTCCTCCTCATTAAATTCTGAGGAGAAATACGTGTTTAGCATCCCTCCAAATGCTGTGGTTCCACACATAGGTATCCTTACTGATCTTTAAGGGGCCCTATTCTCTCCCTAGTTAATATTTTGCCATTAAAGGATTTGTAGAATTTCTTCAATGCCTCGTTAACCCTATTTCTAAAGCCATCTCATGTCCACATTTTTCTGGCCCGATTTCCCCATTTACTGTACACTTGTTGTCCTTATACACCTCTCGGGTTTCAGTTGATCTCAGCTCTGTTTACCTCATATATGCGTCCGCCCTTATCTTCACCAGAGCATCAATATATCTTGCCATCCAGCACTCCCTGCACCCACCAGACTTGCCCCTTTCACTAATGGTTGGCTTTGGATTCTCTGGAACCAAGTTTTGATGGCCTTGCGTTTTCCCTCCATCCCTTTACCTGAGAATAGGGTATTCCAATTAGCCTTTCACAGGACTCTCAAACACTTTCAAAATTGGCCTTGTTCAAAGTTAGAACTTTAATGTTTACATCAGGTCTTTCCTATTCCACAACTAGTTTAAAACTAATATTTATGTGTAACAGACTTGAAATGTTAAATAAACATTTCCTGCCCCTCTGTAACAGGCTCGAAAGGCTGAATGGCCTTCTCCTGTCCTTGTGTAACAGACCCGAGACATTAAATGCCACAGCAACCCGTGGATTACGAGCCGTTGTTAAACTGTATCTGATGGAGTTCCATCCCTTCTCAGTTACAGAAACACAAACAACACAATGTACTCCAAGAGCCCTCTCAGTAACACCTCATACAGCTGCAGTGACACATCTCTTCGTTTTGAATTATTGTGTTGGCAAAATGTGCAATATTCTAGATTTCCACCTTTTCAAGTAGCAACAGGCTAATATGGGCTGAATGGCCTTCTCTTATCCCTCTGTAAGAGGTCCATAGGGAAAGAATTGCTTCGGCCAGTTGCTGAGCAGCAATCTCAATGCTCTGTCTCAAGGTTATGAAAGGATTTGATAACAGGGCACTTAAAACCAGGTGTATCCTGACAGTGGTCAATAAGTATTATACTTTGGGTTAAGGTATCTAGAAACTTGCCCACCTAATTTTTTTTTATGATCTGTTATTTTATAACTGCCTCCTTTCATAAACAGAGTGGAACATCTATAAACCCCCCAGTGTTGTGTTAATACTCTCATATACAAGTTTAAAAAAAAGATTTAAAAGATTTAAAGATTTATGGTCCATCCCTCAGCAACCCTCATCCGTTCCATCCAAACCCAGTTAATGTTCCCTTTTATAGTGATATGAAAAGTGATGTGTGGAACTGGTTAACTGAGCCTGTTTGATTAGCCATGATTTGGAGATGCATTGTTGGACTGGGATGTACAAAGTTAAAGTTCACAAAACACCAGGCTATAGTCCAACAGGTTTAATTGGAAGCACATTAGCTTTCACAGCGACGCTCCTTCATCAGGTGATAGTGGAAGACACACTTCTAGGGCACAGAATTTATTGCAAAAATTTACCAGTGTGATGTAACGGAAATTAGACATTGAAAAATACCTTGATTGTCTGTTGAGTCTTTCATCTGTTTGAATACCATGATAGTTTCATTTCCTACATGATAAATCACAAGACTTTTTTCTTTTAAAGTTGCATTCTCAGGTTAGCTGTAACAATGAATGATAGCTAGACAATATGTTGAAGGTGTTCGCCCACTGTGTTCTCTGTCCATACTATGATGCTTACATTGATTCTAATCTGAAAGGTGAGATAACAGAGTTTTACATGAATTCCTGCAGTTTTTGAGCAAAGTACAATGTAACTCTGCAAGTACAAATTCACCTCACAAAATATATGTGGGCATGTGGGTCTTTGTCTGTTTGTGTGTGGATTTGTCTTGGTTGGGGGTTGTGAGCGTGAGAGGGAGTGTATTTGTGTGTATAGTGATATAGAGTGTCTTAAGTCTGTCAGGGGGTGCATGTGTGAGTGTGGGAGTGTGTGCGTGTCTGGGGTGGGCGGGAGTTGAGTATCAGTGAGAGAGAGTGTGTATGTGTGTGCATGAGTGTAGAATGGCCTAAGTCTCTGATCGGATGCCTATGTGAGTGTGGGTGTCTGTAAGTATGTGTGTGAGTGTCTGTGTGCATGTGTGTCCGTATGTATGTGCGTGTATAGGAGTGCCTGTGTGTGCGTGTATGTGTGTGTGTGTGTATACAGTGCAATGGTGGTCACCTGTAATGTGACATGAACCCAAGTTCCAGGTTGAGGCTCTCCCTATGGGTACCGAAATTAGCTATACGCCTCTGCTCGGCCACTGTTCGCTGCTGCCTGTCCCGAAGTCCATGTTGAAGGATGGTCACCAGAAGGTCCGAGGTTGAATGTCCTGGACCACTGAAATTTTCCCCAACTGGGAAGGAACACTCCTGTCTGTTGATTGTTGTGTGGTGCCCATTCATCCGTTGTCGTAGCCTTTGCTCAGTTTCCCAGTGTTTGTTCAGTGACTATGATTCATGCCAATCTCCATGGATTCTAATTACCCCAGTTGAGGGTTTCCATCTTTTAATGATTAATGGGCGCCGTTCAATGTGTTATCCCATAACATGAGTGGGAGCATCACCGACAGCACTGACAGGGATCAGCAGACTTATAGGGCGGGGGGGGGGGGTGGGGGGAGAGGAGAGATCAGAATCTGAGAACATTAGACTGGAATATTCCAACAATGGATCAAAATCTGAGAACATTAGACTGGGATTTTCCAACAATGGATCAGAATCTGAGAATATTAGGCTGGAATGTTCCAACAATGGATCAGAATCTGAGAACATTAGACTGGCATGTTCCAACAATAGACAGGAGTTTATTCAATTATGTTTGGCGTCTTTCTGTATTTTATTGGTGGTTATTATCAATGCGGATTTTTTACGCTCCTCTCATTCTTCAATATTTTTATTATCCTTTTCTGGCTATCGTTGGTGTTCCTGGTAAGTGTCACTGTCCAGATTGTTTTCTATAAACCGGTTATGACTGTATTACTGTTCTTTTAAATAGTCTACATTTCTTGTCACTATTATTTGCCTGTTGAAACTCTCAATCCATATATCACTCTACAGGCCACTACTAACTACATCAATCAATGTGTTCAATTACTGTCTCCCTCTCTGAGCTGGCAGTGTTACTCACGATGTTGACCTACACAGTTCCAGCGGAGAACTACGATTTATTGTATCATTGCCTTTGTTATTTAAATATTAACAGCATGGAGGTCACTCTCTACTGTTCTGGTTACAAACTCCACTTCCTTCCACTGTTTCCATTTCCTGACCAATATCTGCAGCTGAAGCAGACGAGTCACAACTGTGGGAGATCCCTTTGACCATGAGCTGATTCCTGACACCATGCCCTGCCCATTTCTAACTTGAAATACTCACCACTCCAGAATATATCTCACCGGTTTATTCCATCTGCTGTTTGAACCTTGAGCTATGAAATACAGTCTTAATGAAGCCAATAATCTGCTGCTTACGCGCCCGGCTTCAAACCTTCCGAAGCAAATCTGATTCGAACTCACATCAAACTTCAATCCATCTGTCATTCATGTGTATGCCGATGTATATTGCTGTTGTGTCTGGCAATGATTTCATTTTAACATTCTCAAACACTTTATCTCATCTGTCCATGAAACTTCTCTCGTTCTCTCTGTCGATGAACAAAAAGCCTGCCAGTTGTTCGTATTTAAAATAGTTTCCTCCATTTGCGTTCTTTCTCAAACAATGAGTTTCACGTTCAACCACGCCAATCGCACATACACACGCACTCTCTCTCAGTCTCTGATGAACACACACACAGCAAATATTCTTATTGTCGATATTGTAGTAATCTGATGCGAGCATAGTTAGCATATGACAGTAAAATTTAAAATACTCTCTATGCTGGGCAGATAGTGCAGTTTACTGAGCAACACACGAGCATGCTCTGCACAGCTCTCCATGCTGGGCTGTCATCTTGTCCCAGTTTATGTTGTTTATGGTTTTTTCTGTCAAGCAGATTCAGAAATAGATGTTACAAAACATTTCCGCTGATCTGACAATGCCTTTATTCAATGTTCTCATTCTTGTAAATTTACTCTCGAAGATCTCACTTCTCCAGTTAATCCCACTGCCCTGTCTTTTTCCCCATATTTCCACAACATCTTTTCAGTCAATTAACTGTCTCTTTCTGTCTTTAATGTGAATCTTTCTGTCCCTCTGTATATTTCCCTGGCCTTTGTAGAAAGATCTCTAGTGTATCGAGTGCTGGCATTGTGAAGCTCAGAAACAGTGAAATGGTGTGTGTCAGGCTGTTGTTCACTTCCCGGTATGTCCCATGTGAAAGTCCACGGACAGGGGTGTTTCAGAAGTTATGAGACACATCCTTTAACTTGGTCTGTACCTGTATTTGTCCTCTCAGGTGATCTTCCGATCGAGGAACTCCCTCAATTAAAGGGCCAGGGATCTAAAGTGTGTGACAATGCTGTCACTTATTTAAAAAAGATAATTTTCTCCTTTCTTTAAATAAGAAACCTTAAAGGCGAAACTGCCTATCGAAAACGGCTCAAGTAAATGACTTACGACGCTTTTAGGGTTTATAATAAATAGCAGTAACAACAGCCGAGTAACTTATCTCCAGCTGCTACACTCTCTGAAACCTGACTTGATGCTGTTTCCTCCTGATTCGGAGAACTGTATGTGAGAATGTATGTCTGAATGTTCCATTTTTTCCAAGGGATGTATTTATGGGATGTTGGTATATTGGAAGAGTTCATTTGTAGAAGGTACAGAATCCATTATTCGGTTATGGTTTCCGATAGTTAAATCATTCTAAATTCCTCTTCATTTTGTATGGATTTTCATTAGAGTCTTTAAGTATGTTGTGTTTTGCTGAATGGTGAGTGGTTTGCCTAATAGCATCACATCTGGAGCACCCACTACACATCTTCCTTTAAAATAAGGAAAGGTTGGAATCCAAACTACCTCCTTAAAATAGTTTGAGGCAGTCTGGTTGGTCTATAGCAAACTGGGGACTCTTGTCTGGTTCTACATCGATAATACCAAACTGGTTTACAATTACAATCCCTACGGTGTGCAAACAAGCCATGCGACCCAACAATCCACACCGACCCTCCGAGGAGTAACCTACCCAGACCCATTCCTCTACCCTATTATTACACATTTATCCCGACTAAGGCACCCAACCCACACATCCCTGAAAACAATGAACAACTAACCATGACCAATTCACCTGACATGCGCATCTTTGGGTTGTGGGAGGAAACCAGAGCATCCAGAACAAGCTCATGCAGACACTGGAGAGCATGCAACGACAGACTATTGGGTTCAAAGGTCGCGTATGGTAGTTGTTCGTGTCTTTGGTTCCGGATGTTGAATTCGGTTGGTTTAAACATTGTTTTGTGTATAAAGATTCTTTCAGTCACTAAGAGTTCTCTGGGTGTGGAAGAAGTGTAGTTGGGGGTTTTACAAAAGGTAATGAAGGCAAAGCTGTAGGAATTGGCAGACAAGCTGGAGTTGGGGTTGTGTTTGTCTGTGAGAAAATGAGAGATAATTAAAAACGAGAGCTTGGCAATTACATTTGGTGGAAACGCCATCAGAGTCTTTGGAAATGGCGAGAATTCAATTTCAATTAAGGTGGCTTGAACATGAGAAGGAATTGAAACAGTTTGAATTATGATGAAAAGTAGAAATAAAAGAAAAGGAAATGAAGAAGAAAGTGAGAAAAGGAGAGAAGAAAAGCAGAGAGTTTCAACTTCAAAAGTTAGTAATTAGAGAGGAAAGTTGACATATAGGGTCGAGATGAAGGTAGACGGTAGGCTGGATGAGGAGGATTTTTGATGATGAGCAACCCCATAGTAGCCAAAGGCCTGATGGGGATCTGTTTAAATAAACCCAGACATTATCTAAATTTGATGCGAAGAATGGGGGAGCCTTTTTAATTCCATTTGAGAAAGTGGCTAAACAAATGCAGGGCACAGTGACCATGTGGATTTAGTTGATTCAAACAAAGCTGATAGGTATTTGCCATCCCTGTCGGAGGCGGTATCTGAGGTGGAGGAGGAGGTGAAGAAAGCCATCTGAAGGGCACATGAGCTTGTGCCAGAAACTGACAGACAGTGTTTCAGGAATCTAAAATAGTGTCCCTGGTTCAACGCACATTGAGTTTGAAAGAATCAAACAAAGTAATTTTGAAAAGTTGGGAAGAGTATTAAAAGCAGAGCTAAGCTATAGCACTCTTAGAGAGATTCTTATTTGGAGAAGTTCAACAATTCTCTTCCTGCAGTCGTGATAATTCATGTGGAAGAGCAGAGAGTTAAAATGACAAGATTAGAAGCTGAAATGGCTAATGGTAATGATTTGGTTCAGAAATCAAAGGCTGGTTTCTGTGAGGGATTGAGAAGGATGTGCGAGATCTCCTTAAAGCATATCCCTGCGAGAGTAAAGTTTATTGGCATAGGCCAGGAGTAGCAGGTAAAGGGGTTACAGCATTACGAGACACAGAAGCATGAAATTCTTTTATGCTGAGACATGAGGAGTTTTGTCATTCAGAAGGACTATTGCAGAGATGAGAAGTGTTCCATTACGTAATGTGTGATTGGAGCATCCAATGGTAACATCAACAGATTTATTCCACAATGGGGAAGGAGGCATTGATTTTGGTGTTGGTGTTGCAACATTTCAGCATTTAAATTGCCAATAACATACCTGAGACAAATTTTTATCACTGATCGTGACCCGGCAAAGTCTTTGGAGATGTTTAGGGAGAAGAATCCCAGTTTGTTTCGATTGAGCTTATTATTGCTGCCATTCAGTTTGAAATTATACAGGTGACAGGGCGAGCCAACCTAAGGTTTGACACTTTGTTGAGACTTGGATGAAGAAAGACAAAGGCATTCTGTGGCAGGAGTAAAATGACTGAAATCGAATCTAGATGTGAACATTTGTATGCTCAGAGTCAATGTAATATATATGCATTTCAGTCTACTAATAGAGGAAGATTAGCAGTTCTAAAATTAATTCCTCTTTGTATATTGATGGATCATTTTATTAAACATGATTTGTGAGTTTACTATCACTGTAGAGAGGTTATTTTCTCTTAGGTTGTTTTTGAAGAGAGGTTCTAAAGTCAGAGGTGCAGAACTGCTGTCTGAACACAGTTTAAGTAAAGAACTGAGGAGGCCTTTAGGTTTTATTAAATGGTGGTAACAATCCAAGGGCAGTGGCCAGCTCTCCCAGACCAGGTTTTCTCGTTTTGTTTTTAGCTGCAGTATTCAGAAGCTGTTGGGGATCCTCGAAGGGTTGGAAGTGTCAATACATGATCCCTAGCTGCTTTTCTCTCTGAGATATCTTTTGATCTTGATTACTCCTTGATCAGAAAATTGCATGTAAGAATCTGTATTTGAATATATCTTTGTGCCAAGCGGTATATACCAAGAAGGGGCGGTATCTATTGTTTGTGTAAGTGTCCCAACATATAAACTATCCCAAAATGTTCTTTTCTTCGATTGGATTTTAAACAAAACATTTGAATAGGTGATATTTTGCTTAATGTCGACTGATTTGACCAGTCACAACATATCTGGAACGCACACTTCACATCTATGTTTAAAATAAGAATAGGTTTGGGTCTAAGCGGCCTTCTTAAAATATTTTGAGGGGATCTGGTCTGGTCCACAACACTTGCAGCCGAGGGGTTTCTGACTGACTCCTGTAATTGAAAATTTAGTGGAGGGGCTGGGGATGGTTTGCTGGAGGTTGTGCTGTGAGCTGCCTCAGGCATTCAGGGAGACCTGAGGATTTAGTGACTCAACCCTGGATGGAGCATAGGGACTGTAGTTACAGCATCTGCGCCTGAAACATGAACAACAAATGGAGCAGAGGCTGCAGAGAGGGGAAGCTCTGAAACCACGCAGTGAGTGTGTGTGGGGAAAGGGATCTGCTGTATCCCCCCCAAGTATTCCATGAACAGCTTCCCAAGCTACACTTAACCCAGGAGCAGAGTGTGAGGGGACCCTGACTGAACAAGGAGCTGGTCACAGAGCGGTGTCACCTCCTTCAACACGACCTGCAGCTTCACACCAGGGAGATGATGGTGCTGCCAGTGGCTGTTAGGGTCACTGTTTCATTCAGCTTCCATAATCCAGAACTTCCTAGGCAGAACTAGGTGACATATCCACCATTTCCCAGTACCTCAACACTGATATCACCATTCGGTGATGGAGGGTGGATGAGGCAAATACATTGTTTCTCCCACAACTGGGAGCTGCCGGGTGTATTCAGTATAGTGGTATTCCCGATGGTGTGCATGGCATCTGCAGAATGCCCATGTCAATGGGGAGAGGTAGAGAAACTGAAAGAGCTCTCTCTCTATTAATGTTACAGTATGCCCATGCACAGAACATCATGTTGGTGAATGCCCACTGTCCTGGCAGCAGTCATGGTCTCTTCATTCAGATGCAGTCAGCCATCCCCATCGTCATTGGGTCTCCACGTAGAAAGAAATGAATATATCTTGGATAAAGGCTGTCCTCTTGATGCACGTTTCAAAACACCATCCCCACCAACAATCAACCACATTAAAGTATTCCATGTGTACGGAGAGCAATTGGGTCACTTGGAGTGTCTGGGAGCAGACGATCAGGGATGGAGCAAAACCTCCCATGTCTGAACAGATTTGAGTGAACCCCCCAGTACACAGTATCAATAAGTCCTAAAATCCCTCTCTATTTCAGTAACATATTGCTTTCCGTTATTCCTGTAAATGAAATCACAGGTTATATCATGTTAAATTCCACCTTCCAAACTATTATCTATTGCCTTTACCACTCTGAATCTATCTGTGGACCCTCCACCCTCTCTTGATAATTTAATATCTTGCTTAACACCAGCGACAGCACCAAACTCAGCATCTGGATATCTGTTCCATCCTCCTGATCATTAATATAGACTGTAAACAGTTGAGAACTAAGTACTGGTTACTCTGTGACCCTACTGGTTTTGTTCTGTCTAACTGATTGAGACTGATTTATCCTGAGTGCCTGCTTCCTGTATGATACCCTCTCCTCCCCCATTCCTATGCAACACAGTCGTAGGGTTGAAAAAGAACAAGAAGCATCTGTGAGGAATCCAACCCCTTGATGAGGCTGATGTCAACGCGGCCTCTGTTCCACTTTCCTGCCATCTCTCCATCCTAAAACTCTAGTCTCTTGTTGTAGATTGTGCCACATGAAAAAACAATCCACTCCATATCTCCACATTCAATTACCTTTAGCATTTCACAGACCTCAATGAGATCTCCTTTCATTCTTATAAACTGGAGAGTATAGGCCTAAACTGCTCAATTTCTCTTCATAAGACAAACACTTCAAATATGGAATCAATCTGATGAAGCTCTTCGGAATTGTCTCCAATGGAAATACCTCATTCTGCAGGACACCCAAACTGTACTCCAGTTGCAGCCTCACGAATGCCTTGCATAGCTACACCAACACTCCCTACCTTTCTACTCTATCCTTTTATAAATAAACACTGAAACTATACTTGCATTTCTCATTACTTGCAGTACCCACAGGCAGGTTTTCTGTGATATGCAAGCAGACACCCAGATCCCTCTGCACCTAAGCACTTTGAACTTTCTCTCCATTTAGATAATAATTTGTCTTTCTATTTGAATAGCCCCATATTTATTCACTTTAATTTTCCTTGCCAAATGTTGGCCTATTCACCCAACCTATCCAGATAGTTTTAAAATCTCTTGTATCATCATTCCGAAGTAATTTCCCATCGATGTTAGTCTCATCTGAAAATGTGGCATCGTATTTTCTATCCCATCAACCGAGTACAGTAATACCATCAATCGCAGATGGTTGAGGCATGAGTACTGAAATCAATTGCACAAACTGCATTTGCCAAATGAAAATGACACATTTATTCCACCTGACTATACTTTGTTGGTAAACCAATCCTCCATCCAAGCTAATGAATTAATCCTAAACCCATGTTGTCTAATCTTACCATTTACTCTTTGGAGAAGCGACATATCCGATGCCTTCAGGAAGACCAGATATGTTCCATCTCCAGGATTCCAACGCTCCACTTTGTTTATGACATCTTCAAATAACTCAAGCAAACAATTCAAACACGATTTAGCCTTCGTAAAACCATGTTGACTCTGATGGATTGTGGTTTAACTTTGCAAATGTCCTGAACAATGGACTCTAACAATTTGCCTTCAATTACAATAGTTTATTGTCACACTTTAGTCCCGAATGTATACCAATATTATAAGTTCTTCCCTTTCGAAAACCTTCACGTTTTCTTTGAATTCCTGTTTAATGGGCACACGTTTTTAAGAGATCTGCTCCAATTGCTGTGTAAGGGGTAAGTGTGGCTGAATGGTATACAAACTCGATGGGCTGACGTCTTTCTGGTGTTCCCATGTTGTCATCTCCAAGGCCAGAATGACCTGCTCCTGTTGTTGCTTTAGAGGATTGGGAGATTATGGAATCTTGCTGTTGCTGTGTAACATTTTGAGGAACTGATATTTCTCACATTTCTCCATAACAGGTGGAAATACTGAACTGTCTCCTCATGTATCCCGGAGATGGGAGTGTGGGAGTAATTGGTCTTCTCTTGTTCCCATACAACAAACACGTGTCGAAATTACCTTTTCCTTTCTCATGAAAGAAGTCTCAGATAGTTTTTATCCTTATCCAATTCCCTTGCAATAGGCTCGGTGGGTCTGAATGGCCTCCTGTTATCCCAGTGTAACAAATCTCCAGTCACTGTGTGATCTCTTCCAGTTCCTATGTTACAGACTTGAGGAGGCTGAATGGACTGATCCTGTTGCTGTTTAACAGGATACTGGTGCAGCATGGCCTACTGTTATAGGCTCGAATGGCTGATTGGCCTACTTCTGTAAATGTATATCAGGCTCCAGGGGCTGAATAGCCTCGTCCTGCTTTGATGTAACAGGTTCGAAGGCCTGAATATGCTTCTGTTGTTCCTGTGTAACAGGCTGGAGAACGGAATGGACTCCTTCACTATCAGTGTAATTCGCTTCACTCGTTGACTCCTTCTGTCGTCTATGTTCAAGTCAGATCATCATTAATTTTTGTAAACTTCAATGGCTACTGCGTCAACCTGATCATCCTTTCGTTATAAGCTAGCACCTTCATTGCAGGAATCAGTTGAGGGAACCATCTCTGAGCTGTTTCCAATATAACAAAATCTTTTCTTCATTGAAGAGATTAAATCTGTACACACTACTCCAGATGTGATCTCACTAAGACCCTGTACAGCAGCAGCAACACTTTACCAGCCTGCTGTCTCAGCTCTCTGGAGGAATGCAGAGCATACTTGGAAGATTATTGTCCTTCTCTACTCCATCAGCATAACGGGAGATCTGGAACAATTAAAGTTTGAGAAGATCATAAATGATGTGGCGAGATGATCTCTGCCATTAATCTCCCCAGAGCCCATGTCGCTCAGATTCCACAAAATCTAGTAAGGTGGAGCGCAAAAAAAGCAAGGAGGAGCAAACATTGATGGGAGTTATCTCTCAAAGTGAAAGCTGCAATACAAATGTTGGACATGTTAGAAAACATGATATACACATTTGTGGGTACTTCAGTTATAATGTAATGTTTAAATTATATCTAAACTGTGTTAACCCAAGTGAATGCTAATGCTGGGAAAATGGATCTCATGACCACGTGTGAGATGGTTTACATGAACATTATGTCGAGCACTGAGCTGGCGATCAGGTTATTTAGGAATTGGGGTTGAGTGACCAGAAGAGCAAATTGAAACTTTTGCTGTCAAGGACCTTTAGGGAAGAGTGACCACAATGTACTGGTTTCCTTTTATGCTGTTTAAGTACACGATAGTTTTTGTTTTATTTGCAGTAACCGTTGTAAATCTGAGTCATGCAAGCCATGAAGGTGTGAGGAGAAAATGGGGACTACAGATGCTGGAGATGAGAGTCGAAGAGTGTGGTGCTGGAAAAGCAGTCAGGCAGCATACTAAGAGCAGATAAATCGATGTTTCAGGCATAAGCCCTTCATCAGGAGTGAAGCTTATGGGTCAAGAAGGCTGAGGGATAAATGAGAAGGGGGTGAGGCAGGAGAGAGGTAGCTGGGATTGTTTTAGGTAGATGAAGGTAGGGTTGAAAGATTTAGGTGATGAAGGGAGACAGAACGCCTCATCTGCTGCATCCATTAAACCCAATGTAGTCTTCTTTACATTGGCGAGGCAGGAGGTCAACTTGTGGATCATTTCAGAGAACATCTCTGGGACAGCCACATTGAACAGCTCCATCACCTTGTGGCTGAGCACTTTAACACCCCTTCCCACTCTGCCAAGGACATGAGGGTCCTAGACCTGCTCCACCGCCAAACCCAAGCCACCAGAATCCTGGAGGAAGAAAGCCTCCTCATCTGCCTCGGGACCCTCCAACCACAGGGGATCATAGTGGATATCCCCATTTCCCCATTTCCCCTAATCCCACCTTATCCCACTCCAACCTTCCAAGTCAGCACCTCCCTTTTGAATGTTCCTATGTGTCCACCTTCCTTCCTATCATTCTGGGCCACCCTCCTCTCCGACTATCACGTTCAACCCCACCTTCATCTACCTATTAGATGAAAGAAGGCAGCTTAGAAAAATGCCAAGTGTTGCAGTAAGCCACTGGATTCAGAGAGATGTCTGACCCAGCAAAGGATGACCAAGAAACTGAGAAGAAAATCAAAGAGAGAAAAAACGTGCAAACGAAAGAAAAACATGAAGACTGCTAAAAAGCGTCTATCAATATATGGGAAAAATAATAAAAACAAGCCTAAATGTGGAACAGTTGGTGTGCGTTCAGGATAATTTATTGCAGAGAACAGAGAAATCGCAGGGAAAAGAAACAGTTTCTTTGTGTCTATCTTCATGGAAGAATGTCCAGAAATTCTTCCAGAAATACCAAGTGACCATGGGACTTGTGTAAGTAAAGCCTAAGGTCATTCTTATCAGTGTTGGGGTCATCTTTGAAAAGAAAGCTGGATTGAGTATTTATAAATCAGACAGACGAGATGTACTTCATACAAGAATTTCAGGGGAAGCAGCAATAGACATGTTGAGTGCATCGCAGATTTTCACTTTATTTACCGACACATTCCCGAAAGGCATTTAGCCAAACTGGATAAGGCAAAGTTTATAAATATTGTCCAATATTTTAAGAAAGGACGAAGATAGAGAGTGGTGAACTACAGACCAGTAACTTGTCATCCGCAGTTGGGTGTCTATTGGACTCGATTACAAAGAACATGCTACTAGATATATAGACGGTAATAACATGACTGGGGAGGGTGGTAATGTATCGATGGAAGGAAAACCAGAAGTGGAAAACATCGTTTTAAAATGGTTTCAAGATTATTCTTGGAGACATAGACAATGAAGAACCAATGGTTAACGTATAGTTTGATATTCATGAGCTTTTTAAAAAGAACTCACACAGTAAGTTCATAAGAAAAGTTAAAGCGAGAGGTATTGGGAAGAACATATGCAAACTGGAACGTAAAAATTAGCTTTACATTCATGTGAATGGAATTGGAATAGAGAGGATGTAGTGCACCAGTTGAATCGAGTGTTCATGAGGCTACACTTAGAGTATTGTGTATCGTTCGGAGTCCCAATCTAAGAAAGAATGTACTGACTCCAGAGGAACTGCAAAAGGTATTATCCAGATTAATCCCTATGATGACAAGATTGTCTGATGTGGAAACTCAGCCCGTGATCTCGAGTTTCAAAACATGAGAGGTGATTGCAGTGAATCTTAGAAACATAGCGGGGACAGAATAACAGAGGGGTACATGGAGAAGTACAAGAAGGTGAGATCAAGGTGAATCCCACGATATTCTACACGGACAAGTAGAACAGAATAATCAGCAAATAGTTAGTGACCATTAGAAACCAAAAGGGGCAATCTGTGTGTCAAACTGGAGAACATTGATGGATTGTTACATGAGACCTTCACATTTATTTTACTTGGGAAAAGGAGGATGCAGGTACAGAATTCAAGAAGATGGACTGGACAACTCTTGAACAGAAAGATGTAAAATACGAGCAGGGATTTGAGGCTTTGTTCTGTATAAATTTGGACCAATCTCCATGTCGGAAAGAGTTGTATCACAGGCGGCTGTTGGGGTCAACGGAGGAATGAACCTGATTGAATATTTTAATTAGAATCTGACCAAAGGGGAGGTGCCAGAGAACTGGAGGACTGCTAATACGATTACACTTCACAGGGTGGGAGAGATAGACCAGGGAACTATCGATGAGCGAGTATTAGATCACTGTTAAAGAAACTACTGGAGAAAATAGGGAAGGATGAAATCGAACTCCAGTCAGAGTCACAAGGTTAGATCAGGGATAATTATCATGACTTAATCAGAAGGGAGTGGTATCTACTGGATTTGATTGAATTAGTTTGAGGAGGTCAATTGTTTAGTTTTGTAGGAAGGCCTTTCACAAATTTCCAGCTGGGATACTGAGAAATAATGTAAAATCTCCCAATATGAAGGATACCTTGACAGGTTACAAGGAGATTTCTCTTAATGGCAGCAGTCAGAGGGTTGTGGGAGAAGGCTCTTTGAGCGACTGGAGACCAGTGTCCCCTGGTGTACCACAGGGATCAGTGCTGTGTCCCTTATTGTTTGTGTTATTCATAAAAAAAGACGTGAATGTGGAGGGGGCTAGGTGGAGAGTGGGGGAGGTGTGATAAGTAACTGTATGTTTGACATAAAGATTGACCGGATGGTTCGCAGTGAGGATTAGATTAGATTAGATTACTTACAGTGTGGAAACAGGCCCTTTCGGCCCAACAAGTCCACACCGACCCGCTGAAGCGCAACCCACCCCCCTAGATTCCGCCCCTTCACCTAGCACTACGGGCAATCTAGCACGGCCAATTCACCTAACCTGCACATTTTTGGACTGTGGGAGGAAACCGGAGCACCCGGAGGAAACCCACGCAGACACGGGGAGAATGTGCAAACTCCACACAGTCAGTCGCCTGAGGCAGGAATTGAACCCAGGTCTCTGGTGCTGTGAGGCAGCAGTGCTAACCACAGGAAGATGCAGATGATTGGTCAGATGGGCAGATCAATGGCAGATGGTTTGTAACCTTGAAAAATATGAGGTGATGCACTTTGGGAGAAGGAACCAGGCAGGGGAGGACTCAATGAATGGCAGCACGCTGGGAAGTTCAGATTGTGCTTCTCCACACATCCCTGAATGTGACTGGACAGGGTCATGAACAAGTTAAGAATTGGACCTTGGCTGTAGCGTTTCCTAATCAGGATGTAGATTATAAGAGCAATACAGGGCTTTGGTTAGGTCAAAATGGAGTACTGCATGTAGCTCTGGGAGCCACATTCCAGGAAGGATGTGATTGTACTGGAGAGGGTGCAGAGGTGATTCCCCAGGATGTTCCCTGGGATGGAGCATATCAGCTATGGAGAGAGGCTGGATAAGCTTGGGTTGTTGACTTTGGAGCAGCGAAAGCTGAGGGGGATGTGATTCAGAGCGATAAGATTATAAGCGACACGGACAGGGTGGATAGACAGCAGCTGTTCCTTTTAGTCAGAGGGTCAAGAACAAGGGAGCACACTTTTAAATTGAAAAGTTTGAGGTTCAGAAAGGACTTAAATATTTTTTCACCTCGAGGATGTGGGGTTCTGGGATTACTTCCTGAGAGGGGAATTATTACGGGTAACCTCACAACCATTAAAATGTACTTGGACGAGCACTTGGTAGCGTCATAACATTTCAGGTTATGGGCCTGGTGTAGAAAATGGGACTAATATAGATCGTGCTGTATTTCTGTTGGCACAGAGTCTATGCTCCTGTGAGTGTATGGTGTGGATGGTCAATTATTGAGCAGTTTATTGCAGGAATTGATGGCTTTCTGAAGATTAAATTCACAAGGGTTAAAAGAGTGAACTGTAATAGCTTGTTAAATTATGTCAATGAGAGAAATATGAGAAAACAAGTGCAGTTTCCTTACAGTTTGAAACCAGAGAATAGAGAATTGGAAACAGGGAAATGGCAGAACAATGAAGCCACTACTTCAGTTCTGTCTTCACAGAACTTTCAAACAATACAAGGAAAACCAAGTCTGGTGTAGGAAAATGATAGAGTACATTGAACATAGAACATAGTTAGTAAATTATTTAGGAGAAATTATTGTGGCTGAAAGTAATGGTCATAGACAACACGAACGTAGATTTATGAAATGGGAATTATGTTTGAGAAACAGAATGGGAGACAAATGAAAGAGAAACAATGGATGTAAAACATGTGGACTTTTAGAAAGATTTTGGTAAAGCTCCAAGCCCAATTTGCAAAATCAAATCTGAGTGGATTGGGGGCTAATATATGGCTATGTTTCCAGAATGGGACAGCTGGCAGGAAACGGTGAATAGAAATAAACAGACTCGTCAAGCAACAGCCTGACATTGTCTGTATGGTATGATTCTGTGAGTATAACTATATCGCAGACATCCCATTACCTACCCCGAATATCTCCTGTCTCATCAGCAGGACGGACACAGCAGAAGTGGTGGCACAGTGGGATACAGTTGGAAGGGAATTGCTCTGGGAATCCTCAACAGTGACTCCGTATCCCATGAAGTCTCATGGCATTACTTTGCACATGGGAAAGGAAACCTCCTGCTGATTACCATGTACCAGCCTCTCTGAACTGATGAATCAGTACTCCTCCATGCCGACCAACACTTGGAGGAAGCACTGAGGGTAGCACGGACGCAAGATATACTCTGGGTGGGGGATTTCAATGTTCACCAACAAGAGTATCTCAGCGACAGCATTACTGATCGAGCTGGCCGGGCCCCAAAGGATATGACTGCTCGATTGGTTCTGCAACAGGTGGGGAAAGAACCAACAAGAAGAAAATACATACTTGAACACAGCCTGACTAATCTGCCAGTTGCAGAAGTATCTGTCCATGACATTATAGGTAAGAGAGACCACCGCATAGTCATTGTGGAGACAAAATCACACCTGCACATTGAGAATAACCTCCACCATTTTGGGTGGTACTATCACGTTGCTAAACAGGGCAGACTTCGAACAGATCTGGCAGCTCAAATCTGGATGTCCATAAGGTGTCGTTGGTCATCAATAGCAGCCAAGTTGTACTCCCGCATAACCTCATGGCCTGGCATATCCCCCTCGCAACAACTGCCATCAATCTAGAGGATCAACATTGGTTCAGTGGAGTGTGCAGGATGGCAGGAGCAGCACCAGGCATACATGAAAATGGGGTGTCAGCCTGGTGAAGCCACCAATCAGGACTACTTGTGCGCCAAAGAGCATAAGCAGTAAGTGATAGACACAGCTCAGTGATCCCACAAGCAAAGTAAAAGATCTAAGCTCTGCAGTTGTTCCACATCTAGCCGAGAAACGTTGGGGACAATTAAACAATTCACTGGAGGAAGAGATTCCACAAATAACCCCTTCCTCCATGATGGAAGAGCCCAGCACTTCAGTGTATAAGATAAGGCTGATGCACTCGCAACAATCTCCAGTCAGAAGTGCTGAGTGGATGATCCATTTCAGCCTCCTCCAGTGGTCCTCAGTAATTCAGTTACCAGTCATCAACTAATTTGGTTCAGTCCACACGATATCCAGAAACGATTGCATATACTGGATACTCCAAAAGGTGCATAATCTGACACCATTATGTCAATAGTACTGACAACTTGTGCTCCATAACTTGCCACTCCCCTAGCCGAACTATTTCAATATAGTTACAACAATGGATTTTTCTGATTACGTGGAAAATTACCCCAAGTAATCATTGCTCCTGTATGTAAAAAACAGAACAAATCCTATCTGGCCAATTACCACCCCATCAGTCTCCTCTCGATCATCAGTAAAGTGGTGGAATGTCTCAGTGCTTTTACGCAGCACCTGCTCAGCAATACCCTGGTCAATGACACCCAGTCTGGTCTCCACCAGGGCCACTCAGCTCCTGACCTCATTACCGTGGTTCAATTATGGACAAAAGAGCTGAATTCCAGGGGTGGGGTGAGAGCGATAGCCATTTAAATCTAGGCTGCATTCAACTATGTGTGGTATCAAGGGGCCTTAGCAACACTGGAATCAATGGGTATCGGGGCAAACTGCCTGCTGGTTAGAATCATACCTGGCACGTAGGAAGATGGTCATGGTTGATAAAGGTCAGTCAACCCAGCTCCAAGTCTGTAGGAGTCCCTCAAACAGTTGCCGAAAACTTCTTCAGGGCTACTTCATCAATGACCTTCCCTCCATTTTAAGGTCAGCAATGGGGATGTTCGCCAATGATTGTACAATTTTCTGCAACATTTGTGGCTCCTCAGATACTGAAGCAGTCCATGTCCAAATGCGACCAGATCTTGACAGTTTTCAGGCTGACAAGTGGCAAGTAATATTCAGGTCACACGAATGCCAGACCATGACCATCACCAATAAAATACAATCTAACCTGCCCCTTGGCATTCAATGGTGTTACTATCACTGAATCCCCCAGTATCAAATTCCTGTTGGGTAATCATTGCTCAGAAACTCACTGGTCTCGCCACATGAACACAGTAACTATAAGAGTAGGTCAGAAGCTAGGAATACTGCGGTGAGTAACTCACATCCTGACCTCCAAACGTCTGTCCATCATCTACAATGCGTAAGTCAGAAGTGTGATCGAGGACTCCCAATTTGCCTGGATATGTGCAGCCCCAACAACACTCAAGAAGCTTTATACCATCCAGGACAAAGTAGCCAGTTTGACTGTCCCTTCATCCACAATGCTCCACCATCAACGCTCAGCAGTAGCAGCAGTGTTTGACTATCTACATGCTGCAATGAAATGATTCACCAAAGATCCTCAGAGACCATCTTCCCAACTCCCATGTCTATCTAGAAGGACAAGGGCTACAGATGTATCGGAATGCCATCATCTTCAGGTTCCCTCCAAGCCATTCACCATCTTGACTTGGAAATATATCACCGCTCCTTCACAGTCACTGGGTCAGAATCCTGGGATTCCCTCCCTAATGGCATTGGAGGTCAACCACAGCAGGTGGACTGGAGCGTTCAACAAAGCAGCTCACCACCACTTTCTCAAGGGCAACTGGGGACAAGCAATAAATGCTGGGCCAGCCAGTGACACCCAGATTCATGAAATAAATAAATAGAAATTAACACAGGATGGTTGCTGAGGTGTCGCAGGGATCGGTGCTTCGGGCCCAGCTGTTCACAATGCCCTTTAAACATTTGGTTACTGGAATTAGATACAATATATCCCAACCTGCTGACAGTACTAACGGATGTGGGATTGTGAGTGGATGAGGAGGATGTAAAAAAGCACCAAGAAGAATAAGACAAGTGGAGTGAACGGTTAAATACGTGACAGAGGGAGAACAATGTGGATAGAGGTGACGGTGTGCTCTTTGGTGGAAACGATAAATTGGCAGCCTACCATTTGAAAGGATTGGTGGAAACATGTTGATCTTCAAACGGACGTATGCTCGTTTTTGTTGTTTCCTTCTGCATAAACCTCTGAGGCCCCTGCAGCGCAGTGAGTTCTGTAACCAGAAGTCAATACTGGGCATGGCAATGCCACGCTGCCCATTGTACACAGACCCACCAAGTGGGGAGCTGTAACACTGAAAAGGATCTGTATCTCCTTGTACACCAGTCGCTGAAAGGAATATTGCAGAAAGAGAAAGCAGTGAGGAAGATAAATGGTGTGTGGACCTTCATTTCAGGGGGATGTGAGTCCAGGAGAAAGGGTGTCTTACTGCAGCTGTACAGGGCCTTGGTGAGATATCATCTTGAATATTGTGCAGTATTGTGTGCAGTTTTGGTCTCCTTACCTAATAATGGACAAAACTGACATTGAGGGAGAGCAGTGAAGGATAACCAGATTGATCTCTGGGATGACGGGCTTGTTGTGGGAGCAGAGTTTGGGGAGACTGGGCCAGTATTCCATGGGGTTTAGGAAAATGAGTGGAGATCTCAGTGAAATATACAAAACTCTGACAGGGTGAGACAGATTGGAAGCAGGGATGATAATTCCCCTGGCTGGGACCTCAAAAACAAGGGGCCACAGTATTAGGTGTAGGCAGTCACTCTGCATTGAGATGATAATAAATGTCTGCTCTCACTGACAGGGGATCCTTGGGTATCGGTCGTACCTGGAAACCAAGGCACTGCTTATAAATAAGGATTTAGAGACAGTTAAGGGATGGTAGGAGAGCAGGAGTACAGTATGGAAATGATGGGCCAAGCATTATTACATTGAATTGGTTAGCAAACTCGATGGACCAAACGTACTGCTGCACCACCTATTTTATAGCTTCCCAAGGTTACTCACGTTAATGGATATGTATATCGTGTGGGGTAAGTGCATTGAGGAGATTTTTTCCATGAACTGGAATGGGGAGGCTAAATGTGTTTTCCATTCCCGATGTTTCTGTGCACTCTGTGGGAACGCTCTGTAAATGTTGTCACAAGCTCTCAGATGTTAGGAAGGAGGTTTCTGCAGGGTAGACAGGATTGTGTTCCCATTCCCTTTTCTGACACTGGTGCTGCGGCCGGGTGTTCTGTCCGGTTTCATCCGTTCAGACCTCGGAGTAGTTTGAGACAAATGAGTGCCCTTGCTTAGGGTTCAGAGACCATTGAAATGTTTATCACATGTCAGCGTCTTTGGAGTCACTTTTAGGCCAGCCCAGGAAATCATGGGTGATTCAATTCCTAAAAGTACATTGGAGAAGGAAATTCTGTTTACAATCCATATTGGCTTCAAGGGCACTGTTACTGACCCCAGATTTGAGATCTCGATATTTTATTAATTGTTTTTAACTTCCACCCACTGCCAGAGCATTAGCCTGGTCTGGATTAGTAATCCAGTGACATTACCACAACAGCACCATCTCCACATGGGGACCAATCGGAAACCAGACTGAGCAGGTTATTTCTGTGCTGCTTGAAAGCTCTGTCAAAAAGAACTCCCACCAATTTGACTGTCATGATGGGACTGAGGAGGTGGTAATTGGTCAGATTGTAATTATTCCCGGCTTAGGGGACGGGACGTAGCTGAGTAGTATTCCACATTGCCAGGGAGATGTCAGAGTTGGATCTGGAATGCAACAACTTCCCTAGGGACACGGCTTGTTGTGCAGCACACATCTTCAGTCCTATTGCAGGAATGGTGTTAGGGCCCATTGCCTGTGTCATATCTACTGTGTTCAGATGTTTCTTCATGTCACGTGCTGTGAAACAAATTGGTTGAAGACTGACATCTGTGATTTTGTGGGCATCATGATGAGGGTGAGGTGTATCATTGACTTAACACTTCTGGCAGAGGATGGTGCAGATAAAACATCCTTCTCTTTTACACTGATGTGCAGGTCTGTTCCATTATTTCGGATGGGAATGTTTGTGGAGCCCCCTTCTCCAGTCATTTGTTTGATCGTCCATCATCCTATATGATTGAATGTGACAGTACTGAAGTGCTTCGATCAGATCTGTTGGTCAAGTCTGGTAGCTTTAATGAGTTCGAATCAGGTTAAAGTTCATGTGATTCTGACTCTGACATGTTCACCCACACTCGTCACTGAGCCATAGATGGTGTTGATGGTAATGACAGACTGAGGTGTTTCCCTGGTAAAAAGTTACAGGGTGTGGTTTAATGCATGTCTGCCTCTCCAGCTGCTGTGGTCTACAGCACTACGTGAATACGCAGTTTCGAGCTGCAATATCTGCAATGCAATTCTGCTGTCTGTTCCCCAATTCTCACTGAGACTCATTCACCCATCAACACTGTACACAGTGACCTAACCTTGTTACTGATGTGGAAATACTTCCATTTTCATACTCTCATTCTGCTGAGAGTCTCGCTCCTCGTGTCTTGTTTCCAACCTGACACATTCCGCAAAAGCATTTAACTGATCTTAATGCAAATGTTTAATTCACCTGAATCTTTTTCCTTGAGAAATACCATCTTCTGTGTTTAAAGTGAAAGTTTTTTCCTCTGTTTCTTTCCCTGACCATGATTAAGAGCTCTGTAGTGTCAGTGATGTCAGCGTTATGTAATTGCAGAGCCAATGAATTCTCTGGATTCCCAATCATCTTCACCACATTGTATATTTTCTCTTTTGGTTTGATGCATTATCACTCATGGCTGCCTTGTTCTCCCATGAGCATGTTTCAAGTTCTTGGGGTTGCATTTCTGGTATTATCTTTCGAATTATCCACAGAACCTCCTCCCATTGCTGCTCCATGGTCTTTCCTGCTCAGCTCCCCTTCCAATTAACTCTGACTAGCAATGCCCGCATGTCTTTGTTGTCACATTGCTTAATTATAACCACATTACATCTTGAAGAGAGCGCTAGATATAAACCGAAAGAAGGAGTTTTGGGAGTTGGGACACGAAGAATAATTGTTGGATTTCTAAACTAGATACAACGGGAGAACGAGAGAGAGGATATAGATCTGGAGATGTGGAAAATGAGGCAACCACATTATCGAAAGAAGTAGATGAACATCCCCCAATGTTTTGGCAATGCCTGTGTGCTGTGGTCCTTTGTACAGTGCATGTACAACAGAGTAATATGTTCAAATGCTGAGTCTGATGCCAGAATATTTATCTCCAATAATATGACAGACACTAGTTTTGGAAAGAACCCAGCAGGCCAACATATTGAAGTCCCGGTCGAAAGGGGATTAAATGAAATAGGTTGGGACACCAGAATCAAGAATTTGGAGCACACATCCTGGTGAGAATGAGTGATTAGAGTTGGGAATCCCAGAAAAGGAGGGAACGTTGAGAGGATCAAAACATGTTTTAATGTTTTATCAATTTTATACATCATATGCGTCATTTTTCGTTAACTGTGTCTCTGTTGTTCGTTTACAATGTGTTGTGCACATATGAAAAATGTGACTTATCTGCACACACACATTGATTAAACAGTGTATATTAAATCATTTTTCCACCATTGAAACTGTCCTGTTGTTGTGTTACGAGGATACATGAACACCAACGAGCCACCAAAAGACATGATGCACTATCACTATGTTCCATACATACAGACAAAGAAGGGCACCACTTTGACTGGGACAAAGCACACACACATACTAAGACACGCAAGGACCTTCTTAGAGGAATGGTATTCTAACCAGAAGTCCATCAATAAACGCATCAATTTAGATCCTGTCTACATTCTCTTGTTAAAATAACCGGAAATGACATCACCCATTTTAAGAAACCAAGACCTATAAATAGAGAGGCGGGACATACCATCAGCGCGTCAGCAGATACTCTCACTGATGATGTCACCTAGTCATGGTGATGAAACTTCTGAAAACATACCTTCAAGCTCAGCGAGCTAACTTGCACACATATGAATTGTTATTTTTTGTTTACTTGTGGAATTTAGGAGTTCTCTGTCGCTCACGTTTTGACAGATTATGATGTGAGGTGGGCTTTTCGAGGTGTGTGATTTTAATTAACAGAGGGGTTCGACATTGATGTCATAACAGTTTGGGGCCTTGCCGTGTGGCACTTGGACCGACTTGAACTGATTTGAGATACAACAGGTCCCAGCAAATTCCAACTCATTGCAATCAGTGACTTTGATTTTCAAATAAAACCAGTGGGAAAATTCGTTTAATTTTGGTACTTGTCATTAGTTAAATGAAAAGTGAGAGAAATGGCTTTTAACATTACTAAAGATGTCCCCAAATTTTCCAAGGAAGTTTAGAAAGACTGAAGGAGGACATTTTTTAGAATTAGCAAATAGTTTGGAATTGGGTTTAACCAGGGAGAAAAGGGAAGTTGAAATTGTAATGGTGTTAGTTAATCACTTTGATGTATCAGAGAAATAGGTAATTGCAGTAGAGTTATAAAAACTTAAATTGCAAATGTGGCAACTGGAGATAGAAGATAAATGAAGGAACGGAAACAGAGAGAGACGAAAGAGAAAGAAAGGAAAAAGCAAGAGAGAGGGGTTTTGAAATTCAGAAGTTGGGAATTTGACAAGAAAGTTAAATTAACAGGATGGAGATGAAGGGAGAACGTAGGGATGTATAGAACTAGGTTAGTAACTTGCCATATTTCGATGAGAAAAATGTCAAAACTTTTTTATTTCTTTTGAAAAAATGGCTAGGCAGATGACGTGTCCAGTGAACTTGTGGGTAATGCTCATTCAGACTAAGCTGGTGGGCACAGCTGGTGAGGTATGTGCAGCGCTGTTAGATGAGGGATCAATAGATTATCAAGATGTCAGATTGGTTATTATTGATTGGTTATGAATTGGTACTAGAAGCATACTGACAGAAGTTCAGAAAAATAGAGACGCAACCAGGTCAGACTTATATTGAGTTTGAAAGAATTAACCACGGTCACTTTGATATCTGGGTGCTGGCATTAAAAATAGATAAGACCTGTGAGGCTTGAAGGGAGATTAATCTGCTGGAGAAGCTAAAAGACTCACTTCCAGAGATCGTACGAATTAATGTGAATGAATAGAAAGTTCAAGAAGTGAGAAGCGCGGCAGAAATGGCAGGTAAATATGCATTGTGGCATGTAATGGAATTTAGCTTCTGGCAGGAATTTCATCCTGTGAGGGATAGAAATTGGGAGAAGGGACGATCACACATTACAAAGCGAAGAGTAGCTCACAATAATTCAGTACAGGTGAAGTAAGAAGCCCAAGGGGGTTGAAAGGTGGTGAAAGGCCTAAGGTGCTCTCACGATAAGGGAGTGGAAAACAAAATTTCAGTGTTAGTGGTTTGAGAAAGGCACAGGGAAAAAGTTGTTTTCACTGCAGGAAGCTGGAACACACCGCGCTGGGCGTTAAAGGAAGACACTTTGGGGAAAGATGTGGGAGAAGAGGCTAAGCCCAGTGGCATTAGTGAAACTGGTAAAGGAGACCCCAAGTGGAGCCGAGGAGCTGCAGGAAATTGCACAGCCTGGGCAAGGGCTGGGTATGGAGGCAGTGCCTGATCTCTCTAAAGAATTCACCTCTGTAGATAAAGTTTACTCAGAAAGAACAGGGGCAGAAGGACAAGAAGTTATAATTTTGTAAGATATGGGATCTGCTCAGTCTCTAATAGTTGAGAAGTGAGGCGCCAGAAAAGCACAACAGATCAGGCAGCATCCAAACAGCAGGACAATCGAATATCAGGCAGACACCCATCGTCAGGAGGGGTGGGGGACAAGGGGACTGAAAGATAAATACGAGGGTAGTAGCTGAGCTGGTGGAAGGGTCACTGGGAAGGCAATAAGATGATGTAGGTGGGAGTGATAGTGATATGTCGGAGGGTAGGGTGGAGTCGATAGGTGGAAAGGAAGATGTCTAGTTAGGGCAGTCCAAGAGGGCAGTGCTAGGTTGTACTTGGATCTGGGAGAGGTTGGTGGAGAGGAGATTTGGAATTTGGTGAAGTCAACGTTGATGCTGTACAGTGTGAGGGTTCCAGCTGTCCTACCACTGATAGGAGTCCTATCACCCTCCTGTCCGACCTACCACCATCAGACCCCACTTGCATCTACCTATCACCTTCCAAACTACCTTCCACCCAGCTCTACCCCCACTCTCCCATTTATTTCTCAACCTCCTTCCCCCTCCCTTCCCTCCCACTTTCCTGATGAAGGATTTATGCCTGAAACGTCAACGCCCCTGCCGCTCGGATGCTGCCAACGTGCTGTGCTTTTCCAGCCCCACACTTTTCAACTCTTATCTCCAGCATCTGGAGCCCTCACTTTCTCTCACCCTCTAATCGTAAGAGATGAAAGTTTTTTTCACTCTTTCTGGCATATTAATCAAGAGCGTATTAATTTGTGGAATGGGGACAGAAATTAAGCATTCCCTTGTGTAACATCAGGATGGAATGCCAAATCAAGCTTAGGGAAGTAACAGTGACAGTGACTAACAGAGTGTCAGTTCCAGGAATACAGTTTGTTCTTGGGAACGATTTAGCAGGAGGTGAGGAGGGATAGGCACCCCTTGTGGTGGAGAAGCCAAAGGAAGACGAGCGAATTGGGGAGTTAAAGGAAAATTACCCAGGAATTTTTCCAGACTGTGTAGTAACAAGATCCCACTGTCATAAGTTACAGCAGGAAGGAAAAACGAACGAAAAAGACAAATGGTTTGATGCTCAGTGAACTGACACCTGTTGATGTATCGGTGCAGGAAAACCTTTAACAGGCAGAGGATCAGGCAGAGGTGTTTAGTCCATAAAGGCTAATGGACTTACAACAGATATATATACACACACATTCGCACACACATGCACATGCACACACACAGAAAAGGAATTAGAATATATTGTTGAACTTTATTAACTGAAAGATAGAATCCTAAAATTAAAATGGAGACCCCGATAGGTTACTGCAGACGGGAAATGGGCCGAAGTGCACCAGATTGTGTTAGCAGTAACGTACAGTGTTACAGGTAACTCATAAAATAACTGCAGGCGGTCACTTAGGTGCACAGAAGATTCAGGCCAAGGTACAGAAACTTTTCCACTGGCCTGGAATGCACAAGGACGCTGTTAATGTTTCTTGTACATGACATACATCCCAAATGGTAGGTAAGTAACAGGCAGTAATAAAACCAGCACCTTTGTTGCCAATTCTTGCATTCGAAGAACATTGCACGTGGGTTATGATTAATTGTGTAGCTCCCCTTTCTAAAGTAAAAGTAGAAACCAATATTTGCTGACTATATTGGATGTCTCTACCAGATTTCCAGAGGCAATTCCATTATTGGTGTGTCAAGGCAAAAAGGGAGGTGGAGGAGTTGGTAGCTTTCTTTACTCGCTGTGGGCTGCCCAGAGAGATTCAGTCAGACCAAGGGTCTCATTTTACCGCTCAACTGTTGAAGGAAGTCATGGATGGCTTCGGCATACAGCACTTCAAATCAAGTGCGTCCCATCCTGAATCCCAGGGAGCCTTGGAAAGTTAGCATCAGACGCTGAAGACTATGTTAACAGCGTACTGTCAGGGTTGGCCAAATGACTGGGATAAAGGTGCCCCATTAAATTTTTTGCCATGAGAGATGTCCCAAATAAATCTACTCACTTTACTTCCATTGAGTTAATATTCGTACATGAAGTGAGAGGTCCTTTGAAATTAATTAAACATAAATTGACAGGTCCGAAGTTGGAAATCTCACACCTGGATTCTGTGTGTGAGGTGAAGGAGAGAGTAGACGGAGTAGGTGAGTTTGCTAAACAGTATCTGAAGAGCATAGCATAGAGTGAAGCAGGTGGCAGATAAAAACTCTGAAACTTTGAAGATTTCCCGTGGAGATGACGTATTAGTAATGCCACCAGCGGAAGGAAATCCCTTCAAAGCCAGGTTTAGTGGCCCCATTCAAATTGAAAAACATGTGGAGTCAGTTAAACTATCTCGTAAAGATACCAGAGATGACAAAAAACTTCATCGAGTATTTCATATGGATGAATAATGCACCAGCCACATTTAAGACTCAGAAACAGAGTTGATGCCATATGAACAAATTGTGCACCTTATCTGTATGATATAGTGATCTTTAGCAAGTGATTGAAAGCTCACATGTTACAGCTGGCAGAGCATGTTGAACATTTACAAGATTCAAAATTAGTTACAAAATTAGGCACAGTGGTTAGCACTGCTGCCTCACAGCGCCTGAGACCCGGGTTCAATTCCCGCCTCAGGCGACTGACTGTGTGGAGTTTGCACGTTCTCCCCGTGTCTGCGTGGGTTTCCTCCGGGTGCTCCGGTTTCCTCCCACAATCACAAAGATGTGCAGGCCAGGTGAATTGGCCATGCTAAATTGCCCATAGTGTTAGGTAAGGGGTAAAATGTAGATGGAGGGGTATGGGTGGGTTACGCTTCGGCGGGGCGGTGTGGACTTGTTGGGCCGAAGGGCCTGTTTCCACACTGTAAGTAATCTAATCTAATCTAAAACAGAATTCGCGAAGGCAGAGGTGACGTTCTTGGGACATTACATTGGCCATGGAAGGTTGACCCCCATGGAACACAAAGACGAAGGGATTTGAGGAATTTCCATGACAATCCTCGAAGAAAAAGGTGCTTCGATTTTTGGAACTGAGTGGATTGTATTGGAAGTTTGTTCCAAACTTCAGCAGCGTATTGGCACCACTGATGGATTTATTAAAGAAGAACACAGAATTGTGGTGAACAGAACAATGCCAGGAGGCATTTGAGAATTTTAAAGCAGGATTAATCATCGCACGAGCTTTAGCTACACCAAATATTTTGAAGCCCTTTGAAAATTGAGTTTGATGCTCGGGATATCGGGGTCAGAGATGTATTGATACAGAAAGAGGATGATGGAATTGAATGGCTAATTGGCTACTTGTCGAAAAAACTCAATATCCACGAGAAAAAAAAACAAAATCTCCATTATTGAATAAGAATGATTAAATTTCTCACTGGCCTGAGAATATTTTAATTTTTATGTGACAAACAAATTGTCGGAGATGATTGTGGACAACGACAAATCTCTCGCATTTTTTCGAATATTTAAAGACCGGAATATGAGACTATTTAATTGGAGCCATACCTTACCGACTTTAAACTCACAAAATGTACAGGCTGTGGCTCCTGCAATGTGATAGCAGATGGGTTTTTGCGGATTTAAAGGAAAGCAGTGTAGATAAGATTTGACTTATACCAGTGTTGTATTGGTGTGCAGGATTAATATGAATGATATAACTGAGATTAATACTTTTGTATTTCATATAATTGGGATTAAGAATTAGAGGAAAAGGAATGATGCAATCTTTTCATTCTGCTGGTTCATTTTATTTTCTGAAGCGGGAAGATGTTATGAAGCCAAAAACATGTATGGGCACTTTAAGACAGACTGGGTTTTGTTGAATAGAATTTAAAGCCACTGATGCCAGCTAAAGGTCACACTCTTCCACATGTCACCATTAGCTGAGAAATGGATACCTGAGTTTTGGTTGCTATTTGACAGCCATTCAAATGCAACCAAAGAGTTTAAATAATGCTCAGGATGCCAGAAACCAACAGAATTTGAATATTCTTGTTTGGACACCTGGACAGCAATCAAATTATGAGAATTATTATATCATGGGGAGTATATAAACCCAGCATTTTGAAAATAGAGGGAGAGCCACTGCCATCCAACAATAGAGTAACTGCTGTAGAGCAGGAGTGCTAACCGACCATCTCAAACACTCTCTATCAAAGACACATGTTCATGTAAACCTACTTGCAGTTAAAAAAAAATGACCCAGGGAGATCGGCAGCTGAAAGAGTGAACACAGAGGGGAAGATAGAGACTGTGTGGTCTTGAGATTGTAATGTTTCATATGTGGGTTGTTGGAACAGCATATTTTTACAGAGTTGGAGTCAGATAGTAAGTAGGTAAGACAAGAGGGGCTTGTGTTTGTGAATAGTTTTTGTTTAGTGTTCACTATTAAAGTTAAGAAACTAACTTGATATTTTTTGTTGAAATAGTAGAATGTAGGAGATCTGTGTCACTCATATTTTAACAGATTACAAGGTGAGGCGAGCTTTTCTGGGTGTTTGGGTTTAATTAACAGAGTGGTTCGACTCCACCTTGTAAATGTCTATCCACATTCCCCCCATTTCCCGACAGTTGGCCCATATCCTTCCAGTCCTTTCCGATCCACATATTTATCCAAATGCTTTTGAAATGTTGTTAATGTACCCCCCTCAACCACATCTGCTGGCAGCTCATCCACGTACCAGCCTCTGTGTAAAGAGGTGTCCCCTCAGGTTCCCTTTTATTCCTTCCCCTTTAACCTTAAAATGATCCCATTTAATCCTCGAATCTCTACACCTTGGAAAAAGACAGAGAGCAATAACCATATCCATACCCCTCGTGAGTTTATATCGCTCTATAAGGACTCACTCAGTCTCTAACACGCGAAAGAAAAGGGCCTAGCTTGTCCAACCTCTCCCTATAACTCAGACCATTGGGTCCTGGCAACGTCTTTGTAAATTCCTTCTGCACTCTTTTTAATTTAATAACATCCTCCCCATAACAAGGTGACAAAACTGAACACAATACTCCAAGTGCGGCCTTACCAAAGTCCTGTGTAACTGCAACATAAATTCCCAACTTCTATACTCAATATCCTGCCTGATGAAGGCCAATTTCCCAAAAGCCTTCTTCACTGCCCTGTCTACCTGTGACTCCACTGTTGGAGAACCATGCACCTGAACACTAAGGTCCCTCTGCCCACTGCATCCCTTAAGACCCTCCCATTCACCATGAAACTCCTACCTTGATTTGAGTTTCCAAAATGCAAGACTTCACACTTCTATATTAAATTCCATTTGCCATTTCTCGGCCCATTTTCCGCCTGATTAAGGTCCTGCTGCAATTTCTGATAAACATCCTCACTGATCATGCTCCCAATTACTTTAGTGTCATCTGCAAACTTACTAATCACACCTTGTACGTTCTCAACCAAATCATAGATAACAGACAGCAATGGACCAAGCCTCCGGTCTGACAAACATCCTTCCACTCAACCCTCTGCTTCCGACCATCAACCCAACCGTGTATCCAATTGGCCAGCTCCCCCCCCCCCCCCCCCGCATTCCACGTGATGGAACCTTCCAGAGCAGCCTGCCGTGTGGAACCTAATCAAAGGCCTTACTGAAATCCATAGAGACTATGTCTATCACTCTGCCCTCACCAAACGTCCTGGTAACTTCATCTAAGGACTCTAAGAAATTTGGGAAACATGATCTCCCACTCACAAGTCTATGCTGACTGCTCCCAATCAAACCCTGTGTAAGTATTGGGTGCAGTCAATGGTATGCTGTCCTTCATTGGAAGATGATCCGAGTACATAACTAAAGCCATCTTCCTGCTGTTGTAGAGCCTTGCTGAGAGAACATTTGGGGCACTCTGTACAGATTTGATCTCCTTTATAAGGAATGATCTCCTTACCACAGACATGCATGATGGTAACATGGGGATAGAGTGAATAAGCTGAGTGTTTTATCTGTAGAGCTGTGAGAGACGAAGAAATGGTGACGCTGAAACTCGAGGAATGGCAGCGATCACTTATTTCCAAAAGAGACATTGACAGGGAGAGGAATTCCATACTTTACCCAGGATTGATTGACTAGATTTATTGTCATGTGTACCTCAGTACAGGGAAACACTTTGTTTATGAACAGTGGAGGAAGATCATAGTAAGCATGGCCAAACAGATCATAGGGTGAAAATAGACTTGGACAGACTAAGGCACACAGGTTACACTTAACAGGACGTGTATTAGACAAGATCAACATGAACATGATCAGCATTATTTGAACTTAGAGAGTCCATTCATCAGTCTAACGTAGCTTACCTAATAGTTTATATGCCTAAATTAACTCTCCCCATGTTATTGTGCAGTCGGTGAGTGAACCCTGTACTGAACGTCAGGTTCTTCACAATCCCCAACAGCAGCCACAATACCTTCCATGTGAAACAGGTAACCATTCCCATCAGCTTCCGCCCTACATAGATAACACCAGGCTGGCTTCTCAGAGATGGAAGGTGCCTTCTTGAGACTTCACACAAGACATATGGCTTCCTTGCTCACCACTAGAAAACCACGTTAAAGTCCCACGTGTGTATCATAAGCAACGGAGCCAGGAGGAACAACGTGGAGCAGTCTGTCTGTGCAGCCTCTGCTCCACTTGGTCATCATGTTAGAGCATCATTTAGGAGACACTTAAGACTGTTGATGCTGGAGATCAGAGTAGAGCATCAATTGCTGGAAAAGCACAACGGGTCAGGCAGCATCCGAGGACCAGGAGAATCGACACTTCGGGCATAAGACATTCATCAGGAATCAGCAAAAATTACCTCATTCTGCCCCCGTGTAAGTGCATTGAGGTGGGAATGGCGTCCTGCTGTTCCTGTGTAAGTGACTCAAGGGACTGACTGGCTTCTTCCTCGTCCAATTGGACAGGGCCAAGGGCCTGACTGGTTGCCCCTGGTTCCTGTTTGACAGCTCATTGTATTGACTAGTATGACAATACTGCAGCTTTAAGAGGTTATTTTGTCCGGGCTTCTTTTATGAGAGAGATTGAACGATCGTTACCAAGCTGGTTAGTTAAGACCACTTGAGTAACAGCTAGGGAGGCCTTGTGTTTATTTTAATGCAGCCTGAATGGGTGTGGCCAGCTCTCACAGATTAGTATCTCTGGGTTTTGGTTTCTCAGCAACATCAGAAACTCCTGGGGACTCCACAGAGTTGGAAGCTTCAGTGGATGTTTCCTGGTTGCTGCTCTCTCTGAATTTTCTCTTGATGCTGTTTTTAATTCCTGGACTGGAGAAATATTTGTGTCAATCTGTGTCTGAATATTTCTTTTTGCCAAGGGCTGTGTTTATGGGAGTTTTCTATATTGGAACAGTTCATCAGTAATAGTTCCTAGATCTATTATTCTGTTAACTTGTCCAATAAAATTACGCTATTCTAAATTCCTCTTTCTTTGGTTTCATTTTCTCTTTCGAGTTTAAGTAGATAGTGTTTTTCTTCACACCGAGTAGTCTGACCAGTCACATTGCATCTGGAACAGACACTTTACATTTCCTTTAAAGTAAAAAAAGGCATTAGAACCTACGCTACCGCCTTCAAATATTTTCGAGGGGCTCTGGTGTGGCCCATCACACTAGACTCCCTCTCTTCCTGAGTAATAGGCTGGAGGTACTGAATGGGGTGTCCCTGTTCTTCTCCAATAGTGTCAATGGGCTGAATGACTTCCTCATATCCCTGTGAAACCAGTGTGAGGTGTTGAATGAACTCTTGTTTTACTGTGGCAATGTGCAGTGCCCGCCAGTGCTGTTACATGAATGTTACGGAAAATTTAACAGCACAAGTCTCAATGGAATCTGAATCCTGCTCCACACGGACAAAGACCAGTTCAGGAGCTGACGGGGGAACAAAATGTTCTGAACATTGTGGAATCTTCAGCGACCATCCCCACTTCTGATCTTATGGTGAGGAGGGTGGGGGCGGGGAGACATTGATGAAGAAATTGAAGCTGTTTGTGAAGAGGAAGCTACGCTGAGGATCTCACGCAGAGGTGACCCAGGACTGAGATGATGACCATCTTCCTTTGTGCCAGGTTTGTCCCCAAACACTGGAGAGGTTACTCTGATTCCCATTAAGTCCAGTTTTGTTAAGCTCCTTTATGTCAACAGAAGTCACCACAGCCTTGATATTGGGGCCAGTCATTTTTATCTGAACCCATGTCTCAACCTTTTTTGTTCACATCAATAAGCCATGATATAGGAGCAGCAAGTGTTTTCTTCAAACAGGTGGTATTGAATGTCAGGATTTCTCTTCTCAAGATTGTTCGGGAAGCTAGATGACTGAACGCATTTGAAGAGGAGGTAGATGGAAATTGACCTGTCAGAGAGTTGAGGGCCATGAAGAGTTGGATATGAAAGAGGATTTGAGACGAATAGCAGATCAGTCATGAACTTAAAGAAGGGCAAGGCAGGCTTGGGGGGTGAACAACATGCCCCTTTTTCTGATGTTCTCCCATTCTGTTATTGGAAAGTTAGTGTGTGTTATTTTCATGAATGTTCTGGTATTGAATGTTGCAGACAGGGAGACCAGAGGATTTTGTGAGCCATCCCTGAGTGAGGTAAGGGGGCTGTGTTCACACTGAATCTGGGTGTACAACATGACCAACAAATGAAGCACAAGTTGCAGAGAAGGGAAGCTCTGTGAAGAGAGATGAGGGGCCTCTTTCGTACCCAGCCTGGGTTTTCCAATTACATTTCCCAATTCACTTCAAACCGTGTGGGACAGTACTGAGGGGCTGAATGGTCTCCTGTGTTTCTGTGCAACAGGTTATAGGAGTAAGTAACCTCCAACTGCTCATGTCTAGCAGGTTTGAGTGGCTGAATGGAACATGGGAACATGGAATTGAGGAGCAGGAGTGGGTCATTAGATACTTTGAGCCTTCTCCACCAGGCACCACAATTGTCGCTGATCAGGTTATGGTCTCAGCCCCACTTTCCTGTCTGCGTCCCATTATGCACTTCGTTATCAAATATTTAACTAACGCAGCTTTCAATCAATGTTAACATAGAGACACGACAACCTTCCACTGAAGAGAATTCCGACTTGAAAGGTCCTTTCAGAATTATTCGTCATCCCTCTTATAGAATCAGAGAGTCATGCAGAATGGAAACAGACCCATGAGTCCAATCTGTTCACTCCGATCAGATATCAAATCTGATTTAGTCCCATTTGCCAGCATTTGGCCAACATTCCTCCTGTAATTGTACCCCCCTTGACCACTTCCTCTGACTGCACTTTCTGTACACACACCACTCTCTGTGTGAAATATTTACCTTCAGGTCCCTTCTAAATCATTAGCCCTCTCCCCTTCGCCCTATGCTGTCTTGTTCTGGACTCCCCTATCCTTGGGAGCAGAACATGACTGTACAGACTATCCATGCCCCTGTTGATTTTATAAACCTCTATCATGTTGCCTGTCAACCTCTGACACTCCAGGGGGAAACACCTCAACGTAATCAGCCTCTCCCTATAGCTCAAGCCTCCAGTCCTGGAACATACGTGTAAGACATTTCTGCAGAAAAACGAGTTGTACACAGTATTCTTAAAGCAGCCTCACCAACATCCTCTACAGATGCTCCATACCACCACAACTCCTATACTCAATGCTCTGACTGATTAAGGCAAATGTGCCAAATGTGTTCTGCACCACTCTGTCTACCTGCGACTCACTGCTACAGGTAATCATGTCCGTAAACATCAGTAAGTTAACATGATGCTAGTGCCAGCAGATAGGAGGACCAGTGACACATAGATCATTATTGAGATTAGATTGTGTTGGGAGTATGAGCTTAACATATCAGGAAGGGAAATCAGATCATTGGGTTCAGGGTGGTTAATATCCAGAATACCAGATACCCCGGAGTGAGTTACAATCTGGAATATAATCGAGGGTTTCGGGGTGGTTTATATACAGAATAACAGGTAGCCCGCATTAAGTTAAAGCCTGGAATCTAATTGAAGGGTTCAGGGTGGTTTATATACAGAATAAGAGATAGCCCAGAGTGAGTTACAGCCTGGAATCTAATTGAGGGGTTCAGGGTGGTTTATGTACAGAATAACAGATAGCTTGGAATGTGTTACAGGTTGGAACCTAATCGAGGGATTCAGGGTGATTTATTTACAGAATAACAGCCTGGAGTGTGCTGCAAATTGGAAACTAATCGGGGGATTTAAGATGGTTTATGTACAAATAACAGATACCCTGGAGTTAGTTACAGGCTGGAATCTAATCGAGGTGTACAGGGAGTTTTAGATACAGAATAACAGATAGCCCAGAGGGAGTTACAGCCTGGAATCTAATCGAGGGATATGTTAACCTTTTTATGTGAAATAACTTGTAACTGGGAGTGAGTCACAAAGTGCACTATTGGCCAAGTGGTTTCAAATCTTGACTCACATAAACATAATGCAGTCACACACTACACAACTTTGCTGACTCCCAACTTTCCTTGTTTGAGGACTATCCTGCTCTGTTTTCCCCTTTCACTGAAATTATTAATATACCTTTTATACTGCACTGCCATTCTGGTTATAGTGCTACCTATCTCTCACATTTATGTTCAGTCCTGTTGAAAGAGACTTAAACCAACAGATGCACAAAGTTCCAGAAAGAGCTTTGTTCAATTGCAGGTGCATTATTTTCTTTTATTTGTAGACAACACACAATTTGAACCCACAGAAGGTCAGTGTGGGATTTGAAAAACCCTTCAATTTGGGATGAGGCCTGGCCAGGCAAAATTCTGATCCAACGCTGCAAATCTACAATTCAGTGACTGAGCTCTATCAGGTTTTGTATACTATGTTTTCTCATATATTAGGTGCTTGGAAAGTAAGACAGACCTTACTGGAATGTCACATTGTCTCTCCGCATTCACTGTAAACAAGTTCTGGGATTTGCATTTTAAGCACCTTCAAAGAGCTGTCTCCATTTCCTATCTCTTCTCGCATCAATGAATGGAAATGGCTTTTGACACATTGCCCCCTCTCCCTTGCTGAAAGTATTCTTGACACAAATCAGTCAGGCAGACATTTTAGATTTGTCCACAGCCACCATTTTATATGAGCAAAACGATGACATTGAGTTTATAAATTAGGAAAAAGCAAGAGAGACTGGCAACATCAATACAGTTTGAAAATATATAAAACATTGAACATGCAAACAGAATCACAGACACACAGAAACACACACACAGAGATACAGACACCATCCAGAAGCTGTCTCCATTCCTATCTTGCAAGAGAATTCATGTTATGATGGTGCATTCATGCAGGACAGTAAACAGCTTTTGAGACTTTCCCCATTGTGACAGAAATTCAGCCCCAATCTGAAAATTTGAGATATGTATCATGATAGAAATGAACCAGCAGCTTTCTGTGTTCCTGCTCCCAATGTAACATTTGACCATTTAGTTTATCTTGTCTTCGGTCTAACATCCAACAATGATCACTTCACAGATCCAATAACAGATCCCCAGGAGTCAGTTCCAGACTGGAATCTAATAGAGGGGTTCAGGGTTTACATACAGCATAAGAGATACCCAGGAGTGAGGGACAGAGTGGAATCTAATCAAGAGGTTTGAGGTGGTTTACATACAGAATAACAGATAAAAAGTAGTGAGTCACAAAATCGCGGAATCATACAGTCATAGAGATGTACAGCATGGAAACAGACCCTTTGGTCCAACCCGTCTATGCCGACCAGATATTCTAACCTACTCTAGATTCTTTTTCAAACACTTGGCTCATCTCCCTCCAAATCTTGCCATTCATATACCCATCGAGTTGCATTTTAAATGTTGCAATTGTACCAGCTTCCACCACTTCCTCTGACAGTTCATTCCATTCATGTACCACCCTCTGAGTGAACAAGTTGCCCCTTAGGTCTCCTCCATATTACCTCTCACACTAAACCTCTGCCCTCTATTTCTGGACTCCCCACCCAAAGGAAAAGGCTTTGTCTAGTTATCCTATCCATGCCGGTCATGATTTTATAAAACTCAATAAGGTCACCCCTCAGCCTCTCATGCTCCAGGGAAAACAGCCCCAGCCTATTCAGCATCTCCCTGTAGCTCAAATCCTCTAACCCTGGCAACCTCCTTGTAAATCTTTTCTGAACCCTTCCAAGTTTCACAACAACCTTCCGATAGCAAAGAGACCAGAATTGCACGCCATATTCCAACAGTCGCCTAACCCATGTCCAGTCCAGCCACAACATGACCTCTCAATGCCTATACTCAAAACACTGACCAATAAAGGAAAGCATACCAAACGCTGTCTTCATTATCTTATCCACCTGCCACTCTACTCTCACGGAACTGCGAACCCGCAGATCAAAGTCTCTTTGTTCAGCAACTCTCCCTCGGACCTGATCATTAAGTGTACAAATCCTGCTCAAATTTGCTTTCCCAAAATGCAGCGCCTCGTGTTTATCGACGTGGAATGGAATTGAAGGTTTTGGGGTGTTTTTGAAACATGCCAGTCACACAAACATGGAAGTGAGTTACACGTTGGAATCTAATCGAGAGGGTTCCGGGTGATTCATATAATCCCGACCGTGGGGAAACAATCCCTTCATCCCAACAAGACCACACTGACCCACAGAAGAATAACCCATCCAGACCCATTTCTCCACATATACCCCTGATTAATGCACCTCACCTACACATCCCTGAACACTATGGGCAATTTTAACAGGGTTTGGATTGGATGCTTAATATACAAACTAACAGATACCCAGGAGTGTGATACAGACTGGAATCTAATAAAACGATTGAAGTGGCTCATGTACAGAGTCCCTTAAAATTGGAAGTCAGTTACAGATTGGAATTTTATCAAGGGGATTCGGGATGATTTTGTGTACAATAACAGATACCCCAGAGTGTGTTACAGACTGGTATCTAATCGAGGGTTTCAGTGTGGTTTATATGCAGAATAACAGGTAGCCCGGAGTGAGTTATAGAGTTACATAATCATCGAGATGTACAGCATGGAAACAGACCCTTCGGTCCAACCTGTCAATGCCGACCAGATATCCTCACCCAATCTAGTTCCACCTGCCAGCACCCAACCCATATCCCTCCAAACCCTTCCTATTCATATACTCATCCAAATTCCTCTTAAAAGTTGCAATTGTACCAGCCTCCACCACTTCCTCTGGCATCTCACGCTATACACGTACCACCTTCTGCGTGAAAAAGCTGTCCCTTAGGTCTCTTTCATATCTTTCCCCTCTCAAACTAAACCTATGCCCTCTCGTTCTGGACTCCCTTATCCCAGGGTAAACCTCGATAAGGTCACCGCTCAGCGTCCGACACTCCCGGGATAACAGTCCCAGACTGTTCAGCCTCTCCCTGCAGCTCAAATCCTCCAACCCTGGCAACCTCCTTGTTAATTTTTTCTGAATCCTTTCAAGTTTCACAACATCTTTCCGATAGGAAGGAGACCAGAATTGCATGCAATATTCCAAGAGTGACCTAACCCATGTCCAGTCCAGCCACAACATGACCTCTCAATGCCTATACTCAAAACACTGACCAATAAAGGAAAGCATACCAAACGCCTTCTTCACTATCCTATCTACACACGACTTCACTCTCAAGGAACTATGAACCTGCGCTCCAAGGTCTCTTTGTGCAGCAACACACCCTAGGACCTTACCATTAAATGTAGAAGTCCTACTAAGATTTGCTTTCCCAAAATGCAGTACCTCACATTTATCTGAATTAAACTCCATCTGTCACTTCTCAGCCCATTGGCCCATCTGGTCCAGATCCTGTTGTAATCTGAGGAAACCCTCTTCGCTGTCCACTACACCTGCAATTTTGGTGTCATCTCCAAGCTTACTAACAGTACCTCTTATGCTCGCATCCAAATCATTTATATATATGACAAAAAGTAGAGGACCCAAAACTGATCCTCGTGGCACTCCACTGGTCACAGGCCTCCATTCTGAAAAACAACCCTCCACCACCACCCTCTGTCTTCTACCTTTGAGTCCGTTCTGTATTGAAATGGCTACTTCTCCCTGTATTCCATGAGATCTAACCTTGCTAATCAGTCTCTCATGGGGAACCTTGTCGAACGCCTTACTGAAATTCATATGGATCACATGTACTGCACTGCCCTTATCAATCTTCTTTGTTACTTCTTTAAAACACTCAATCAAGTTTGTGAGACATGCTTTCCCAAGCACAAAGCCATGTTGACTATCCCGAATCAGTCCTTGCCTTTCCAACTTCATGTACATCCTGTCCCTCAGGATTCCCTCCAACAACTTGCCCACCGCTGAGGTCAGGCTCACCAGTCTATAGTTCCCTGGCTTGTCTTTACCGCCCTTCTTAAACAGTGGCACCACGTTTGCCAACTTCCAGTCTTCCAGCATCTCACCTGTGACTATCGATGATACAAATATCTCAGCAAGAGGACCAGCAATCACTTCTCTAGCTTTCCACAGAGTTCTCGGGTCCACCTGATCAGGTCCTGGGGATTTATCCACCTTTAACCATTTCAAGACATCCAGCCCTTCCTCCTCTGTATATCTGCAACATTTTGCAAGATGTCACCATCTATTTCCCTACAGTCTATATCTTCCATATCCTTTTCCACCGTAAATACTGATGCAAAATATTCATTTAAAATCTCCCCCATTTTCTGTGGCTCCACACAAAGGTCGCCTTACTGATCTTAGAGGGGCCCTATTCTCTCCCTAATTACCCTTTGTCCTTAATATATTTGTAAAAGCACTTTGGATTCTCCTTAATTCTATTTTCCAAAGCTATCTCATGTCCGCGTTTTGCCCTCCTGATTTCCCTCTTAAGTGTACTCCAACTTCCTTTATACACTTCTAAGGATTCACTCGATCTATCCTGTCTTTCCCTGACATATGCTTCCTTCTTTTTCTGAACCAAACCCTCAATTTATTTAGTCAGCCAGCATTCCCAAAAACAACCAGCCTTCCCTTTCAACCCTGACAGGAAATTACTGCCTGGAATCTAATCGCGGGGTTCAGGGTGGTTTATGTACAGAATAACAGATAGCTCAGAGTGAGTTACAGCCTGGAATCGAATCGAGGTGTTCATGGTGGTTTATATATAGCATAACTGATAGCCCGGAGTGAGTTACAGCCTCGAATAGAATCGAGGGGTTCAGGGTGGGTTATATACAGAATAACAGATAGCAAGCAGTGAGTAACAGCCTGGAATCGAATAGAGGTGTTCAGGGTGGGTTATGTACAGAATAACAGATAGCCCGAAGTGAGTTACAGCCTGGAATCTAATCGTGGGGTTGAGGGTGGTTTATATACAGAATAACAGATATTCTGGGGTGTGTTACAGCCTGGAATCTAATTGAGGGGTTCAGGGTGGTTTATATGCAGAATAACAGATAGTACAGAGTGAGCTACGGCCTGGAATCTAATCGAGGGGTTCAAGGAGGTTAGTATACAGAATAACAGATAGCCCGGAGTGTGTTACTGCCTGGAAGCTAATCAATGTCTGTTCTCTTTAAGATAGGACGGGTTTTGCTGAATCGAAAGGACAGCCACAGATGCCAGCTAAAGGTCAGACTGTTCCAAATGTAACAATTAGCGGGGAAATGGAAGCCTGAGTTTTGGTTGCTGTTTTGACAGCAATTCAAATGCAATCAAATACTTTAAATAATGCTCAGAATATCCGAAGCCAATGGAATTTGAATATTATTGTTCGTACACCTGGAAATCAATCAAATTATGAGAATTATTGTATCATGGGAAGTAAATAAACCAAGCATTTTGAAAATAGAGGGAGAGTCACTGCCATCCAACAGCAGAGCAACTGCTGTAGAGCAGGAGTGCTAACTGACCATCTCAAACACTCTCTATCAAAGACACATGTTCATGTAAACCTACTTGCAATAAAAAAACATGACCCAGCGAGATCAGCAGCTGAAAGAGTGAACACAGCGGGGGAGACAGAGACTGTGTGGTCTTGAGATTGTAACGTTTAATATGTGGGTTGTTGGAACAGCATATTTTTACAGAGTTGGAGTCAGATAGTAAGTAGGTAAGAAAAGAGGGGCTTGTATTTTCGAATAGTTTTTGTTTAGTGTTCACTATTAAAGTTAAGAAACTAACTTGCTAATTTTTGTTTAAATAGTAGAATGTAGGAGATCTGTGTCACTCATATGTTAACAGATTGCGAGGTGAGGCGAGCTTTTCTGGGTGTTTGGTTTTAATTAACAAAGAGGTTCGACTCCACCTTGTAAATGTCCATTCACACTAACCCCATTTCCCTGCAGTTGTCCCATATCCTTCTACTCCTTTCCTATCCACATTTTTTATCCAAATGCTTTTGAAACGTTGTTAATACATCCCCCTCAGCCACATCTTCTGGCAGCTCATCCACGTACCAGCCATTTATGTAAATAAATGGTCTCTCAGGTTCCCTTTCATTCCTTTCCCTTTCACCTTAAACTGATCGCCTCTCGTCATCGATTCTCTAAACTTTGGAAAAGACTGAGAGCATTCACCCTATCCATATCCCTCATAACCTTATACAGCTCTGTAAGGACTCCCTCAGTCTCCGACACTCTGAAGAAAAGGTCCTAGCTTGTCCAACCTCTCCCAATAACTCGGACCATTGGGTCCTGGCAATGTCCTTGTAAATTTCTTCTGTACTCTTTCTAATTATATTATATCCTCCCTATAACAAGTTGACAAAACTGAACACAATCCTCCAAGTGCGGCCTTACCAAAGTCCTGTGTAACTGCAACATAAATTCCTAACTTCTATACTCAATGTCCTGCCTGACGAAGGCCAGTGTGTCAAAAGCCTTCTTCACTGCCCTGCCTACCTGTGACTCCACTCTCAGGGAACCGTGCACCTGAATTCCAAGGTCTCTCTGCCCACTACACCCCTTAAGGCCAGCCCATTCACTGTGAAACTCCTACCTTGATTTGAGGTTCCAAACTGCAAGACCTCACACTTCGATATTAAATTCCATTTGCCATTTCTCAGCCCACTTCCCCACCTGATTATGGTCCTGCTGCAATTTCTGATAAACGTCCTCACTGAACATGCTGCCATAGTCGTGTCAACCGCAAACTTACTAATCATGCCTTGTATATTCTCATCCAAATCATAGATAACAAAAAGCTATGGACCCAACCTCCAGTCTAACAAGCATCCTTCCACTAAACACTCCGCTTCCTACCATCAACCCAACTGTGTATCCAATTTGCCTGTTCCCCCAGTATTCTACGTGATTGAACCTTCCTGAGCAGCCTGCCATGTGGAATCTTATCAAAGGCCTTACTGAAATCCATAGAGACTACGTTTACCGCTCTACCCTCATTAACCTTCTTGGTCACTTCACCAAAGGACTCTAAGAAATTTGGGAAGCATGATCTCCCACTCACAATTTTATGCTGACCGGTCTGAATCAAACCTTTTGTAAGTAATGGGTGAAGTCAATAGTATGCTGTTCTTCATTGTAAGATGATCCGAGAACATAAGTAAAGCCATCTTCCTGCTGTTGTCGAGAATTGCTGAGGGAACATTTGGGGCACTCTCTACAGATTTGATGTCCTTTGTAAGGAATGATCTCCTTTCCACAGACACGGGTGATGGTAACATGGGGATAGAGTGAATAAGCTGAGTGTTTTATCTGTAGAGCTGTGAGAGACGAAGAAATTGTGATGCAGAAACACGAGGTGTGGCAGCGATCAGTTATTTCCAAAAGAGACATTGACAGGGAGAGAAATTCCATACTTTAACCAGGATTGATTGACTAGATTTATTGTCACGTTTACCTCAGTACAGGGAAACACTTTATTTATGAGCAGTGGAGGAAGATCATATTAAGCATGACCAGACAGATCATAGGGTTGAAATAGACTTGGACAGAGTAAGGCATACAGGTTACACTGAACACGACATGCACTAGACAAGGTCAACATGAACATGATCAGCATTATTTGAACTTAGAGCATCGATAATCTAGTCTAACGTGACCTTCCTAATAGTTTATATGCCTAAATTAACCCTCCCCATGTTATTGTGCAGTCGGTGAGTGAACCCTGTACTGAACGTCAGGTTGCTCACAATCCCCAACAGCAGCCACAATACCTTCCATCTGAAACAGACATCCATTCCCATCAGCTTCCACTCTACATAGAGAACACCAGTCTGTCTTCTCAGAGATGAAAGATGCCTTCTTGAGACTTCGCACAACACATATGGCTTCCCTGCTCACCACTAGAAAACCATGTTAAAATCCCACATGTGTATCATGAGTAACGGAGCCACGAAGGAACAACGTCGAACTGTCTGTCTGTGCAGCCTCTGCTCCACTTGTTCATCATGTTAGAGCATCATTCAGGAAACACTTAAGACTGCCGATGCTGGAGATATGAGTAGAGAGTCGATTGCTGGAAAAGCACAGCGGGTCAGACAGCATCCTTGAAGCAGGAGAATCGACGTATTGGGCAGAAGACATTCATCAGGAATCAGCATCAATTACCTCATTCTGCCCCCGTGTAAGTGAATTAAGGTGGGAATGGCCTCCTGCTGTTCCTGTATAAGTGACTCAAGGGACTGACTGGCTTCTTTTTGTCCAATTGGGCAGGGCCAAAGGCCTGACTGGGTTATCCATGGTTTCTGTTTGACAGCTCGATGTAGTGACAAGTGTGACAATGCTGCAGCTTTAAGAGGTTATTTTGTCCGGGTTTCGTTTAAGAGAGATTGAACGATCGTTAATAAGCTGGCTTTTTAAGACCACTTGAGTAACAGCTGGGGAGGCCTTGGGTTTATTTTAATGCAGCCTGAATGGGTGTGGCCAGCTCTCACAGATTAGGATCTCTGGGTTTTGGTTTCTCAGTAACATCAGAAACTATGGGGTCTCCACAGAGTTGGAAGCTTCAGTGAATGTCTCCTGGTTGCTACTCTCTCTGAATTTTCTCTTAATGCTGTTTTTAATTCCTGGATTGGAGAAATGTTTGTGACATTCTGTGTCTGAATATTCCTTTTTGCCAAGGGCTGTGTTTATGGGATTTCCCTATATTGGAACAGTTCATTAGTAATAGTTCCTAGATCTATTCTTCTGTTAAGCTGTCCAATAGAATTACGTTATTCTAAATTCCTCTTTCTGTGGTGTTATTTCTTCTTTCATGTTGAAGTAGATGGTATTTTCCTTCCCACCGAGGAGTCTGACCAGTCACATCGCATCTGGAACAGACACTTTTCATTCCCTTTAAAATAAGAAAACATTAAGGTCCAGGATGTTGCCGTCAGATATTTTCGAGGGGCTCTGGTGTGGTCCATCACACTAGACTCCTTCTCTTCCTGAGTAATAGGCTGGAAGCACTGAATGGGCTATCCCTGTTCTTCTCCAATAATGTCAATGGGCTGAATGGCTTTCTCATATTCCCGTGAAACCAGCGTTAGTTGATAAATGAACTCTTGTTTTTCTGGGGCAATGCGCAGTGTCAGGCAGTGCTGGTAGATGAATGTTACGGACGCTTTAACAGCACAAGCCTGAATGGAGCCTGGATCTTGCTGCACATGGACACAGACCAGTTCAGCGGCTGACGGGGGACAAAACGTTCTGAACATTGTTGAATCTTCAGTGACCATCCCCACTTCTGATCTTATGGTGGGGCGGGTGAGGGTGGGGAGACATTGATGAAGCAGCTAAAGATGTTTGTGAAGAGGAGGCTACCCTGAGGATCTCCCACAGAGGTGACCCAGGACAGAGATGATGAACATCTTCCTTTGTGCCATGTTTGACTCCAAACACTGGAGAGTTTCCTCTGATTCCCATTAAGTTCAGCTCCTTGATGTCAACAGAAATCAACCATTGTCTTGATATCAGGGCCAGTCATTTTTACCGGGAACCTTGTCTCAACCTCTTTTGTTCACATCAATAAACCATGAGAAAGGAGCAGCACGTGGTTTCTTCAAACAGGTGGTATTGAATGTCAGGATTTCGCTTCTCAAGAGTTTTCGGGGAGCGAGATGACTGAAAGTATTTGAAGAGGAGGTAGATGGATATTGACCTGTCAGAGAGGTGAGGGCTATGAAGAATTAGGTATGAAAGAGGATTTGAGGAAAAAGCAGATCAGCCATGATCTTTGTGAAGAGCAAGGCAGGTTTGGGGAGTGAATGACATGCCCCTGTTTCTGAAGTTCTCACATTCTGTTATTGGAAAGTTAGTGGGTGTTATTTTTATGAATGTTCTGGTATTGCATATTGCAGTCAGGGAGACTAGATGATTTTGTGAGCCATCTCTGGGTGAGGTATGTGAGCTGTTTTCACAGTGAATCTGGGTCTACAGCATGATCAACAAATGGAGCTCAAGCTGCAGATAGGGGAAGCTTTCTAAAGAGAGATGTGGGGCCTCTTTCATACCCTGCCTGGATTTTCCAATTACATTTCCCAAATCACCTCAAAGCGTGTGGGACAGTCTTGAGGGACTGAATGGTCTCCTCTGGTTCTGTGCACCAGGTTATAGGAGCAAGTGGCCTCCAACTGTTCCTGTCCAGCAGGTATGAGGGGCTGAATGGCACACAGGAACATGGGATGGAGGAGCAGGAGTGGGCCATTAGATACTTTGAGCCTTCTCCATCAGGCAGTAAGATTCTGGTTGATCAGGTTGCGGTCTCAGCCCCACTTTCCTCTCTGTATCCCATTATCCGTGACTCACTTCTTTGTCAAATATTTAACTAATGCAGCTTTCAATCAATAGAGGCACGATAAACTTCCAGAGAAGAGAAGTACGACTTGAAAGAACCTTACAGAATTTTTCATCATCCCTCTTATAGAATCAGAGAGTCATGCAGAACGGAAAGAGACCCGTTAGTCCAACCTGTTCAGTCCGATCAGATATCAAATCCGATCTAGTCCCATTTGCCAGCATTTGGCCAATATCCCTCTTCTTTCAGATACTTTTTAAATGTGTGATTGTAACCGCCTTCAGCACTTCCTCTGACAGCACTTTCTGCACACACCACTCTCTGTGTGAAACATTTAACTTCAGGTCCCATCTAAATCAGTCACCATCCCGCCTTCAGCCTATGCCCTCTTGTTCTGGACTACCCTATCCTGGAGAACATAACGTGGCTGTTCAGAATATCCATGCCCCTGATGATTTTATAAACGTCTATAATGTCACCCTTCAGCCTCTGACACTCCAGGGGGAAACACCTCAACCTAATCAACCTCTCCCTAAAGCTCAAACCTCCAGTCCCTGAACATCTGTGTAAGTCAATTCTGCAGAAAACCGAGTTGTACACAGTATTCTGAAAGCGGCCTCACCAACATCCTGTACAGATGCAACATACCACCACAACTCCTATACTCAATGCTCTGACTGATTAAGGCAAATGTGCCAAATGTGTTCTGCACCACACAGTCTACCTGCGACTCCACGTTCAAGGAACAATGCACCTGCAGCCCTATGCCCCTTTGTTTCACAACATGCCCCAGGACCTGACCATGAAGTATATAATATCTGCCCTGATTTGCCTTCCAAAAATGCAAAGCCTCATATTTATCTAAATTAGACTTCATCTGTCACTCCTTGCCTATTTGTCCTATCTAAATGCGGTCTTGTTGTACTCTGAGATAATCTACTACACCACCTTTCTGATGTCATTTGTATACTTACTAACTATTGCCCCAATATTCACATATAAATCCTTTACATAAATGATGAAATGCAGTGAACTCAGTACTGATTCTTGCAGCACACTGCTGCTCACAAGCCTCCAGGCTGAAAAATAACCCTCTTCCTTCACGCCATTTGTGACTAGCTTCCTCTGTATCTAATCTGACTGAAACTTACTAATCTGTCTACCAATCAGAATGGAATACTAGCTATGAAGGCAGGCTGAGTAGGTTAGGTATATTTTCACTATGTAAAAGAAGATTGAGGGGGGAACCTGATTAACGTTTGCAAAATCATGAATGATATAGCCAGGGTAGATAGAGACCAGCTTTTTCCCAGGTTGAAGGATTCAATAACGAGAGGTCGTGCTTTCAAAGTGAGAGGTGGAAAGTTTAAGGGGGATACACGCGGCAAGTACTTCACACAGAGGGTGGTGAGCATTTGGAACACGTTGCTAGCAGAGGTGGTGGAGGCAGGCACGGCAGGTTCATTTAAGATGCATCTGGACAGATGCATGAGTAGGTGGGGAGCAGGGGGATTCAGATGCTTAGGAATTGACCGACAGATTTAGACAGTACATTTGGATCGACTCAGGATTGGAGGGCGAAGGGCCTGCTCCTGGGCTGTAAATTTTCTTTGGTCTTTGTTCTTTAAATGAACACCTTGCTGAAGTCCATATAGACAATGTCCACCAAACTGCCTTCATCAATCTTCTTTGTCATCTCTTCAAAAAACTCAGCCAAATTAATGAGACATGATTTCTCATACAGAAAGACACGTTGTCTACCCCAATCACATCTTGCCTTCCCAAATGTATGTAAATCGTGTCCCTCAGAATCCCCTCCAACAACTTACCCACGACTGACATCAGGCTCACTCGTCTATAGTTCCCTGACTTTTTGGGGTCACTGTTTCCTTTTCTAGTCCCACTCCTCCACTGCTCACACCAACTGTTAAATGGAACTAGGTCGGTGATATGGCCGATGATATCGGTCTCAGACTGGGTCAGGGTCAGTTTTAGGAACAAGTCAGGCTAGTTTCTTTAATCTGCTAAAACAAACGTTTATGATCCAGAGCAATGTTACTCAAACTATGATGGAAAGATGAATGGCAAACTGTTTGGGTATTGCAATTATATAATCAATATTTCCCTTTCTAAAAATGCTGACACACACATACACACACAGACACACACACACACAGACACACACACACACAAACACATACACACACACAGTGACACACACACACAGACACACACACACACAAACACATACACACACACACTGACACACACACACAGACACACACACATACACACACAAAAATACACACACAGACAGACACACACACACACTGACACACACACACACTGACACACACACACACACACTGACACACACAATTTTAACTTGAAAGAACTTGGTCCAAATATTATTGGAACTCATGACAAAGGAAAAATTGTGAGATTGTCCAAAACGTTATTCTGCTTCTGAAGATATTGTACACACACAAGCAGCTAGCAATGGGATTTCTTCCTGGGAAAGTTTGGATTTGGCTGAACTCCCTTTGCTTTAGGCAGTGAGTAGCTTCCAGTGAATTCTGGTTCGGGATCATCCAAAGGGTAGCACGGTGGTTAGCACTGCTGCCTCACAGCACCAGGGACGTGGGGTCGATTCCAGCCTTGGGTGACTGTCTGTGTGGAGTTTGCACATTCTCCCCTTATCTGTGTGAGCTTCTAATGTGTGATCCAGTTTCCTACCACAAACTGTGTAGGTTTGGTGGATTGGTCATGCTAAATTGTCTGTAGTGTTCAGGGATTTCTAGGTTATGTGAATTAGTATAGGGGGATGTAATTAGTATAGGGGAATATAGTGTGTGTAAGTATAGGGGAATGGTTTGGGAAGGTTGTCATGGACTTGTTGGATCGAAGGGCATGTTTCCACACTGCAGGGATTCCATAAAAATAAGAATGGTAATGATGACTGTAGACATTTGTTTAGCTCGCACACATTGCTGTGATGAGTAACAATGAAGGAGAGAGAGTGCAATAGGCCATTCCTTCTCAGGCAGATTACATTTTCTCCCTCTCTGAGTTGAATCACACAGTAATGTCATTCTCTCCCAAACTGGACCATGTGAGGTCTCCTTGTACATTGTCCAAACTATGTCTCCATCACATTCCCTGTTCCATGTAGGTGCATCATTGCTGCTGTCATACACAGAGCCATACCCTTCTCAGAAAATGTCCTTGGTCAATTTGAAGATATATTTATATGTCCCTGCGTCATTAAAAAATAAAAATGTTTAATTTATTCAAAATACCTGTGTTAAACTGAATGCATTTTTTAAAGAAATATAGAAATTGCTGGAAAAGATCGCCAGGTCTCTCAGTACCCAGATGCTGTAGATGTACCATCCTCTACCACTTCCTCTGGCAGCTCATTCCATACCCTCTGTGTGAAGTGTTGCCCTTTAGGCCTCCTCAAAACCTTTCCCCTCTAACTTTCCACCAACGCCCTCTTGTTTTGGACGCACCTAACCTGGGGAAAAACCCCTGACTACTCACCCTATCCATGACCATTCTGATTTTATAAACCTTTACTGCTGCAAGATGTGACTCCAATCGACACGGATGGATGTACTTTCACTCATTCTGGGCCTAAATTCTGAAATGCAATATTGATACCTCTTCCTTCTCCATCAAGTCACAATTTTAAATCCATTTTAATCAGTTTGTTCACATGTATCCTGAGACACTTCTGTGGGCTTTACGCCTGGACCTTTGTGCCCGGAGGTAGGGACAGTAGCATCACTCTGCAATACCCATAAAGCTGTAACAATATTCTCCTGTGTGTTTGTTCATCAGACTGTCCTGACATGCTGGGACATACCTCTGCAACAGGCAGGACTTGAATCCAGGCCTTCTAGTCCAGAGCTAGGAACACTACCACACAAGTACAGGAATTGGAATCAAATCCAGAGCACTGGCTCAGAGACAGGGACACTACCTACTACACTACCATATCCAGATTTTGGGTCATATTTTAGTGCCCACTTTTAGCTCTGTGTGGATTTATTATAATCAGGTTACCATTACTGAACCACACAAAACACTTTGTATTGTTAAGCAAACGCAAGATATTTGTCTCAACGGTAGGATATTGAGTGTACGTGCAATGCATTTGAAATTAACTATAAACATCTTTAATTGCTATTATCTGTAGTCTACAATATTAGGGAAAGAAATCCTGCAGACACACTCTGCCCAATGAAGGGTCTCAAATAGATATTTATTACTGAACACCAGAGACTATATATAGATAGTGTGGTTAAGAAGGTGTTTAACACAAATGTCTTCTTAGGACAGAACTTTGAGTATCACAGTGGGGATGTCATGTTGTGGTTGTACAGGACATTGGTGAGACCTCTTCTGTAATGGTGTGTCCAGTCTCGTCACCCTGCCCGCTCATTCCATAGGCACACCACCCTCTGGGTGAAAAAGCTGTCCCGTAGGTCACTTTTAAATGTTTCCCCTCTCACCTTAAGCCTATGTCCTCTAGTTTTGGACTCCCCGTACCCTTAGAAAATGCCTTGACTATTCACTTTGATATTACTGACGTTGATATTGTTAAGCTGGAGAAGATTGAGAAGAGATTAACCTGGATGTTGCTGGGAAAGGAGGGAGTGAGCTTTAAGGAGAGGCTGGATCGGCTGGGACTTTGTTCACTGAAGAATATGAGATTAAGCAGTAACTTTACAGAGGTTTATAAAATAATGAGAGTTACAGAGAAGTTGAAGGGCTGGTTTAAAGGACATTTAGATCAGTACATGGATAAGACATCAGTTTGGATGGTGCTGTGAGCAGCTGCCCTCTCCCTCCCCCTCTCTGAATGAATCCCTGTTGGTTTTCACCCTCTGCCAATGCCTGTGCAGTGGCGTGTGGAGGCCAGCAGAGGGTGGCATTGCATCACTTTAAGCACCACAGAGACTGCCAGACCTGCCCCACACAGAGACACACAGATGCACACACGGGGATGGTGAGGAAACGGCGTGAAGCTCATCTGGTAATTTAAATGAAATATAAAGAAATGCTCAATACGCCTCGTAAACTATTAAAATATGAGGGACAGAGAACTCCCAAACTCCACTGTTTAAATAAAAACATCATTTTTTTTTTCACTCTGAAAGTGAACATTTTACATCAACTATTCACAATTCTGGGACCCCCTTTCTCTTAACTGCTTATTACCCGACTCCAGCTCTATATCAATATACTGTTTCTGGGTCTGCCATCCTCTCATATCACAGGTGCTTGTAAGGTCTCAGTTCAGAACAGCATTCCCTCTCTCTTAAAGGTACAGTACACACTTTCAACTTCATCACATTATACCCTGATGAAATCGATAAGTGGCACCTATACGATTTCTTTTGCTCTGTGGTTTGTCAATACTTCATTTACTGCGTCTGGTGTGTGTCAGGACTTTTGTTGCTCCATTGCCAGCATGACATTATTCGACCCTGTCCATAGGAATACATCAGTATTTCACTTGCTCACACTCGTAAGTATGGGGCAGGATTTCAGTTGGTTCATAGGGACTGTGACACTATGACAATTTCAATGTTTGAAGATGGCACCGAACCTGTCAGAACTCTGAAGTCTATGGAGGAGAGTGTGGAACTCTAACAGGACAATCACACATTGGTGTAGTGTTCAGGTGTAAGGCAGGTGGGGATCAATGCAGAGCAGTTTGAGGTGATACACTTTCGTAGGAAAGACAATGAAAGACAGTTTAAAACAGACTATACCGTTATAAAGGGAGTGCACGAGCAGAGAGCCCTGGGTGTATATGAGCACAGATTGTTGAAGATATCAGGGCAAGTGGGGATAGCAGTAACTATCACAGAATAGTTTCAGTATCTGAGCTGTTTAAAGGAGGAGGTGTAGGAGGGGGTCTCCGTGCTCCCTTCCTGGGAGGTGGTGGTGACGATGTGTTGTGAGCCCACCCTCCTGCCCACTGAGACTGTGGGGAATCCATTTGTACCAGCTCTACACAAAAGGGAGATGGCTTTAGGGCCATGGCTTCTAAATTGTGGCAGGGGGAAAACGGAGCTGCCAGTGGGTTTAAAGTGAGAATTGCCCTTCACTGAACTTTGCTCCTTACTCCGTCGGTGGAACGTGGATGTTTCAGAATCTCCACACGAGGTGTCACGGTCCTCTCCGGCTTGTACCAGGGTCCTCCCCATATGGCAGGGGGTGGGGGGTGAGGGAACGTATATTGGGCACTCTACCACCCGGATAGGCCCTTTCTGTCCTATTCCAGGCTGTTTCTCCTGGAATGGGAGGAAGAGAGGGAGGGAGTGAGGGAAGGGGTGGGTGTGGTCCTACTGATAGTGTTAGTGTAGGTGGGGAGGGGGTCAAGGTGAGGTGTCCGGAGGGAGTCAGTCCACAGTGTTGTATCCATGCAGTGTTATTAGTGTGGGTGTGAAGTGGAGGGAGGGAGGGAGAGTGGGAGAGACAAAGAGACAGAGACAGAGAGACAGAGACAGAGAGAGAAGGTGCAGCATGCGGCAGTGAGAGTGGAGGACCATGAGCCTTGTTCGGGGGTCGGTGCTATAACAGATATACAGTGAGTGTGAGGGAGCAGAGAGAATACGGTGACCCTTATCCTGACAGATTGGGGAAGGTTATTGATGCTTGTCCTGAAAAGCTGGACATTTCTTCAGACCCCAGATACTACACTGAGCTGGGTGGTGAACTCAGACCATGCGCGATGGGTCTGTTGGTTTGGCCTCCTCTGGGAAGAGAATGGTCCCCCTCCGTACTAGCCCATCCACCAGGACCTCAGTGCCCCTGTTGACAAACCGTGGTGTAATTGCTCCATATCTGCCATGCTCGGGGTAAACTGTGCAGGGCAGCTCCAACCTGAGAAAGATTAATCATGTGCCCATTGGGCTTTTAAAGATGGCCCCAGTGTCAGGGATCACGGAATATCCAGGGGTATCTGGGTGATGGTGTGTACCTCCAGCCATGAAGGACTCCATTTACAAAGCTGGAGACCAAATGCTCATCCAAAACTCTCCATCATCTGACCTCACACCAATATCCCTTTTTCCCATCTTTCCTGGGAAGACAGGCTCTTGTTACAGCATGTTATCGAAGTGTCTAGCTTTCAGTATTCTGAAACCTGGGAACACATCCTTCCACGACACTGTCTCTCCGTCTCCCCCTCTCTGTCTACTTCCCAAACCCCGCCCATGTGGTGATATTTAAACTGATTCCCCCACCATCTCTCTCTGGCAGTGATGTTCACACCCAGAGCACACCCTTGTTAGGGCACAATGCAGATATGGAGCTGCACATCCTGTCACTTCCAGCGCGGGCTGCTAGTTTCCCCACACTGGGCAGGGATCTAACATCGTGTTACTGAGCATTGCACTGGGGTGGTGTACACAGCTCTACATTCTGGGAGGGTAACCGCTCCTGGTTTACAGATCAATGCAGTTGGGTGGGGTACACAGTCCTACTCACTTAGAGGGTAACTGCTCCAGGTTTGCAAATTAATTCACGGGTGATCACTGCACAGTTCGCTGTGCTGGTCAGTCATTCTCGTTGAGGTTTATAAATACTGCACTGCTGTGGTCTGCACAGCTCCCCGTGCTGGACAGGTATCTAATCCGGGGTTATAGATCAATGCACTGCTGTGGTCTGCACAGCTCTCGGTGCTGGACAGATATCTCGTCCGGGTTTATATATTAATGCACTGCTGTGGTCTACACAGCTCCGGTGCTGGACAGATATATGGTCTGGGTTTATTGATCAATGTCCTGCTGTGGTCTGTGCATTGTTCCCCTCTGGACAGATCGCTGGGTTGTATTGACCAGTGTAATGGATGAATCTGGACAGATTGCTGGGTTGTACTGAGCAGGACACTGGCCTGGTCTGTACAGTGTTCCACAGTGAACAGATGTCTCCTCTGGGTGTCTGGTGTCTGGGCTGGTTCTGTGAGGTGGATTCAGAATGTGGTATATCTCACCCTTTCAGCTGATTTGGCAATGCCTTTAGTTCCCATTCCTGTGATTGGACCCTCCGTCTCTCACCCCATTAATGTTACAGTGTGTCCAGGCACAGGACATCATGTTGGTGGGGTGGGTAGGGGGGAAAGGTGATGGACAGGTTAAGGACTTCCCCGGAATATTCTGTCCCTGACATTCTATAACTGACATTCCCCGGAAAGTTCTGTCCCTGACATTGTTTGTGAACGGCCGGACGTCCCCCTCTCTCTGTCCCGTTCCAGGGAGAAGGAGACTGTTCCAAAGGCCACTCAAGCAGTTAAAGGGGTGGATACGTTTTCCCTGCGTTTACATTTCTTCCCGACACAGGATCGACCACAATTTAGACCAAAATACAGAAATTCCCAAACTCCGTTTGTCTTCAGGAAACTGGGAGAGAATCCTTCAGGACAGCAACATTTCCACCCTCCGTATTAGGAACTGGGAAGGAGTGACCTGTGTCTGCTCTCGAGTGATCGAGTGTGTGGGAATGTTCTAGAAACCACTTGTCCTTCTGGATGTGTCTCTGTGCGTTTGGGGATGGAGGGTTTCTTGTGATTTATGTGACATTTTTGTCAGTAATTCCGATCTTCCCATTTGTTATTCCAGCTCCAATTATTTTAATAATTCCCGGAATACAGGGACACATTTGAAAATCTCACTGGGTCCCCGATCAAACGGGTCCCTTTGCCTCCAAGCTGATGGATAATGGGTTTGTTTTCCTTCCTCACAGTTAACGTAGTGACCATCTACGTCCTGCTTTATAAAGATTGTGGATTGTCTCCATGTGTCAGACGTTACCTGAGGGCCATGGCAGCGGCGGATCTCTTGGTCATTATCCTCGACCTGATCCTGAGACACATTCCCATTGTTTATTGGGAACAGTTTTATTTCCTGAGGGACTCCGTCCCCGTGTGTAATATCCACGCCGTCCTGCTTTTGCAGCCACTGACTGCTCTGTCTGGTTCACCGTCACTTTCACCTTTGATCGGTTTGTGGCCATTTGTTGCCAGAAGCTGAAAACTAAATATTGCCGTGAGAAAACGGGGGCTGTGGTTCTGGGAGCAGTGACTGTGCTGAGCTGTTTAAAGAACATTTCCTGGTATTTTATGTTCACGGCTCGGTATTGGCTGGGGAACCGCCCCTGGTTTTGTGATGTAACATTCGCTGTTCGTGACTCCATTGTCTGGGTCACAATCGAGTTCCTCCACCACATTCTAACCCCGTGTGTCCCATTTCTCCTGATTCTGCTGCTCAATGTTCTCACCGTCAGACACATTTTAGTTACCAGCAGAGCCCGCAGGAGACTCCGCGCTCACACCAATGGGGAGGCTCAGTCTGACACTGAAATGAGAAACCGAAAAAAATCCATCATTTTACTGTTTGTGATCTCTGCCAATTTTATCCTGTTATGGTCAATGTTAATGCTGTATTCTATATGGAGACGGATTTCTTGGATTGTGGATACCCCTGTGTCTCTCTAGCCCTTTGTGCAGGAATTGGGCTTCATGCTGCAGCTCGTCAGTTGCTGCACAAACACCGCGATTTATGCCGTGACCCAGACTAAGTTCAGGCAGCAGCTGAAGAATGTGCTGAAATATCCCTTCACCCAAATCCATCCATCCATCAAATTCCCTCATTAATCAATCCATCCGGGATTTTCTCATTTCAGTTCAGTGTTTCAGCGATGGATTAGCCTGTCGCTATGGTAACAGACTGAGGGTAGCACTGGTTTGTCCATCCTTATCCCACAGGGGGGTTACAGAGAAACATGTCAATGTTTCTCACAACTCAGGGGCCGGTGAGGAAAGGCACCATCCCACTGACTGTATCCATCATTTCCGTTTGTAAACAATAAAAATGTTGATTAAAGCGTGCCGAGCAGCAGAGTGACCGATGTTGTTGTGTGTCTTTGTGTTGGAGAAGCTGAGCTGGAGAGACACAGACTCAGCCCCAAGTCCTGGTCCTCAGGGAAGGGAAGGGGACCGACCACTGAGCCCAGGAGCTGGGTTTAACTCCCTCTGTCTCCCCCCCCCCACTCCAACCTGGCCTCCCCATTACCTCTCCCCCACTTTTCCCCCTCAATTCTCTCCCTCTCTCTCTCTTTCTGCACTCTCTCTCTTTCTCACCACCTCTCCCTTTCACTCTCTCTCGTGCCCTCTCAGACATCCCCCCAACCCCTGTTTCTCCACCTACCTCCACTATTCTTTCTGCCTCACTCTCCCCCTCTTTCTCTCACACCCCCAATATGAGTTTCTCCACCTGCCTCCATTCTTCTCTCTCCCCGTCACCCTCACTCTCTCTCTCTCCTGCCGTCTCTGTCTTCCTCCCGCAATTCCTTCTCTACCCCATTTTCCCCACCCACCACTTTCTACATCTCTCGATCATTTCACCCCCCCCCCCCACCCCGTCACACACGCAGACTCACCACCAACACCCAGTCTCTGGGTCAGAGGGAGAGAGAAGGACCAGGGAGACAGAGTGTGTCAGAGAGAGAGGAAGGGCGGCACAGGAGGGAGAGATATTCAGTCAGAGAGAAACGGAGGGCAGTGGGGAGAGAAAGACCAAGGTAGGGGGATCGAGAGTGAGAGAAGATGGAGAGAGAGAGCGAAGCTGCAGGGAGAGAGAGAAATAGGGGAGGACATAATGAGAGAAGGGTCAGAGAGAGCGGACAGAGAGAGAGCGACAGAGAGAGGGAGTCAGAGAGAGAGGGGGACAGAGAGAGAGGGGGGCAGAGAGATGGCGACAGAGAGAGGGTGACAGAGAGGGGGGGAGATAGAGGGGGTTAGAGAGAGTGGGGACAGAGAGAGAGGGACAGAGAGATTGCGACAGAGAGAGAGGGGACAGAGAGGGGGGGACAAAGAGGTGGGGGACAGAGAGAGGGGGGACAGAGAGAGGGGGGGCAGAGAGAGAGGTGGAACAGAGAGAGGGGGGACAGAGAGAGAGGGACAGAGAGAGAGGGGACAGAGAGAGAGGGGGACAACGAGGTGGGGGACAGAGAGAAAGGGGGACAGAGAGAGATTGGGACAGAGAGAGTGGGGGGCAGAGAGAGAGGGGGGCAGAGAGGCGGTGACAGAGGGAGGGAACAGAGAGAGGGGGACAGAGAGAGGAGGAAGAGAGAGGGAGGGTCAGAGAGAGATGGAGAGAGAGAGAGAGGGGGACAGAGAGAGGGGGGCAGAGAGAGAGAGAGGGGGCAGAGCGATGGCGACAGAAAAGGGGGGCAGAGAGAGGGGGCAGAGAGAGAGGGGGACAGAGTGGGGGACAGAGAGAGAGGGGGACAGAGAGAGGAGGCAGAGAGAGACGGGAACAGAGAGAGGGGGGGGACAAAGAGGGAGGGGGACAGAGAGAGGGGCGACAGAGAGAGAGGGTGGGCATAGAGATAAAGACAGAGAGAGGGGGGACAGAGGGAGGGAGACAGAGGGAGGAGGGACAGAGAGACGGTGACAGAGAGGGGGCAGAGAGATGGCGACAGAGAGAGTGTGAAGGAGAGAGCAGTACAGAGGGAGAGGGGGCAGAGAGAGGGGGAAAGAGAGAGGCTGGACAGAGAGAGAGGGTGACAGAGCGGGGGGACAGAGAGAGGGGTACAGAGGGAGGGGGACAGAGAGAGGGGAGATAGAGATAGAGGGAGAGAGAAGGAAGGCGGACAGGGAGGGGGGACAGAGAGAGGAGCGACAGAGAGAGAGGGTTGGCAGAGAGAGGGAGACAGAGAGAGAGGGGGGACAGAGGGAGGGGGATAGAGGGAGTGGGGACAGAGAGACGCTGACAGAGAGTGGGCAGAGAGATGACGACAGAAAGGGGGTGCACAGAGAGAAGGACAGAGAGAGGGGGGCAGAGAGCGACGGAGAGAGAGGTGGCAGAGGGACGGGGAAGAGAGAGGGGGTACAGGGAGATGGGGGACAGAGATAGGGGGACAGAGAGAGGGGGACGGGGGGGCAGAGAGAGGGGGCACAGAGAGACGGTAACAGAGAGGGGGCAAAGAGAGGGTGACAGAGATATTGGGGGACAGAGGGTTGGGGACAGAGAGAGGGGGGACAGAGAGAGGGGGACAGAGAGACGGGGACAAAGAGAGGGGGACAGAGAGGGGGGACAGAGAGGGGGGAACAGAGAGAGGGGGGCAGAGAGAGGGGGAAGAGAGAGGGTGACAGAGAGAGGGGGCAGAGAGAGGGGGAACAGAGAGGTGGGACAGAGGCATTGGGGACAGAGAGGGGGGACAGAGAGCTGGGCAGAGAGAGAGTGCAGTGAGAGGGGGAACAGAGACAGGGGGGACAGAGAGGGGAGAACAGAGAGAGGGTGAAAGAGAGAGCGGGTCAGAGGGAGAGGAGGCAGAGAGAGATGGGGTGAGAGAGACGGGGACAGAGAGAGGAGGACAGAGAGAGGGGGGACAGAAAGAGGGGAACAGAGAGTGTGGGACAGAGAGAGAGGGTTACAGAGGTGGGGGACAGACAGCGGGGTAGAAAGAGGGCATCAGTGAGAGGGGGTCAGAGAGACAGGGTGACAGAGAGAGGGGGACAGAGAAAGGGGGACAGAGAGTGGGGGACAGAGAGAGGAGGGACATAGAGGGGGGACAGAGAGTGGGGGACAGAGAGCGGGCGAGAGAGAGTGGCGGACAGAGAGAGGACGACAGAGAGAGTGGGGACAGAGAGAGGGGTATAGAGTGGGGGAAAGATAGGGTATCAGAGAGAGGGGGTCAGAGAGAGGGGACAGGGGGGGATAGAGAGTGGGGGACAGAGTGGGGGAGATAGAGGAGGTCAGAGGGAGGGGAGGAGAGTGAGGGGGCAGAGAGAAGGGGACTGAGAGGGATGCAGAGATAGGTGGGGTCAGAGAGAAGGTGGGACAGAGAGAGGGTGGACAGAGAGAGGGGAGACAGAGAGAGGGGGGACAGAACGACGGTGACAGAGAGGGGAGAGAGAGAGGTGGGGACAGAGAGCGGGGGAGAGAGAGGGCGCAGAAAGTGGGGGGACAGAGAGAGTGGGGACAGAGAGAGGGGAAAAGCTGTCGGGGGGACAGAGAAAGAGGGGGGTGCAGAGAAAGGGGGCAGAGAGAGGGGGACATGGAGAGGGGGAACAGAGAGAGGGGGGACAGAGAGAGGGGACAGACAGTGGGGGTAGAGAGAGTAGGTCAGAGAGGGGGGATAAAGAGGGGGTCAGAGGGAGGATGAACAGAGAGTGGGGGACAGAGAGAGGGCTACAGAGTGGGGCAGAGAGAGAAGCTTAGAGAGAGGGGGACAGAGAGAGCGGAACAGAGAGAGGGAGACAGAGAGAGATGGGGACAGAGAGTGGGGGCAGAGTGAGAGCGGGACAGAGAGAGAGGGGGATAGAGGGGGGACAGAGAGGAGGGGACAGAATGAGAGCGGGACAGAGAGAGAGGAGGACAGAGAGAGAGAGAGGGTCAGAGAGAGGGGGACACAGAGTGGGGAACAGAGAGATGGGTCAGAGAGTGGGGGACAGAGAGGGGGGACAGAGAGCGGGGGAGATAGAGGGCGTCAGTGAGAGGGGGGACAGAGAGAGAGGGGGACAGAGAGAGAGGGACAGAGAGAGACGGACAGAGAGTGGGGCGCAGCGACTGGAGGACAGAGAGAGGGTTACAGAGTGGGGGAGAGAGAGGGGAGAGAGAGGGCTCCAGAGAGAGGAGGACAGAGAGAGGGGACAGAGAGAGGGGGAGATAGAGGGGGTCAGAGAGAGGTGGACAGAGAGAGGGGGGATAGAGAGGGGGGGGAGAGAGAAGGAGGGGGGACAGAGAGAGGGGCGACAGAGAGAGGGTCGACGGGGGGTGCAGCGAGAGGGGGACAGAGGGAGGGCAACAGAGAGTGGGGGAGATAGAGGGGGTCAGAGAGAGGTGGACAGAGAGAGGGGGTATAGAGAGAGGGGGAGAGAGATGGAGGGGGTCAGAGAGACGGTGTACAGAGAGAGGGGCGACAGGGGGTGCAGAGAGACGGGGACAGAAGAAGCGGGGACAGAGAGACGGGGACAGAGTGGGGGCAGAGAGAGGGTGACAATGAGAAGGGACAGTGAGAGGGGGGGTCAGAAAGAGAGGGACAGAGGGGGGGGACAGAGAGAGGGGAACAGAGAGAGGGGGGACAGAGGGAAGGGGGACAGAGGGAGGAGGGACAGACAGAATGGGGGACAGAGAGATGGAGACAGAGAGAGGGGTACAGAGAGGCGGGACTGAGAGAGGGGGGACAGAGAGAGGTGGGGCAGAGAGAGAAGACAGAGGGAGGTGGGACAGTTGGGGGGGAAGAGAGGGGATCAGAGGGAGGGGGGAGAGAGAGTGGGGGACAGAGAGAGGGGTACAGAGTGGGCGAGAGAGGGGGACAGAGAGAGGGTGACTGAGAGAGGGGAGGACAGAGAGACGGTGACTGAGAGGGGGGCAGAGAGAGGGCAACAGCGAGGGGCAGCGAGTTGGGGGGACAGAGAGAGGGTGGACAGAGAGAGGGGAGGACAGAGAGACGGTGACAGAGAGGGGACAGAGAGAGAGTGACAGAGAGACTAGGGACAGAGAGCAGGGTTAGAGAGAGGGTGCAGAGAGAGGGGAGACAGAGAGACGGTGACTGAGAGGGGGGCAGAGAGAGGGCAACAGCGAGGTGGGCAGAGAGTTGGGGGGACAGAGAGAGGGTGGACAGAGAGAGGGGAGGACAGAGAGACGGTGACAGAGAGGGGACAGAGAGAGGGTGACAGAGAGAGTAGGGACAGAGAGCAGGGGAGAGAGAGGGCGCAGAGAGAGGGGGGACAGAGACAGGTGGGACAGAAAGAGAGGGGGACAGAGAGAAGGGGACAGAGATAGGGGGGACAGAGAGAGGGGGAACAGAGAGAGGGATACAGAGAGGGGGGACAGAGAGAGGGTGGACAGAGAGAGGAGGACAGAGGGAGGTGTGACAGAGAGGGAGGGGGCAGAAAGAGGGCGACAGAGAGGGGGGACAGAGAGAGGGGGACAGTGGGAGGGGGACAAACAGACAGTGACAGAGAGAGGGCAGAAAGAGGGCGACAGAGAGAGGGGACAGAGAGAGGGGGTGATAGAGAGAGGGGGGACAGAGAGAGGGTGATTGAGAGAGTGGGAGAGAGGGAGAGGAAGCAGAGAGAGGGGAACAGAGAGAGGGGGGACAGAGAGACGGTGACAGAGAGGGGGCAGAGAGAGGGTGACAAAGAGAAGGGACAGTGAGAGGGGGGTCAGAAAGAGAGGGACAGAGAGGGGGGGAAGAGAGAGGGGAACAGAGAGAGGGGGGACAGAGGGAAGGGGGACAGAGGGAGGAGGGACAGACAGAATGGGGGACAGAGAGATGGAGACAGAGAGAGGGGTACAGAGAGGCGGGACTGAGAGAGGGCGGACAGAGAGAGGTGGGGCAGAGAGAGAAGACAGAGGGAGGTGGGACAGTTGGGGGGGAAGAGAGGGGGTCAGAGGGACGGGGAGAGAGAGTGGGGGACAGAGAGAGGGGTGCAGAGTGGGGGAGAGAGGGGGACAGAGAGAGGGTGACTGAGAGAGGGGAGGACAGAGAGACGGTGACTGAGAGGGGTGCAGAGAGAGGGCAACAGCGAGGAGCAGAGAGTTGGGGGGACAGAGAGAGGGTGGACAGAGAGAGGGGAGGACAGAGAGACGGTGACAGAGAGGGGACAGAGAGAGAGTGACAGAGAGACTAGGGACAGAAAGCAGGGGGGAGAGAGGGCGCAGAGAGAGGGGAGACAGAGAGACGGTGACTGAGAGGGGGGCAGAGAGAGGGCAACAGCGAGGTGGGCAGAGAGTTGGGGGGACAGAGAGAGGGTGGACAGAGAGAGGGGAGGACAGAGAGACGGTGACAGAGAGGGGACAGAGAGAGGGTGACAGAGAGAGTAGGGACAGAGAGCAGGGGAGAGAGAGGGCGCAGAGAGAGGGGGGACAGAGACAGGTGGGACAGAAAGAGAGGGGGACAGAGAGAAGGGGACAGAGATAGGGGGGACAGAGAGAGGGGGAACAGAGAGAGGGATACAGAGAGGGGGGACAGAGAGAGGGTGGACAGAGAGAGGAGGACAGAGGGAGGTGTGACAGAGAGGGAGGGGGCAGAAAGAGGGCGACAGAGAGGGGGGACAGAGAGAGGGGGACAGTGGGAGGGGGACAAACAGACAGTGACAGAGAGAGGGCAGAAAGAGGGCGACAGAGAGAGGGGACAGAGAGAGGGGGTGATAGAGAGAGGGGGGACAGAGAGGAGGGTGATAGAGGGGGGCAGAGAGAGGGTGAAAGAGAGAGTGGGAGAGAGGGAGAGGAAGCAGAGAGAGGGGAACAGAGAGAGGGGGGACAGAGAGACGGTGACAGAGAGGGGGCAGAGAGAGAGGGGGAACAGAGCGTGGGCGGACAGAGAGAGGAGGACAGAGATCGGGGGATCGAGAGAGGGGGAGAGAGAAGGAGGGGGGCAGAGACAGGGGCGACAGAGGGGGGCAGAGAGAGGGGGCAGAGGGAGGGGAGACAGAGAGACGGTGACAGAGCGGAGGCGGGGGGGCGGAGAGAGGGGGACAGTTGGGGGGGAAGAGAGAGGGGGACAGAGAGAGGGGAACAGAAGGAGGGGGGCAGAGAGGGGGACAGAGAGAGGAGAGGCAGAGAGAGGGGACAGAAGGGACAGAGGGGGGACAGAGAGACGGTGACAGAGAGGGCAACAGAGAGGGGGGGAAGAGAGCGGGGGAGAGAGAGGGGACAGAGAGATGGGGAACAGAGAGACGGGGACAAAGAGAGGGGGACAGAGAGAGGGGTGGACAGAGAGACAGTGACAGAGAGGGTAACAGAGAGAGGGGGTACAGAGAGACGGGGCCAGAGAGAGGGGGCAGAGAGAGGGCGACAGGGAGAGAGGGGACAGAGAGAGGGGGGATAGAGAGAGGGGGAACAGACGGAGGGGGGACAGAGAGAGGGGGTACAGAGAGAGGGGGGCAGAGAGAGGGCGACAGAGAGAGGGGGACAGAGAGCGGGGAGAGAGGGGGGAAGAGCGAGGTGGGCACAGAGAGAGTGGGTCAGAGAGAGGGGGAACAGAGGGGGGAACAGAGAGAGAGGGAACGAGAGAGAGGGGAGGACAGAGAGAGGGACAGAGGGGGGACAGACAGAGGGGGAACAGTGGGGGGGGACAAAGAGGGTTGACAGAGAGAGGGGGAAGAGAGAGAGGGGGACAGAGATGGGGGCACAGAGAGCAGGGCGGAACGGAGAGACGGGGAGATAGAGGGGGTCAGAGAGGGGGGAACAGAGAGAGGGGGAGAGAGGGAGAGGGGACAGAGAGTGGGGGTAGATAGACAGGGTCAGAGAGAGGGGGTCAGAGACAGGGGGATATAGAGGGGGTCAGAGAGAGGGTGTACAGAGAGTGGGGGACAGAGAGAGGGGTACAGAGTGGGGGAGAGAGAGGGGGACAGAGGGGGGGCAGAGATAGAGGGGGACAGAGAGAAATGGGGACAGAGAGGGGGGACAGAGACTGGGGATCAGAGAGAGGGTGACAGAGATTGGGGGACAGTGAGCGGGGACGATAGAGGGCTTCAGTCAGAGGCGGTCAGAGAGAGAGGGGGACAGAGAGAGAGGGACAGAGAGAGGGGACAGAGAGAGGGGAACAGAGAGAGGGGGACAGAGCGCGGGGGAGATAGAGGGGATCAGAGAGCGGGGGTCAGAGAGAGGGGGACAGAGAGTGATGGGGAGATAGAGGGGTCAGAGGGAGGTGGACAGAGAGTGGGGGACAGAGAGAGGGGTACAGAGTGGGGAAGAGAGAGAGGGAGAGAGAGGCCTACAGAGAGAGGGGGCAGTGAAAGGTGGGACAGAGAGCGGGGGACAGGGAGAGTGGGGACAGAGAGAGCGGCACAGAGAGTGGGGGAGATAGAGGGGGTAATAAAGCGGGGGACAGAGAGAGGGGACAGAGAGGCGGGGTCAGAGGGAGTGGGGACAGAGAGTGGAGGTCAGAGAGAGAGGGAACAGAGAGAGTTGGACAGAGAGACGGGGACACAGAGAGAGGTGACAGAGAGGGTGTCAGAAAGAGGGGGTCAGAGAGAGGGGGACAAAGAGAGGGGGACAGTGAGTGGGGGGATGGAGAGAGTGGGGGACGGGGGGGCGGGGGGACGGAGAGGGAGAGGACAGAGAGAGGAGGGACAGAGGGGGGACAGTAAGAGATGGGGACAGAGAGAGCACGGGGTCAGAGTGAGGGGGACAGAGAGGGGGGGACAGAGAGACGGGGACAGAGAGATAGCGGACAGAGAGTGGGCAGAAAGAGGGTAACAGAGAGAGGGGGACAGATGGAGGGGGGACAGAGAGAGGGGTACAGAGTGGGGGTGAGAGAGGGGGTCAGGGAGAGGGGGGCAGAGAGAGGGGGGCAGAGATAGAGGGGGACAGAGAGAGATGGGACCAGAGAGGGGGTGACAGAGGCAGAGCGGGACAGAGAGGGGGGACAGAGAGTGGGGGACAGAGACAGGGTGACAGAGAGTTGGGGACAGAGAGAGGGTGACAGAGAGGGGGGACAGAGAGCGGTGGCGATAGAGGGCTTCAGTGAGAGGCGGTCAGAGAGAGAGGGGGACAGAGAGGGCGACAAAGAGAGGGGGACAGTCAGAGGGGGACAGAGAGAGGGGACAGAGAGAGGGGGACAGAGCGCGGGGGAGATAGAGGGGATCAGAGAGTGGGGGTCAGAGAGAGGGGACAGAGAGAGATGGGGAGATAGAGGGGGTCAGAGGGAGGGGGGAAAGAGAGTAGGGGACAGAGAGAGGAGTACAGAGTGGGGGAGAGAGAGTTGGAGATAGAGGCCTACAGAGAGCGGGGGACAGAGAGAGGGGGCAGAGAGAGAGGGGACAGAGAGAGGAGGACAGGGAGAGTGGGGACAGAGAGAGAGGCACAGAGAGTGGGGGAGATAGAGGGGGTCATAAAGAGGGGGACAGAGAGAGGGGGAGAGAGAGGCGGGTTCAGAGGGAGTGGGGACAGAGTGGAGGACAGAGAGAGAGGGAACACAGAGAGTTGGACAGAGAGACGGGGACACAGAGAGAGGTGACAGCGAGGGTGTCAGAGAGAAGGGATCAGAGAGAGGGGGACAAAGAGAGGGGGACAGTGAGTGGGGGATGGAGAGAGTGGGGGACAGAGGGGGGCGGGAGGGACGGACAGAGAGAGGAGGGACAGAGGGGGGACAGTGAGAGATGGGGACAGAGAGAGCACGGGGACAGAGTGATGGGGACAGAGAGAGGGGGTCAGAGAGAGAGGGGGAAAAAGAGGTGGGACAGAGAGAGGGGGGCAGAGAGAGAGGGGGAAAGAGAGAGTGGGCAGAGAGAGAGGGGGACAGAGATAGAGGGGGACCGAGAGAGGTGGATAAAGAGAGGAGGACAGAGAGTGGGGGGACAGAGAGAGAGTGGGACAGAGAGGGGGGACAGAGAGAGGCGGGTGGGAGGGAGAGCGGGGCAGAGAGAGGGCGACAGAGAGAGGGACACAGAGAGTGAGGGAGATAGAGGGGGTCAGAGAGAGGGGGACGGAAATAGGGAGAGGTAGATGGGGTCAGAGAGGCGGGAGATAGAGGGGGTCAGACGGAGGGGGCACAGAGAGTGGGGGACAGAGAGAGGGGTACAGAGTGGGAGAGAGAGAGGGGGCAGAGAGAGTGGGACAGAGAGTGGGCAGAGAAAAGGCAACAGAGAGAGGGACAGAGAGAGGAGGACAGAGAGATGGGGGAACAGAGAGCGAGGGGTCAGAGAGAGAGGGGGACAGAGCGAGGGGCAGAGGGGGGGACAGAGAGTATGGGACAGAGAGAGGGCGAAAGAGAGCGGCACAGAGAGCGAGTCAGAGAGAGGGAGTCAGAGAGAGATGGAGACAGAGAGAGAGGGGGACAGAGAGAGAGGGGGAAAGAGAGGGCGGACAGAGAGGGGGAGACAGAGAGAGAGGGGGGACAGAGAGAGAGGGGGAAGAGAGAGTGGGCAGAGAGAGGGGGACAGAGATAGAGGGGGACAGAGAGAGGGCGGCAAGGAGAGGGGGACAGATAGAGGGGGACAGAGCGCGGGGGAGAGAGAGGGGATCAGAGAGAGCGGATCAGAGAGAGGGGGACAGAGAGTGAGGGGGAGATAGAGGTGGTTAGAGGGAGGGGGGACAGAGAGTGGGGGACAGGGAGAGGTGTACAGAGTGGGGGAGAGCGAGGGGGAGAGAGAGGCCTACAGAGCGAGGGGGGCAGAGGGGGGGACAGACAGAGAGGGGGACAGAGAGAGGCGGGTCAGAGAGCGAGGGGGACAGAGAGGGCGCACAGAGAGAGAGGGGGACAGAGAGAGAAGGGGAAAGAGAGGGGGGAGACAGAGAGGGGACAGAGAGAGAGGGGGACAGAGAGGGGGGACAGAGAGAGGCGGGTGGGAGGGAGAGCGGGGCAGAGAGAGGGCGACAGAAATGGGGGAGGTAGACGGGGTCAGAGAGGCGGGAGATAGAGGGGGGTCAGACTGAGGGGGCACAGAGAGTGGGGGACAGAGAGAGGGGTACAGAGTGGTAGAGAGAGAGGAGGGCAGAGAGAGTGGGACAGAGAGTGGGCAGAGAGAATGCAACAGAGAGAGGGGCAGAGAGAGATGGGGAGAAAGAGGGGGAACAGAGAGCGAGGGGGCAGAGAGAGAGGGGGACAGAGAGAGAAGGACAGAGAGGGGGGCAGAGAGTGGGGGACAGAGAGAGGGAGAAAGAGAGAGGGGGACAGAGAGAGGGCGACAAAGGGAGGGGGACAGAGAGAGGGGGACAGAGAGAGGGGGACAGAGAGAGGTGTACAGAGTCGGGGAGGGCGAGGGGGAGAGAGAGGCCTACAGAGAGAGGGGGACAGAGAGAGGGGGACAGAGAGAGGGCTATATAGAGAGGGGGACAGAGAGAGGGGGGACAGAGAGTGGGGGACAGAGAGAGAGAGACAGGACTGACCCTCTGACGGTGCAGCACTGCCTCCATGCTGACAATGTGGCAGTGCAGCACTCCCTTGATCCTGCTCCCCTGATAGTGCAGCGATCTCTCTGTACTGACCCTCTGACAGTGCAGCACTCCCTCAGCACTGATCCTTTCACACTGCAGCATTCCCTCAGAAGAGAGCCGTAACGCCACAGCATTCCCTCAATACTGACCCGCAGACTCTGCAGCACTCTCTTTGTATTAACATTTCTAAAGTGCAGCACTACCTCCGTACTGACCCTCTGACAGTGCAGCACTCCCTCAGTACTGGCCATCTGACAGTGCAACAGCCCCTTGGCCCCTGACGGTGCTGCAATCCCTCAGTACTGACCCTCTGACAGTGCAGTGCTCTCTCAGTACTGACCCTCTGACAGTACAGCGTTCTCTCAGTACTGACTCTCTCACAGTGCAGCACTCCCTCCGTACTGACCCTCTGACAGTGCAGTGCTCCCTCAGTACAGACCCTCTGACAATGCAGCTCTCCCACAGTAAAGACCCTGTGACAGTGCAGGACTCTCTCCGTACAGACCCTCTGTATTGGTATTGGTATTGGCCTTGGTATTGGCCCTCTGTCAGTGCGACTCTCCCTCAGTACTGTTCCTATGACACTGCAGCACTCCCTCTGTACTGACCCTCTGACAGTGAGGCATTGCACGTATACTGACCCTCCCACAGTGTGGCGCACCTTCATACTGACTTTCAGACAGTGCGGCGCGTCCTCTGATCATTCAGTATTCCCTCAGAACTGACCCTCTGACACTGCAACAGCCCTTTGGCCCCTGATGGTGCTGCAATCCCTCAGTACTGACCCTCTGACAGTGCAGCTCTCTCTCAGCACTGCTCCTTTGACACTGCAGCACACCCTCAGAAATGACATTCTGACACAATAACATTCCCTCAGCATTGACATTTCTAAAGTGTGGCATTACCTCGGTACTGACCCTCCGACAGAGCAGAACTCACTCAGTACTGACCCTCTGAAACAACACTCCCTCAGTACTGACACACTGACCGTGTAGCGCTCCCTCAGTAATGATCCTTTGAGTGTGCATCACTCTCTCAGTACTGACTCTCTGGCAATGCAGCAATCACTCAGTACTGACTGTCCGACACATAGTGTGGTGGTCCCTCAGTATTGACCCCCTCACATCGCGGTGATCCCTCAGTACTAAACCCCTCAGAGTGCGGTGATCCCTCAGTACTGACCCCCTCGCAGTGCGGTGATCCCTCAGTACTGACCCCCTCACATCGCGGTAATCCCTCAGTACTGACCCCCTCACATCGCGGTAATCCCTCAGTACTGACCCCCTCACAGTGTGGTGCTCCCTCAGTACTGACCCCCTCACATCGCGGTGATCCCTCAGTACTAATCCCTTCAGACTGCGGTGATCCCTCAGTTCTAACCCTTTCACAGTGCAGCGCTCCCTCAGTAGTAACCCTCTCACAGTGCGACACTCTTACAGCATGACCATCCATTAGTACTGACCGACAGAGAGCGCGCACTTCATCATTATTGACTCTCTCACTGAACAGCAATCCCTCCGTCCTGACTCTCTGACAATGCTGCACTCCCTCCACACTGACCCTCTGACAATGCTGCACTCCCTCCACACTGATCCCCTGACAATGCTGCACTCCCTCCATACTGATCCTCTGACAATGCTGCACTCCCTCCATACTGATCCTCTGACAATGCTGCACTCCCTCCACACTGATTCTCTGTCAATGCTGCACTCCGTCCAAACTGATCCTCTGAATAGCGATGTACTCCATCAGTACTGACTCTCTGACAGTGTGGAAGTGGCACTATACTGACCCTCCGACAATGTGGCCCAATCTCAGGACAAAACCTCTGACAGTACAGTACTCCCTCAGTACTGACTCATTGACAATGTAGCACTCCCTCAGTACTGACCCATTGACAGTTTAGCACTCCCTCAGCACTGACCCATTGACAGTGTAGCACTCCTTCAGTACTGACCCATTAACAGTGTTGCACTCCCTCAGTGCGAACCCTCTGGCTCGGTCCTGCACCTCTGACAGTCCAGCAGTGCCTCAGTACTGACCCTCTGACAGTTTAGTACTCTCTCTGTACTGACCCTCTGACAGTGTGGCACTCTCTCTGTACTGACTCTGACAGTATGGTGATCCCTCAGTACTGACCCTCTGTCATTTTCAACCGACCCTTAGCTTCTTCATTACGCTGATTTGAACAGAGGTAAAGAAAAAGAGTTAGTGACCATCCACCGTGACCCTGTAATAAAACTTATTTTCAAATGTGGCTTGCATGTGATTCCCACACCCTCTAATAGTTGCCTGGAAGGTGGGGGTGAGCTGTACTCTCCTGCTGCAGTCCTTGGGTGTCCCACAGTGATGTTAGGGCGGGAGCTCCGGGAGTTTGACCTGAACCATGTAAAGAGCTCTCTTACTGGAGTGCCTTTTTAAAGTTGGGAAGTTATTATAGATCAGGAGGACCCGAGAGCTGCTGTCTTGTCAGAGAGAGAGGCCTGGTGGGTCACACACCTCAGGTGAGGGGCGAGGTTCAGAAGCTGGGACCTTCATGGTCATTTCAGACATGATAGAGATTGAGCCAAGAATGTTGGCATCACGAACCTGTTCGCTGTGGTAACTGACCCTCTTTTATGGCAGAGGGATTCAATCCCTTGAACAGAGCAAGCTTGAGAATTCAACATTAAAATCAATCAGTCCGGACGCGCTGGAGACCTGAAACATCAATACAGAGATTGCTGAAGAAGCTAAGCATGTCCGGCAGCATCTCTGAAGGGAGAGGGAGAAAGAGAGAGAGAGTTCACCTTTCAATCCAGTGATTTCTGCGGGAAAGTTCATTCAGAACAGACCGTTTTGAGGAAGAGTCACTTGAAATGCGAATTGTTCCTCTCTCCCCTCACCGTTGCTTCCTGCTGAATTGTGCTGAATTTCCTCACCATCTGTTGACTTGAGAACTTGACCTCATTCAAGCGTCACTGAGTAATTAAGTCTGTGTTCAATGCCCTGAGGCTGCTACTGTTAAAAGTTGACAAACAGGTTTAAGGCTGTGTAAGGTATTGTATTCGGTGGGCGGGCTACATGGGAGAACAGATACAGAACAAAGGCACACCGAAATGTTAGGTCTGAGCTGCTCCTTCTGAGCTAACATCACAAAGTTATATTGATTAGGATCTTTGTGAAGTGCCTTTCTCAAGTGGCCCTTCCTCAAAACGGTCTGTTCTGAAGGAACTGCCCGCAGAAATCACTGGGTTAAAAGGTGAACTCTCTGTCTCTTTCTCCCTCTCCCTTCAGAGATGCTGCCGGACATGCTTACCTTCTTCAGCAATCTCTGTATTGATGTTTCAGGTCTCCAGCGTGTCCGTACAGATTGAATTTAGTGTTGAATTCTCAAGCTTGATCTATTAAAGGGATTGAATCCCTCTGCTACAAAGGGGGGTCAGTTACCTCAGCTAACACGTTCGTGATGCCAACATTGTTGGCTCATTCTCTATCATGTCTGAAATGACCATGAAGGCCCCAGCTTCTCAACCTCGCCCCTCACCTGAGGTGTGTGATCCACCAGGCCTCTCTCTCTGACAAGACAGCAGCTCTCGGGTCCTCCTGGTCTATAATAACTTCCCAACTTTAAAAAGGCACTCCAGTAAGAGAGTTCTTTACATGGTTCAGGTCAAAATCCTGGAGCACCCTCCCTAACATCACTGTGGGACACCCAAGGACTGCAGCAGGAGAGGACACCCCACCCCCACCTTCCAGGCAACTATTAGAGAGTGTGGGAATTACATGCAAGCCACATTTGAAAATAGGTTTTATGACAGAGTCACGGTGGATGGTCACTAAATCTGTTTCTTTACCTCAGTTGAAATCAGCATAATGAAGAAGCTAAGGGTGGGTTGAAAATGACAATAATAGCCTTTTGTAGGTTGGTGTTTATTAGAATTTGTGTCGACAGTATGAATGTTTGAGCACTTATTCAAGGGCATGCAGGTAGCTGCCAGAGGAAGTGATGGGGGCTGGTATAATTGCGACATTAAAATGGCATCAGGATGAGTATGTGAATAGGAAGGGAATAGAGGGATATCAGCCAAGTGCTAGCAAATGGAATGAAATGAGATGAGAATATCTGGTTGGTATGGACGAGTTGGACAGGAGGGTCTGGTTCCATGCTGTGCATCTCTGTGACTCTGTACCTCTGAACCTCTGAATAGTCTATTGCAGATTTCAGATGGGGCTTGGTTCGTGTGTCTCTCTCATGCTTCCTCAGAATCAGCAAACCCTATGTCTCCATATTTCCCAAGAAATAAAGAGGGTCAGTACCGAGGCAGTGCTGCACTGTCAGAGGGTCAGTACTGAGGGAATGCTGCACAGTCAGAGGGTCAGGACTGAGGTAGTGCTGCACTGTCAGATGGGTCAGTACTGAGAGAGTGCTGCACTGTCAGAGGGGTCAGTACTGAGGGAATGCAGCACTGTCAGAGGGTCAGTATTGAGGTTGTGCTGCCCAGTCAGAGTGTCAGTACTGAGGGAGTGCTGCACTGTCAAAGGGGTCAGTACTGAGGGATTGCAGCACTGTCAGAGTGTCAGTACTGAGGGATTCCTGCAAAGCCAGAGTGTCAGTATAGAGGGAGTGCAGCATTGTCAGAGGGTCGGGACGAAGGAAGCGCTGAAATGTTAGAGGGTAATTACTGGGAGAGAGCTGAACTGTGACACTGTCAGTACTGAGAGAGTGTGCACTATCAGAGGATCAGTAAGGAGGGAGTGCTGCCCTATCAAAGGGTCAGTACTGAGGGATTCCTGCATTGCCAGAGAGTCAGTATAGAGGGAGTGCAGCATTGTCAGAGGGTCGGGACAGAGGAAGCGCTGAAATGTCAGAGAGTAATTACTGAGAGAGCTGAACTGTGAGAGGGTCAGTCCTGAGGGAGTGCTGCACTGTCAGAGTGACAGTACTGATGGAGTGCCACACTGTCAGAGGGTCAGTACTGAGGGAGTGCTGCACTGTCAGAGTGACAGTACTGAGGGAGTGCCACACTGTCAGAGGGGCAGTACTGAGGGTGTGCGGCACCGTCAGAGGGGTCAGTACTGAGGATGTGCCACACTATCAGAGGATCATTGCCGAGGTAGTGCCACACTGTCAGAATCTCAGAGCTGAGTGATGTCTACCCTGCCAAAGAGTCCGTGCTGAGGGAGTGCTACACTCCCAAAGGGTCAGTACTGAGGGAGTGCTGCAATGTCAGAGGGTCAGTACTGAGGGAGTGCTGTACAGTCAGAGGGTCAGTACTGAGGGAGTGCCACACTGTCAGAGGGTCATTAATGAGGGAGTGCTGCAATGTCAGAGTGACAGTACTGATGGAGTGCCACACTGTCAGAGGGTCAGTACTGAGGGTGTGTGGCACTGTCAGAGGGGTCAGTACTAAGGGTGTCCCACACTGTCAGAGGATCATTACCGAGGTAGTGCCACACTGTCAGAATCTCAGAGCTGAGTGAGGTCTACCCTGCCAAAGAGTCCGTGGTGAGGGAGTGCTACACTCTCAAAGGGTCAGTACTGAGGGAGTGCTGCACTGTCAGAAGGTCAGTTCTGAGGGAGTGCCACACTGTCAGAGGGACAGTATTGAGGGAGTGCCACACTGTCAGAGGAACAGTATTAAGGGAGTGCTGCACAGTCAGAGGGTCAGTCCTGAGGGAATGCCGCACTGTCAGAGTGACAGTACCGGGGGAGTGCCACACTGTCAGAGGGTTGGTAATGAGGGAGTTCTGCACTATGAGAGTGTCAGTACAGAGGGAGTGCGGCACTGTCAGAGGGTCATTACCGAGGGAGAGCCACACTGTGAAAGGGTCAGTACTGAGGGAGTGCTGCACTGTCGGTGGGTCAGTACTGAGAGAGTGCTGCAATATCAGAGGGTCAGTACAGAGGGAGTGCTGAACTGTCACAGGGTCAGTACTGAGGGAGTACTGTACTGTCGGAGGGGTCAGTACTGAGGGAGTGCCAGATTCTCAGAGGGTCTTTACTATAGGAGCGCTGCACTGTCATAGTGTCCTGACAGAGGGAGTGCCACACTGTCAGTTGGTCAGTACTGAGGGAGGGCTGCACAGTCAGAGGGTCAGTACTGAGGGAAAGCCACACTCTCAGTGGGACAGTACTGAGGGAGTGCTGCACTGTCAGAGTGTCAGTAGTGAGGGAGTGTGGCACTGTCATAGGATCATTACCGAGGTAGTGCCACACTGTCAAGAGCTCAGAGCTGAGGGAGATCAAACAGCAAAAGAGTCCGTGCTGAGGGAGTGCTACACTCCCAAAGGGTGAGTAGTGAGGTAGTGCTGCACTGTCAGTACAGAGGAGTGCCACACTGTCAGAGGGTCAGTACAGAGGGATTGCCACACATTCAAAGCAGTCATGACTGAGGGGGTGCTGCAATGTCAGAGGGTCAGTACTGAGGGAGTGCCACACTGCCAGAGGGTCAGGACTGAGGGAGTGCTACACTGTCAGACTGTCAGTACTGAGGGAGTGCTGCACTGTCAGAGTGTCAGTACTGAAGGAGTGCGGCACTGTCAGAGGGGTCAGTACTGAGGAAGTGCCACACTGTCAGAGGGTCAGGACTGAGGGAGTGCTACACTGCCAAAGTGGTCAGTATTGAAGGAGTGCTGCAATGTCAGAGGGTCAGTACTGACGGCGTGCCACACTGTCAGAGGGTCAGTACTGAGGGAGTGCTGCACTATCAGACCATCAGTACTGAGGGAGTGTCACACATTAAGAGGGTCAGTACTGAGGGGGTGATGCACTGTCAGAGGGGTCGGTACTGAGGTGGTTCCACACTGTCAGAGGATTAGTACTGATGGAGTGCCACTCAGTCAGAGTGTCAGTACTGAGGGAGTGCTGCACTGTCAGAGCGTCAGTTCTGAGGGAGTGAGGCACTGTCAGAGAGTCAGTACTGAGGGAGTGCTGCACTGCCAGAGGGTCAGTACTGAGGGAGTGCCGCACTGTCAGAGGGTCAGTGCTGAGGGAGTGCTGCACTGTCAGAGGGTCAGTACTGAGGGAGTGCTGCACTGTCAGAGGGTCAGTACTGCGGGAGTGCTACACAGTCAGAGTGTCAGTACTGAGGGATTCCTGCAAAGCCAGAGTCAGTATAGAGGGAGATCAGCATTGTCAGAGGGTCGGGACGCAGGAAGCGCTGAAATGTCAGATGGTAATTTCTGAGAGAGTTGAACTGTGCCACAGTGCACGATGGTCAGTAATGAGGGAGTGCCTCACTGTCAGAGGATCTGTACTGGGGGAGTGCTGCACTGTCAGAGGGTCAGTACTGAGGGAAGGTGCACTGTCAGAGGGTCAGTACTGAGGGAGTGCCACACTGTAGGAGGATCAGTCCTGAGGGAGACTCACACTGTCAATGCGTGAGTGTTGAGGGAGTGCTCCACTGCAAAATAGTAAGTGCTGAGGGAGTGCTACACTGTCAGAGGTTCAGCATTGAGGGAGAGCTGCAATGTTAGAGGGTCAGCAGAGAAGGAGTGCTGCAATGTCAGAGGATCAGTCCTGAGAGAGTGCTGCACAGTCAGAGAGTCAGTACTGAGGGAGTGCTGCATTGTTAGAGGGTCAGTACTGAGGGAGCGCAGCACTGCCAGAGGGTCAGAACCAAGGGAGTGCTGCACTGTTAGAGGGTCAGTACTGAGGGAATGCTGCACTGTCAGAGGGTCAGTACTGAGGGAGTGCTGCACTGTTAGAGGGTCAGTACTGAGGGAGTGCAGCACCGCCAAAAGGTCTGTACTGAGGGAGTGCTGCACTGTCAGATGATCAGTACTGCAGGATTGTCACGCTGTCAGAGAGTCAGTACTGAGGGAGTGCTGCACTGTCAGAGGTCAGTTCTGAGGAGTGCCGCACTGTCAGAAGGTCAATACTGAGGAAGTAGTGCACTGCCAGACGGTCAGTACTGCAGGCGTGCCACACAGTCAGCGGGTCAGTCCTGAGGGAGTGCTGCACTGTCCGCGGGTCAGTACTGATGGAGTGCTGCACTGTCAGTGGGTCAGTACTGAGGGAGTGCTGCACTGTCACAGGGTCAGTACTGAGGGAGTGCTGCAAGGTCAGAGGGTCAGCATTGAGGGAGTGCTGCAATGTCAGAGGGTCAGTACTGAGGGAGTGCTGCACTGTCAGAGCGTCAGTACTGAGGGAGTGTCACACTGTCAGAGGGTCAGCACTGAGGGAGTGCTGCACTGTCAGAGGGTCAGTACTGAGGGAGTGCTGCACTGTCAGAGGGTCAGTACTGAGGGAGTGTCACACTGTCAGAGGGTCAGTACAGAGGGAGTGCTGCACTGTCAGAGGGTCAGTACTGCGGGAGTGCTGCACTGTCAGAGGGTCAGTACTGAGGGAGTGCTGCACTGTCAGAAGGTCAGTACTGAGGGAGTGTTGTCATGTCAGAGGGTCAGTACTGAGGGAGTGCTGCACTGTCAGTGTGTCAGAACTGCTGGAGTGACACAGTGCGCGATGATCAGTACTGAGGGAGTGCCTCACTGTCAGATGATCTGTACTGGGGGAGTGCTGCACTGTCAGACTGTCAGTACTGAGGGAGTGCTGCACTGTCAGAGGTGTCAGTTCTGATGGACTGCCACACTGTAGGAGGATCAGTCCTGAGGGAGACTCACACTGTCAGAGCGTGAGTGTTGAGGGAGTGCTACACTGCCAAATAGTAAGTGCGGAGGGAGTGCTGCACTGTCAGAGGTTCAGCATTGAGGGAGTGCTGCAATGTTAGAGGGTCAGCACTGAAGGAGTGCTGCAATGTCAGAGGATCAGTACTGAGAGAGTGCTGCACTGTCAGAGGGTCAGTACTGACAGAGTGCTGCACTGTCAGAGGGTCAGTACTGAGGGAGTGCTGCACTGTTAGAGGGTAAGTCCTGAGAGAGTGCTGCACTGTCCGAGGGTCAGTACTGAGGGAGTGCCACACTGGAGGAGAATCAGTACTGAGGGAGACCTGCACTGTCAGAGCGTGAGAGCTGAGGTGTGCTACAATGCCAAAGCGTCAATACTGAGGGAGTGCTACACTGTCAGAGGGTCAGTACTGAGGAAGTGCTGCACTGTCAGAGGGTCAGTACTGAGGGAGTGCTGCAACGTCAAAGGGTCAGCATTGAGGGAGTGCTGCAATGTCAGAGGATCAGTACTGAGGGAGTGCTGCACTGTCAGAGGATCTGTACTGAGGGAGTGCTGCACTGTCAGACGGTCAGTACTGAGAGAGCACTGCACTGTCAGAGGGTCAGTCCTGAGGGAGTGCTGCACTGTCAGTGGGTCAGTACTGACGGAGTGCTGCACTGTCAGATGGTCAGTACTGAGGGGCCACTGCACTGTCAGAGGTTCAGTCCTGAGGGAGTGCTCCTCTGTTAGAGTGTCAGTACTGAGGGAGTGCTGCACTGTCAGAGTGTCAGAACTGCGGGATTGCCACAATGTCTGATTGTCAGTCCTGAGGGAGTGCCACACTGTCAGAGGATCTGTACTGAGGGAGTGCTGCACTGTCAGAGGGTCAGTACTGAGGGATTGCCACACTGCAGGAGGATCAGTCCTGAGGGAGACTCACACTGTCAGAGCGTGAGTGCTGAGGGAGTGCTACACTGCAAAATAGTAAGTGCTGAGGGAGTGCAGGAATGTCAGATGATCAGTACTGCAGGATTGTCACACTGTCAGAGAGTCAGTACTGAGGGATTGCTGCACTGTCAGAGGGTCAATAGTGAGGGAGTGCTGCACTGTCAGAGGGTCAGTCCTGAGGGAGTGCTGCAATGTCAGAGGGTCAGTACTGAGGGAGTGATGCACTGTCAGATGGTCAGTACTGAGCGAGTGCTGCACTGTCAGAGGGTCAATAGTGAGGGATTGCTGCACTGTCAGAGGGTCAGCACTGAGGGTGTGCTGCCACGTCAGAGGGTCAGCACTGAGGGAGAGCTGCAATGTCAGAGGGTCAGTACTGAGGTAGTGCCACACTGTTGGAGGGTCATTTCTGAGGGAGTGCTGCACTGTCAGAGGGTCAGTACTCAGGGAGTGCAGCAATACCAAAGGGTAAGTACTGAAGGAGTGCTGTATTGTCAGAGGGGTTATTACTGAGGGAGTGCCACACTGTCAGAGCATCAGTTCTGAGGGAGTGTTACACTGTCAGAGGCTCAGTGCTGGGGAAGTGCTACACTGCCAAAGGGTCAGTGCTGTGGGAGTGCTGCACTGTCAGAAGGTCAGTATGGAGGGATTCCTGCAAAGCTAGAGAGTCAGTATAGAGGGAGTGCCGCATTGTCAGAGGGTGATGCAGGAAGCGCTGAAATGTCAGAGTGTAATTACTGAGAGAGCTGAACTGTGAGAGGGTCAGAACTGAGAGAGTGCGCACTATCAGAGGGGTCAGTACTGAGGGAGTGCTGCACTATCAGAGGGGTCAGTACTGAGGGATTGCTGCAAGGTCAGAAGGTCAGTACTGAGGGAGTGTCACACTGTCAGAGGGTCAGTACTGAGGGAGTGCTACTCTTCCAAACAGTCAGTGCTGAGTGAGTGCTACACTGCAAAAGGGTCAGTACAGAGACAGTGTTGCACTGTCAGCGGTTCAGTACTGAGAGAGTGCCACAATGTCAGAGGGGTCAGTGCTGAGGGAGTGCTGCAATGTCAGAGGGTCAGTACTTAGGGAGTGTCACACTATCAAAGGGTCAGCACTGAGGGAGAGTCACACTGTCAGTGGGTCAGTGCTGAGGGAGTGCTACACTGCCAAAGGGTCAGTACAGAGGGAGTACTGCACTGTCAGCGATTCATAATGAGGGATTGCTGCAATGTCAGAGGGTCAGTACTGAGGGTGTGTCACACTGTCAGGGGGTCAGCACAGAGGGAGTGCCACACTGCCGGAGTGTCAGTACTGAGGGACAGTCACACTGTCAGAGGGCCAATACCGAGGGAGTAGTGCACTGCCAAAGGGTCAGTACTGAGGGAGTGCTGCACTGTCAAAGTGTCAGTACTGAGTGAGTGCTGCATTGCCAAAGAGTCAGTATAGAGGGAGATCAGCATTGTCAGAGGGTCGGGACGCAGGAAGTGCTGAAATGTCAGAGGGTAATTACTGAGAGAGCTGAACTGTGAGAGGGTCAGAACTGAGAGAGTGTGCACTGCCAGATGGTCAGTACCGAGGGAGTGCTGCACTGTCACAGGGTCAGGACTGAGGGATTGCTGCATAGCCAGAGAGACAGTATAGAGGGAGTGCAGCATTGTCAGAGGGTTTGGATTTGGGAAGCGCTGAAATTCAGAGGGTAATTAGCGAGAGAGAGCGGAACTGTGAGAGGGTCAGTACAGAGAGAGTGTGTGCTGTCAGAGGGAGTACTGCACTGTCAGAGGGTTAGTACTGATGGAGTGCTGCACTGTCAGAGGGTCACTACTGAGAGAGTGCTGCACTGTCGGAGGGTCAGTACTGAGGGAGTGCGGCACTACCAAATGGTCAGTACCGTGGGACTGCTGCACTGCCAAAGGGTCAGTACTGAGGGATTGCTGCACTGCCAAAGGGTCAGTACTGAGGGACTGCTGCACTGTCAGAGGGTCAGTACTGAGGGAGTGCTGCACTGTCAGACTGTCAGTACTGAAGGAGTGCTGAACTTTTAGAGTGTCAGTACTGAAGGAGTGCCGCACTGTCAGAGTGTCAGTACTCAGGGAGTGCTGCACTGTCAGAGTGACAGTACTGAGGGAGTGTTGCACTGTCAGAGTGTCAGAACTGAGGGATTCCTGCACTGTCAGAGTGTCAGTACTGAGGGAATGCTGCACTGTCAGAGGGGTCAGTACTGAGGGAGTGTTGCACTGTCAGAGTGTCAGTACTAATGGAGTGTTGCACTGTCAGAGGCGTCATTACTGAGGGAGTGTCACACTGTCAGAGGGTCAGTACTGAGGGAGTGTCACACTGTCAAAGGGTCAGCGCTGAGGGAGTGCTGCAATGTCAGAGGGTCACTACTGAGGGAGTGACACACTGTCAGAGTGTCAGTACTGAGGGAGAGTCACACTGTCAGAGGGTCAGTAATGAGGGAGTGTAACACTGTCAGAGGGTCAGCTCTGAGGGAGTGCTGCAATGTCAGAGGGTCACTACTGAGGGAGTGACACACTGTCAGAGTGTCAGTACTGAGGGAGAGTCACACTGTCAGAGGGTCAATACCGAGGGAGTAGTGCACTGTCAGATTGTCAGTACAGCGGAAGTGCCACACTGTCAGAGGTTCAGTACTGAGGGTGTGTCGCACTGTCAGAGCATGGGTGCTGAGGGACTGCCACTCTGCCAAAGAGTCAGTACTGAGGGAGTGCCACACTGTCAGATGGTCAGTTCTGAGGGAGTGCTAGACTGTGAGAGGGTCAGTACTGACGGAGTTCTGCACTGTCAGAGGGTCAGTACAGACGGATTTGTGCACTGCCAAAGTGTCAGCGCTGAGTGAGTGCGACACTGCCAAAGAGTCAGTACTGAATGAGTGCTACACTGTCAGAGTGACAGTACTGAGGGAGAGTCACACTGTCAGAGGGTCAATACCGAGGGAGTAGTGCACTGTCAGATTGTCAGTACAGCGGAAGTGCCACACTGTCAGAGGTTCAGTACTGAGGGTGTGTCGCACTGTCAGAGCATGGGTGCTGAGGGACTGCTACTCTGCCAAAGAGTCAGTACTGAGGGAGTGCCACACTGTCAGATGGTCAGTTCTGAGGGAGTGCTAGACTGTGAGAGGGTCAGTACTGACGGAGTTCTGCACTGTCAGAGGGTCAGTACAGACGGAGTTGTGCACTGCCAAAGTGTCAGCGCTGAGTGAGTGCGACACTGCCAAAGAGTCAGTACTGAATGAGTGCTACACTGTCAGAGAGTCAGTACTGAGGGAGTGACACACTGTCAGAGGGTCAGTACCTGAGTGAGTGCTACATTGCCAAAGAGTCAGTACTGAATGAGTGCTGCACTGTCAGAGGATCTGTACTGAGGGAGTGCTGCACTGTCTGAGGGTCAGTCCTGAGGGAGTGCTGCTCTGTCAGAGGGTCAGTACTGAGGGAGTGTTGTAAATTCAGAGGGTCAGTACTGAGGGAGTGCTACAATGTCAGAGGAATATGTAATGAGGGAGTGCTGCACTGTCTGAGAGTCAGTACTGAGGGAGTGCTGCACTGTCAGAGGGTCAGTACTGAGTGAGTGTTGTAAAATCAGAGGGTCAGTACTGAGGGAGTGCTACAATGTCAGAGGAATATGTAATGAGGGAGTGCTGCATTGTCTGAGAGTCAGTCCTGAGGGAGTGCTGCTCTGTCAGAGGGTCAGTACTGAGGGAGTGTTGTAAATTCAGAGGGTCAGTACTGAGGGAGTGCTACAATGTCAGAGGAATATGTAATGAGGGAGTGCTGCACTGTCTGAGAGTCAGTACTGAGGGAGTGCTGCACTGTCTGAGGGTCAGTACTGCGGGAGTGCCACAATGTCCGATGGTCAGTACTGAGGGAGTGCCACACTATCACAGTTTCAGCACTGAGGGAGTGCTGCACTGTCGGACGGTCAGTAATGAGAGAGTGCCACACTGTGAGAGGGTCAGTACTGAGATAGTGTTGCTCTGTCAGAGGGGTCTTTAAAATGAGAGAGTGCCACACTGTCACAGCATCAGTACTGAGGGAGTGTCAAACTGTCAGAGGGTCAGTACTGAGGGAGCGCTACACTTCCAAACAGTCAGTGCTGAGGGAGTGCTACACTGGAAAAGGGTCAGAACAGAGAGAGTGCTGCACTGTCAGCGGTTCAGTACTGAGGGAGTGCCACACTGTCGGAGGATCAATGCTGAGGGAGTGCTGCATTGCCAGAGGGTCAGTAATGAGGGAGTGCCGCACTGTCAGAGGGGTCAGTGCTGAGGGAGTGCTGCAATGTCAGATTATCAGCACTGGGGGAGTGCTGCACTGTTGGAGGGTCACATTGAGGGAGTGCCGCACTGTCAGATGGTCAGTATTTAGGGAGTGTCACACTATCACAGGGTCAGCACTGAGGGAGTGCCACACTGTCAGCGGGTCAGTGCTGAGGGAGTGCTACACTGCCAAAGTGTCAGTCTCGAGGGAGTACTGCACTGTCAGCGGTTCATACTGAGGAAGTGCTGCACTGTCAGAGGGTCAGCACTGAGGGAGTGCTGCAATGTCAGAGGGTCAGTACTGACGGAGTGCTGCACTATCAGAGAATCAGCACTGTGGGAGTGCCACAGTGTCAGAGTGAGAGTATTGTGGGAGTGCTGCACTGTCAGAGAGTCAGCACTGAGGGATTGCCACACTGTCAGAGAGTTAGCACTGTGGGAGTGCCACAGTGTCAGAGTGACAGAATTAAGGGAGTGCCGCACTGTCAGAGTGTCAATACTGAGGGAGTGCCACACTGTCAGAGGGGTCAGTATTGAGGGAGTGCTGCACTGTCAGAGAGTCAGTACTGAGGGAGTGCTGCAATGTCAGAGTGTCAGTACTGAGGTCGTGCTGCACTGTGAAAGGTTTAGTACTGAGGGAATGCTGCACTGTCAGAGGGTCAGTCCTGAGATAGTGCCACACTGTCAGAGGGTCAATACTGAGGGAGTGCTGCACTGTCAGAGGGTCAGTACTGAGGCAGTGCTGCAGTGTCAGAGGGTCAGTACTGCGGGAGTGTTGTCATGTCAGAGAGTCAGGACTGAGGGATTGCCACACTGTCAGAAGGTCAGTACTGAGGGAGTGCTACACTGCCAGAGGGTCAGCACTAAGCGAGTGCTGCGCTGTCAGAAGGTCTGCACTGAGGGAGTGCTGCAGTGTCAGAAGGTCTGCACTAAGGGAGTGCTGCACTGACAGTGGGTCAGTACCGACGGAGCGTTCCACAATCAGCGGGTCAGTACTGAGGGAGCTCCGCAATGTCAGAGGGTCAGTACTGAGGGAGTGCTGCACTGTCAGAGGGTTCAGTACTGAGGGAGTGCTGCACTGTCAGTGGATCAGTATGCAATGAGTGCAGCATTGTCTAAAGGTCAGGACGGAGGAAGCACTGCAATGTTAGATGGTCAGTACTGAGGGAGTGTTGTAATGTCAGAGAGTCAGTACTGAGGGTGTGCCACACTGTCAGAGGGGTCAGTACTGAGGGAGTTGCACACTGTCAGAGGGATCAGTACTGAGGGAGTTGCACACTGTCAGAGGGGTCAGTACTGACGGAGTGCTGCACTGTCAGAGGGGTTAGTACTGAGGGAGTGCTGCGCTGTCAGAGGGTCATTACTGAGGGAGTGCTGCACTGTCAACGGGTCATTACTGAGGGAGTGCTGCACTGTCAAATGGTCATTACTGAGGGAGTGCTGCACTGTCAGGGGGTCACTACCGAGGGAGTGCTGCACTGTCAGGGGTCAGTACTGAGGGAGTGCTGCACTGTCAGAAGGGTCAGTACTGAGGGAGTGTCACACTGTCAGGGGATCAACACAGATGGAGTGCCACACTGTCGGAGGTTCAGTGCTGAAGGAGTGCTGCATTGCCAGAGTGTCAGTACTGAGGGAGTGCCGCACTGTCAGAGGGTTATTACTGATGGAGTGCTGCACTGTCAAATGGTCATTACTGAGGGAGTGCTGCACTGTCTGGTGGTCATTACTGAGGGAGTGCTGCACTGTCAGAGGGTCATTACTGAGGGAGTGCAGCACTGTCAGAGGGTCAATACTGAGGGAGTGCTGCACTGTCAGGGGGTCACTACTGAGGGAGTGCTGCACTGTCAGGGGTCAGTACTGAGGGAGTGCTGCACTGTCAGAAGGGTCAGTACTGAGGGAGTGTCACACTGTCAGGGGATCAACACTGACGGAGTGCCACACTGTCGGAGGTTCAGTGCTGAAGGAGTGCTGCATTGCCAGAGGGTCAGTACTGAGGGAGTGCCGCACTGTCAGAGGGGTCAGTGCTGAGGGAGTGCTGCAATGTCAGATTATCAGCACTGGGGGAGTGCTGTACTGTTGGAGGGTCACATTGAGGGAGTGCTGCACTGTCAGAGGGGCAGTACTGAGGGAGTGCTGCACTGTCAGAAGGTCGGTACTTAGGGAATGCTGCACTGTCAGATGGTCAGTACTTAGGGAGTGTCACACTATCACAGGGTCAGCACTGAGGGAGTGCCACACTGTCAGCGGGTCAGTGCTGAGGGAGTGCTACACTGCCAAAGTGTCAGTCTCGAGGGAATACTGCACTGTCAGCGGTTCATACTGAGGAAGTGCTGCACTGTCAGAGGGTCAGCACTGAGGGAGTGCTGCAATGTCAGAGGGTCAGTACTGAGGGAGTGCTGCACTATCAGAGAATCAGCACTGTGGGAGTGCCACAGTGTCAGAGTGACAGAATTAAGGGAGTGCCGCACTGTCAGAGTGTCAATACTGAGGGAGTGCCACACTGTCAGAGGGGTCAGTATTGATGGAGTGCTGCACTGTCCGAGAGTCAGCACTGAGGGAGTGCTGCACTGACAGATTGTCAGTACTGAGGGAGTGTTGCGCTGTCAGAAGGTCTTCACTGAGGGAGTGCTGCACTTTCAGAGGGTCAGTACTGAGGGAGTGCTACACTGTCAGCGGGTCAGTGCTGAGGGAGTGCTACACTGCCAAAGTGTCAGTCTCGAGGGAGTACTGCACTGTCAGCGGTTCATACTGAGGAAGTGCTGCACTGTCAGAGGGTCAGTACTGAGGTCGTGCTGCACTGTGAAAGGTTTAGTACTGAGGGAATGCTGCACTGTCAGAGGGTCAGTCCTGAGGGAGTGCTGCACTGTCAGAGGGTCAGTACTGAGGCAGTGCTGCAGTGTCAGAGGGTCAGTACTGCGGGAGTGTTGTCATGTCAGAGAGTCAGGACTGAGGGATTGCCACACTGTCAGAAGGTCAGTACTGAGGGAGTGCTACACTGCCAGAGGGTCAGCACTAAGCGAGTGCTGGGCTGTCAGAAGGTCTGCACTGAGGGAGTGCTGCAGTGTCAGAAGGTCTGCACTAAGGGAGTGCTGCACTGACAGTGGGTCAGTACCGACGGAGCGTTCCACAATCAGCGGGTCAGTACTGAGGGAGCTCCGCAATGTCAGAGGGTCAGTACTGAGGGAGTGCTGCACTGTCAGAGGGTCAGTTCTGAGGGAGTGCTGCACTGTCAGAGGGTTCAGTACTGAGGGAGTCCTGCGCTGTCAGTGGATCAGTATGCAATGAGTGCAGCATTGTCTAAAGGTCAGGACGGAGGAAGCACTGCAATGTTAGACGGTCAGTACTGAGGGAGTGTTGTAATGTCAGAGAGTCAGTACTGAGGGTGTGCCACACTGTCAGAGGGGTCAGTACTGAGGGAGTTGCACACTGTCAGAGGGATCAGTACTGAGGGAGTTGCACACTGTCAGAGGGGTCAGTACTGACGGAGTGCTGCACTGTCAGAGGGGTTAGTACTGAGGGAGTGCTGCACTGTCAGAGGGTCATTACTGAGGGAGTGCTGCACTGTCAACGGGTCATTACTGAGGGAGTGCTGCACTGTCAAATGGTCATTACTGAGGGAGTGCTGCACTGTCAGGGGGTCACTACCGAGGGAGTGCTGCACTGTCAGGGGTCAGTACTGAGGGAGTGCTGCACTGTCAGAAGGGTCAGTACTGAGGGAGTGTCACACTGTCAGGGGATCAACACAGATGGAGTGCCACACTGTCGGAGGTTCAGTGCTGAAGGAGTGCTGCATTGCCAGAGTGTCAGTACTGAGGGAGTGCCGCACTGTCAGAGGGTTATTACTGATGGAGTGCTGCACTGTCAAATGGTCATTACTGAGGGAGTGCTGCACTGTCTGGTGGTCATTACTGAGGGAGTGCTGCACTGTCAGAGGGTCATTACTGAGGGAGTGCAGCACTGTCAGAGGGTCATTACTGAGGGAGTGCTGCACTGTCAGGGGGTCACTACTGAGGGAGTGCTGCACTGTCAGGGGTCAGTACTGAGGGAGTGCTGCACTGTCAGAAGGGTCAGTACTGAGGGAGCGTCACACTGTCAGGGGATCAACACTGACGGAGTGCCACACTGTCGGAGGTTCAGTGCTGAAGGAGTGCTGCATTGCCAGAGGGTCAGTACTGAGGGAGTGCCGCACTGTCAGAGGGGTCAGTGCTGAGGGAGTGCTGCAATGTCAGATTATCAGCACTGGGGGAGTGCTGTACTGTTGGAGGGTCACATTGAGGGAGTGCTGCACTGTCAGAGGGGCAGTACTGAGGGAGTGCTGCACTGTCAGAAGGTCGGTACTTAGGGAATGCTGCACTGTCAGATGGTCAGTACTTAGGGAGTGTCACACTATCTCAGGGTCAGCACTGAGGGAGTGCCACACTGTCAGCGGGTCAGTGCTGAGGGAGTGCTACACTGTCAGAGGGGTCAGCATTGATGGAGTGCTGCACTGTCCGAGAGTCAGCACTGAGGGAGTGCTGCACTGACAGAGTGTCAGTACTGAGGGAGTGTTGCGCTGTCAGAAGGTCTTCACTGAGGGAGTGCTGCACTTTCAGAGGGTCAGTACTGAGGGAGTGCTACACTGTCAGCGGGTCAGTGCTGAGGGAGTGCTACACTGCCAAAGTGTCAGTCTCGAGGGAGTACTGCACTGTCAGCGGTTAATACTGAGGAAGTGCTGCACTGTCAGAGGGTCAGCACTGAGGGAGTGCTGCAATGTCAGAGGGTCAGTACTGAGGGAGTGCTGCACTATCAGAGAATCAGCACTGTGGGAGTGCCACAGTGTCAGAGTGACAGAATTAAGGGAGTGCCGCACTGTCAGAGTGTCAATACTGAGGGAGTGCCACACTGACAGAGGGGTCAGTATTGATGGAGTGCTGCACTGTCCGAGAGTCAGCACTGAGGGAGTGCTGCACTGACAGAGTGTCAGTACTGAGGGAGTGTTGCGCTGTCAGAAGGTCTTCACTGAGGGAGTGCTGCACTTTCAGAGGGTCAGTACTGAGGGAGTGCTACACTGTCAGCGGGTCAGTGCTGAGGGAGTGCTACACTGCCAAAGTGTCAGTCTCGAGGGAGTACTGCACTGTCAGCGGTTCATACTGAGGAAGTGCTGCACTGTCAGAGGGTCAGTACTGAGGGAGTGCTGCAATGTCAGAGGGTCAGTACTGAGGGAGTGCTGCACTATCAGAGAATCAGCACTGTGGGAGTGCCACAGTGTCAGAGTGAGAGTATTGAGGGAGTGCTGCACTGTCAGAGGATCAGTATTGTGTGAGTGCTGCACTGTCAGAGAATCAGCACTGAGGGATTGCCACACTGTTATAGAGTTAGCACTGTGGGAGTGCCACAGTGTCAGAGTGACAGAATTAAGGGAGTGCCGCACTGTCAGAGTGTCAATACTGAGGGAGTGCCACACTGTTAGCGGGGTCAGTATTGAGGGATTGCTGCACTGTCAGAGTGTCAGTACTGAGGGAGTGTTGTGCTGTCAGAAGGTCTTCACTGAGGGAGTGCTGCACTGTCAGACGGTCAGTACTGAGGGAGTGCTACACTGTGAAAGGTTTAGTACTGAGTGAATGCTGCACTGTCAGAGGGTCATTACTGAGGGAGTGCTGCACTGTCAGGGGGTCACTACTGAGGGAGTGCTGCACTGTCAGGGGGTCAGTCTGAGGGAGGGCTGCACTGTTAGCGGGTCATTACTGAGGGAGTGCTGCACTGTCAAATGGTCATTACTGTGGGAGTTCTGCACTGTCAGGGGGTCAGTCTGAGGGAGGGCTGCACTGTCAGAGGGCCATTACTGATGGAGTGCTGCACTGTCAAATGGTCATTACTGAGGGAGTGCTGCACTGTCTGATGGTCATTACTGAGGGAGTGCTGCACTGTCAGAGGGTTATTACTGAGGGAGTGCTGCACTGTCTGGGGGTCATTACTGAGGGAGTGCTGCACTGTCAGAGGGTCATTACTGAGGGAGTGCAGAACTGTCAGAGGGTCTTTACTGAGGGAGTGCTGCAATGTCAGGGGTCAGTACTGAGGGAGTGCTGCACTGTCAGAAGGGTCAGTACTGAGGGAGTGTCACACTGTCAGGGGATCAACACTGACGGTGTGCCACACTGTCGGAGGTTCAGTGCTGAAGGAGTGCTGCATTGCCAGAGGGTCAGTACTGAGGGAGTGCCGCACTGTCAGAGGGGTCAGTGCTGAGGGAGTGCTGCAATGTCAGATTATCAGCACTGGGGGAGTGCTGCACTGTTGGAGGGTCACATTGAGGGAGTGCTGCACTGTCAGAGGATCAGTACTGAGGGAGTGCTGCACTGTCAGAGGGTCAGTACTTAGTGAGTGCTGCACTGTCAGATGGTCAGTACTTAGGGAGTGTCACACTATCCCAGGGTCAGCACTGAGGGAGTGCCACACTGTCAGCGGGTCAGTGCTGAGGGAGTGCTACACTGCCAAAGTGTCAGTCTCGAGGGAGTACTGCACTGTCAGCGGTTCATACTGGAGAAGTGCTGCACTGTCAGAGGGTCAGCACTGAGGGAGTGCTGCACTATCAGAGAATCAGCACTGTGGGAGTGCCACAGTGTCAGAGTGAGAGTATTGTGGGAGTGCTGCACTGTCAGAGGATCAGAATTGTGGGAGTGCTGCACTGTCAGAGAGTCAATACTGAGGGAGTGCCACACTGTCAGAGGGGTCAGTATTGAGGGAGTGCTGCAATGTCCGAGAGTCAGTACTGAGGGAGTGCTGCAATATCAGAGTGTCAGTATTGAGGGAGTGCTGCACTGTCAGAGTGTCAGTATTGAGGGAGTGCTGCACTGTCAGAGAGTCATTACTGGGGGAGTGCTGCAATGTCAGAGTGTCAGTACTGAGGGAGTGCTGCACTGACAGAGTGTCAGTACTGAGGGAGTGTTGCGCTGTCAGAAGGTCTTCACTGAGCGAGTGCTGCACTTTCAGAGGTTCAGTACTGAGGGAGTGCTACACTGTGAAAGGTTTAGTACTGAGGGAATGCTGCACTGTCAGAGGGTCAGTCCTGAGATAGTGCCACACTGTCAGAGGGTCAGTACTGAGGGAGTGCTGCACTGTCAGATGGTCAGTACTGAGGGAGTGCTGCAGTGTCAGAGGGTCAGTACTGCGGGAGTGTTGTAATGTCAGAGAGTCAGGACTGAAGGAGTGCTACACTGTCAGAAGGTCAGTACTGAGGGAGTGCTACACTGCCAGAGGGTCAGCACGAAGGGAGTGCTGCGCTGTCAGAAGGTCTGCACTGAGGGAGTGCTGCACTATCAGAGGGTCAGTACTGAGGGAGCTCCGCAATGTCAGAGGGTCAGTACTGAGGGAGTGCTGCACTGTCAGTGGGTCAGTTCTGAGGGAGTGCTGCACTGTCAGAGAGTTCAGTACTGAGGGAGTGCTGCACTGTCAGTGGATCAGTATGCAAGGAGTGCAGCATTGTCTGAGGGTCAAGACGGAGGAAGCACTGCAATGTTAGACGCTCAGTACTGAGGGAGTGTTGTAATGTCAGAGAGTCAGTAATGTGTGTGTGCCACACTGTCAGAGGGGTCAGTACTGAGGGAGTTGCACACTGTCAGAGGGGTCAGTACTGAGGGAGTGCTGCACTGTCAGAGGGGTTAGTACTGAGGGAGTGCTGCAATGTCAGACGGTCATTACTGAGGGAGTGCAGCACTGTCAGAGGGTCATTACTGAGGGAGTGCTGCACTGTCAGGGGGTCATTACTGAGGGAGTGCTGCACTGTCAGGGGGTCATTACTGAGGGAGGGCTGTACTGTCAAAGGGTCATTACTGAGGGAATGCTGCACTGTCAAATGGTCATTACTGTGTGAGTGCTGCACTGTCTGGGGGTCATTACTGAGGGAGTGCTGCACTGTCAGAGGGTCATTACTGAGGGAGTGCAGAACTGTCAGAGGGTCTTTACTGAGGGAGTGCTGCAATGTCAGGGGTCAGTACTGAGGGAGTGCTGCACTGTCAGAAGGGTCAGTACTGAGGGAGTGTCACACTGTCAGGGGATCAACACTGACGGTGTGCCACACTGTCGGAGGTTCAGTGCTGAAGGAGTGCTGCATTGCCAGAGGGTCAGTACTGAGGGAGTGCCGCACTGTCAGAGGGGTCAGTGCTGAGGGAGTGCTGCAATGTCAGATTATCAGCACTGGGGGAGTGCTGCACTGTTGGAGGGTCACATTGAGGGAGTGCTGCACTGTCAGAGGATCAGTACTGAGGGAGTGCTGCACTGTCAGAGGGTCAGTACTTAGTGAGTGCTGCACTGTCAGATGGTCAGTACTTAGGGAGTGTCACACAATCCCAGGGTCAGCACTGAGGGAGTGCCACACTGTCAGCGGGTCAGTGCTGAGGGAGTGCTACACTGCCAAAGTGTCAGTCTCGAGGGAGTACTGCACTGTCAGCGGTTCATACTGGAGAAGTGCTGCACTGTCAGAGGGTCAGCACTGAGGGAGTGCTGCACTATCAGAGAATCAGCACTGTGGGAGTGCCACAGTGTCAGAGTGAGAGTATTGTGGGAGTGCTGCACTGTCAGAGGATCAGAATTGTGGGAGTGCTGCACTGTCAGAGAGTCAATACTGAGGGAGTGCCACACTGTCAGAGGGGTCAGTATTGAGGGAGTGCTGCAATGTCCGAGAGTCAGTACTGAGGGAGTGCTGCACTATCAGAGAATCAGCACTGTGGGAGTGCCACAGTGTCAGAGTGAGAGTATTGTGGGAGTGCTGCACTGTCAGAGGATCAGAATTGTGGGAGTGCTGCACTGTCAGAGAGTCAATACTGAGGGAGTGCCACACTGTCAGAGGGGTCAGTATTGAGGGAGTGCTGCAATATCCGAGAGTCAGTACTGAGGGAGTGCTGCAATATCAGAGTGTCAGTATTGAGGGAGTGCTGCACTGTCAGAGTGTCAGTATTGAGGGAGTGCTGCACTGTCAGAGAGTCATTACTGGGGGAGTGCTGCAATGTCAGAGTGTCAGTACTGAGGGAGTGCTGCACTGACAGAGTGTCAGTACTGAGGGAGTGTTGCGCTGTCAGAAGGTCTTCACTGAGCGAGTGCTGCACTTTCAGAGGTTCAGTACTGAGGGAGTGCTACACTGTGAAAGGTTTAGTACTGAGGGAATGCTGCACTGTCAGAGGGTCAGTCCTGAGATAGTGCCACACTGTCAGAGGGTCAGTACTGAGGGAGTGCTGCACTGTCAGATGGTCAGTACTGAGGGAGTGCTCCAGTGTCAGAGGGTCAGTACTGCGGGAGTGTTGTAATGTCAGAGAGTCAGGACTGAAGGAGTGCTACACTGTCAGAAGGTCAGTACTGAGGGAGTGCTACACTGCCAGAGGGTCAGCACGAAGGGAGTGCTGCGCTGTCAGAAGGTCTGCACTGAGGGAGTGCTGCACTATCAGAGGGTCAGTACTGAGGGAGCTCCGCAATGTCAGAGGGTCAGTACTGAGGGAGTGCTGCACTGTCAGTGGGTCAGTTCTGAGTGAGTGCTGCACTGTCAGAGAGTTCAGTACTGAGGGAGTGCTGCACTGTCAGTGGATCAGTATGCAAGGAGTGCAGCATTGTCTGAGGGTCAAGACGGAGGAAGCACTGCAATGTTAGACGGTCAGTACTGAGGGAGTGTTGTAATGTCAGAGAGTCAGTAATGTGTGTGTGCCACACTGTCAGAGGGGTCAGTACTGAGGGAGTTGCACACTGTCAGAGGGGTCAGTACTGAGGGAGTGCTGCACTGTCAGAGGGGTTAGTACTGAGGGAGTGCTGCAATGTCAGACGGTCATTACTGAGGGAGTGCAGCACTGTCAGAGGGTCATTACTGAGGGAGTGCTGCACTGTCAGGGGGTCATTACTGAGGGAGTGCTGCACTGTCAGGGGGTCATTACTGAGGGAGGGCTGTACTGTCAAAGGGTCATTACTGAGGGAATGCTGCACTGTCAAATGGTCATTACTGTGTGAGTGCTGCACTGTCTGGGTGTCATTACTGAGGGAGTGCTGCACTCTCAGAGGGTCATTACTGAGGGAGTGCTGCACTGTGAGGTTGTCATTACTGACGGAGTGCTGCACTGTCAGGGGGTCACTACTGAGAGAGTGCTGCACTGTCAGCTGTCAGTCTGAGGGAGGGCTGCACTGTCAGAGGGTCAGTCCTGAGAGAGTGCTGCACTGTCAGGGGTCAGTCTGAGGGAGGGCTGCACTGTCAGAGGGTCAGTACTGAGGGAGTGCTGCACTGTCAGAGGGTCAGTCTTGGGAATACCTGCATTGTAAGAGAGTCAGTACTGAGTGAATGCCATACTATCAGATGGTCTGAATGGCCTAATATTTGCTCCCTTGTCTTGTGGTCTAAGAGGAATATCTCAAATTGTTCAGGATATTCCTGCCTTTGCATCCTTCATATCTTGCTCAGCAATGATTCCCACGTCCAGATTCCAGAGACTGTGTTCAAACAGATCATCTTTAATTGGATATTGAACCCGAAGAGGTACCACCCTCTTTTCCCAGTGTTGGAGTTTTTGATTCGTGTGACTGACCTGCCAGCTCAAAGGGATATTTTCATGCTGCAGGGCTGAGGTTTATTCCTCAGCTTCCATATGCTCATCCCAAATGAATCCCACTGCTCCACACTCAGCACAGTCGTGTGTTCCTTATTTCTGAGCTTCCCAATGCTAATCCACATCCAGACTGACATCCCACACTCCTCCAAATCGTATCGCAGGCTCATTGCTTGGGAGAGAGGAATGCTAAGAGGGGATATAGAATTCTGAATGTACCTTACAGTGACATTAAGGGTGAATTGATATGAGAGAAACACTGTGAGAATTTGTGCATGGACCCAGAGGCTATAGTGAATGGATGCATTTTGGCAATGCTCATTGGGACAGGGTTGATATGAAATTGTGAAGATGCTCTGTGACACAATTAAATGCATGAGCATATATATAGAGAGAGATGGTTCTGAGTGGTCTGACCTTCTTAAAACCCAATAAATCTCCAAAGACGGTGGAAATGTATCTCAGTTTACCGAATGAGGTGATGGAGGAAGTAGCAGGTACACTTGCAAACATTCTCAAATCCCCTCTGGCCACAGGAGAGGTGTCGTCAGACTGACCATGTGGTACTGTTATTCAAGAAGGAACATGAGATATACCAGGCAGCTACAGGCCAGTCAGGCTAATATCGTGGGTGGGACGTCTGTTGAAAGTAATTTTGGGAGAGAGAATTAATCAGCATTTGAAGAGACTGGAGTTCATGAAGAACAGTCAGAATGGTTGTGTTAAGGAGGGGTCAGGTCTGACCAATGGGATTGCACTTTTTAAGGAGGTGACCAGGTGTGTAAATAAGGGCAATACTATCCTGTCGCTTGCTTGGAGGTCAGTAAGGCTTTTATCAGGACCCATATTGGAAACTGATAGTGAACATAAAAACTCAAGATCCAAGGAATTTGGCGCAGAATGCTGAGTGGCAGGAAGCAGACAGTGACGGCCCAGTTAGAAATCTCTGTCTGTTCATGTCTCACTGTTCGGGTCTTGCTGATGTGGTTGATAGAAAAGATTTAGATTTGAATGGTGAAGGGTTAATCAATGGGTTCATGAATGATATGAAGATTGGTGTGGTGATAAATACTGAGGATGATCGCCTTAGATTACAGAAGGATGGAATGGCCTTGTCAGATGGAGCGATAAGTGACAATGGGTGAGGTGCCTGAAGCTGTTGAGGGAGCACTTTCTGAGGTATTAAGTGAGTACTATCTGAGGTACTGAGGGAGCACGACCTGAGGTACTGAGGGAGCACTTTCTGAGGTATTGAGGGAGCACTATCTGTGGTATTGAGGGAGCACTTTCTGAGGTATTGAGGGAGCACTATTTGAAGTACTGGGGAGAACTATCTGACGTATTGAGGGAGAACTATCTGGGGTATTCAGGGAGAACTATCTGAGGTACGGAGTGGGAACTATCTGGGGTATTCAGGGCGAACTATCTGAGGTATTCAGGGAGAACTGTCTGCGGTATTCAGGGCGAAATATCTGAGGTACTGAGGGAGCACTATCTGACGTATTGAGGTAGAACTATCTGGGGTATTCAGGGAGCACTATCTGAGGTACTGAGGGAGCACTTTCTGGTGGGAAAGAGTGCAGAGGATAGAAAGGAACAGATGTAATTTCGTGATAATTTCCTCAGGGTCCCCGAGACACTCTGGTGTCATAATTTGAAATGGAAGCCACTCCCCATTTCAGAAGATTCCGATCATTTTAAACAATCTGTGAAAAATAACATCAGCATGTGTCTGAAACATGGTTTGGGGGAAGACTTTCCTCAATCTATTGTTACTTGTTTCTTGGAGACGTTTTACAAAAGCAGGCACCCAAACAGACTAACGTTGTCGATGCAAGAGGTGGGGCACAGGAAGATCCAACAAGTCATCTGTAGCTGCTGTCTGTCTCCCTGGAGCAGTCATCATGTGAGATCAGGGTTCAGTCCTCGGAGAAATCATTTCTCCAGCAATACCTCAACCATGCCTTTTCAGCCGTGTGTGTGTGTGTGTGTGTGTGTGTGTGTGTGTGTGTGTGTGTGTCAGTGTGTGTGTGTGTGTGTGTGTGTGTGTCTGTGTGTGTGTGTTTGTGTATGTGTGTGCGAGAGAAAGAGAGAGAGAGAGACAGAAAGAGAGAGAGAGACTGCCCGTGTTTGTGTGTGTGGAAGAGTGGATGCATATGTATATCTGTGTGCCTGTATATGTGTGTGAGAGAGAAAGTGCATGTTAATGTGAAAGTGTGTGGCTGTGTGTGTGTTTGAGGGTGTGTGTGTCTCTGTGTGCATGTGTGTGAGTGAGGATGTGTGTGAGAAAGTGTGTATGTGTGTGAGAGAGAGTGTGTCTGTGTGTATGTGTGTGAGAGTGTGTCTGTGTGTGTGAGAGAATGTGTCTGTGTGTCTATGTGTGTGTGTATGTCTATGTGTGCATGTGTCTGTGTGTCTGTGTGTGTGTGACAGTGTGTCTTATGTGAGAAATAGTGTGTATGTGTGTGTGTGAGAGAGTGTATGTCTGTGTGCATGTGTGTGTGTGAGAGTGAGTGTGTCTGTGTGTGAGACAGAGTGTGTGTGTGAGAGAGTGTGGGTGTCCGTGTGTGTGTGTGTGAGAGAGTGTGTCTATGCATATTTGAGGGAGCGTGTGTACGTGTGTGAGAGAGAGAGTGTAACTGTGTGTTTACGTGTGTGTGAGAGAGAAAGTCTGTGTGAGAGTGTGTGTCAGTGTGTGTGTGTGAGAGAGAATGTGTGTCCATGTGTGTGTGTGACAGAGAGTGTGTCTATGTGTGTTTGAGGGAGCGTGTGTCTGCGTGTGTATGTGTGTGTGAGAGAGAGTAACTGTGCGTTTATGTGTGTGTGTGAGAGTGTGTCTGTGTGTGTTTGAGGGTGCGTGTATGTGCAGACGCATGTATATGTGTGTGTGAGAGAGAGTAACTGTGTGTTTATGTGTGAGAAAGAGAGAGAGTGTATCTGTGTGTGTTTGAGGGATCGTGTGTCTGTGTGTCTGTCTGTGTGTATGTGTGTGAGAGAGAATGTCTGTATGTGTGAGAGACAGAGAGTGTGTGTGTGAGAGAGAGTGTTTGTGTGCGTGAGAGTGAGTGGGTGTGTGAGAGAATGAGAGTGTGTGTGTGTAAGAGTGTGTGTGTAAATGAGAGAGAGTTTGTGTATGTGTGTGTGACACAGAGTGTGTCTGTGTGAGAGAGAGTGTGTGTCTGTGTGTGCGTGAGAGAGTGTCTGTGTGTGTGAGAGAGCAAGTGTGTCTGTGTGAGAGTGTGTGTCTCTGTGTGAAAGAGTGTGTCTGCGTGTATGTGTGAGAGAGTGTGTCCGTGTGTGTATTTGAGGGAGCGTATGTCTGTGTGTATGTATGTGTGAGAGATAGTGTGTTTTTGTGTGTGTATTTGTGTGTGAGAGTGTGTCTGTGTGTGTTTGAGTGAGCGTGTGTCTGTGTCTGTGTGTGCGTGCGTGAGCATGTAAACTAGCCAATCTTATTGGGTGCTCATGAATATAAAATCCAGCTGCTGTTTCAGGTGAAATGGATCTCGTGTCTCCAAACACACAAAGGCTGCAAGTGTGAAGTAACTGGGAGAAAGAGAGTGCTGTTCATTCCAGTGGGGATTCATCCAGTAAACCTTCCCCACACACGAACATCCCTCTGGCAATGCAGTGACTAGTCCTGCACACAGAGCTCCAGGTACAAACCAATGTAATGTCACCGTAGTCTTACCAGAGCATGGGACAGCTCCTCATTAGAGAGTGGTGTCTGGTGATGTTTAATCAGACGGTCACTATGCCCCAGCTGAGGGGAGAGGTTGGGAAGGAGAGTCCTTCAGGGTAACCCCAGCTGGTGTGGGAATTGAACACACGCTATTGGTTTTACTCTGCATTATAAACCAACTGTCCAGCCAACTGAGCTAACTGACTTCACTCCAGGGGCATGCCCTGTATAACCCAATCATAGCCAGCCTGCACCTCAACACGAGCCAGGATCAGGGCCATTCGGCCCCCACTCTAACCCAGAAGGGAGAGCACGGGAAGCTGATGAAGGAACCAAGCCCCACCCATGTGGCCTTCTTAAATGGAGCTGGAGGACAGGGCAGACCTGTCCTGCTGTTTGCTTCCCCGGGACTGGTCTGCTCCACCTTACAGTGAGAGACTGAGGGGAATCTCGAGGAGATTTCACTTCTCACTGAGAGGCTGCAACTCCAATCCAAATCAGGCTGGTTCCCTCCGAGACTCACGGAAGAGTGCAGCACTCTACAGATCAGGGCCTTGTGGAGTCATAACCTCCAGTGTCGGGGCCAAGAGCTGGGAGATAGTGTTAAGAATATAAGACCATCCGAAATAGGAACAGGAGGAGACCATTCAGTCCCGCGAGCCTGCTCTACTATTCAATAGGATCGTGAATGATTTAGCATTTGATTTGGGAGCTGAAACCCAGACAGTACAGAGACAGAGAATCAAATTATTCTGCTATACTGAATCATCAGACAGGAGCGGGAACCAGAGAGAGTGAACACACACACACACACACACACACACACACACACACACACACACACATTGTGGGATTCAGGTTGTCTGTGGGAATTTTACCACAAGATGTGAGCTCTACACTGAGGAGAGACAAAGGCGCAAAATGCTAGAGAGGGCAGCTGCACAGTCTGATCCCACCGATCTCACTGCTTCCCACTCCCATGAGAGCTCTTATGTATATTTCTGTGTTCCGAGCTGTATCTCCCATATTTTTCCTTCAATCCCTATCTCACAACATCCTTCATATCTCTGCCCTGTTGACATTTCCCTGCAGATTCCCTTCCTACAACACTCTGCCCCTTTCACACCCCATCATGTTTTTCAGGAATGTTTAATCATTCAATCTTCCACAAAACCAACACCTTGCTCATCTCTCCCTGCATCTTTCTCTCAGCTCTGTGGGAACTGGTCTTTCTTTTCTGTAAATCATTCTCGTTGCATCGCAGCACCTCCCACCCCCCCCCCCCCCCCCCCCCGCCCGCCACTCTCTCAGCTCTATGCTGCTGTTGCAACTCCTCTCTCTCTCTACCCTATATCTCTCCCTGGGATTTCTCTCTTGCTGTCTGTCTGACCTTCACTCCCTGTCTTTGCCTCCCCTTTTCCCCCTTGTATCTGTCTGACATTATATTTCTCTTCCTTGGGTTTTACTCTCTCTCTCGCCCTTTCTCTCTCTGCCTCTCTCCTGCTCTTTTTCAGTTCTTCTCGCTTTCTCTCCCACCCTCTGCCTGCCCGTCTTTCTCTTATTCTCTCCCTCCCTCTCACTGTCTGTCTACCCATCTCTCTTTCTCTCTTGTAGTTTATCTCCCTCTGTCTCCCTAGACCCCTGTCCCAATGACTGGGGAAGGGACATGGGAAGAGGGGCAGTACTGAGGGTGTGCGGCACCGTCAGAGGGGTCAGTACTGAGGGTGTGCCACACTATCAGAGGATCATTGCCGAGGTAGTGCCACACTGTCAGAATCTCAGAGCTGCATGATGTCTACCCTGCCAAAGAGTCCGTGCTGAGGGAGTGCTACACTCTCAAAGGGTCAGTACTGAGGGAGTGCTGCACTGTCAGAGGGTCAGTACTGAGGGAGTGCTGTACAGTCAGAGGGTCAGTACTGAGGGAGTGCCACACTGTCAGAGGGTCATTAATGAGGGAGTGCTGCAATGTCAGAGTGACAGTACTGATGGAGTGCCACACTGTCAGAGGGTCAGTACTGAGGGTGTGTGGCACTGTCAGAGGGGTCAGTACTAAGGGTGTCCCACACTGTCAGAGGATCATTACCGAGGTAGTGCCACACTGTCAGAATCTCAGAGCTGAGTGAGGTCTACCCTGCCAAAGAGTCCGTGGTGAGGGAGTGCTACACTCTCAAAGGGTCAGTACTGAGGGAGTGCTGCACTGTCAGAAGGTCAGTTCTGAGGGAGTGCCACACTGTCAGAGGGACAGTATTGAGGGAGTGCCACACTGTCAGAGGAACAGTATTAAGGGAGTGCTGCACAGTCAGAGGGTCAGTCCTGAGGGAATGCCGCACTGTCAGAGTGACAGTACCGGGGGAGTGCCACACTGTCAGAGGGTTGGTAATGAGGGAGTTCTGCACTATGAGAGTGTCAGTACAGAGGGAGTGCGGCACTGTCAGAGGGTCATTACCGAGGGAGTGCCACACTGTGAAAGGGTCAGTACTGAGGGAGTGCTGCACTGTTGGTGGGTCAGTACTGAGAGAGTGCTGCAATATCAGAGGGTCAGTACAGAGGCAGTGCTGAACTGTCACAGGGTCAGTACTGAGGGAGTACTGTACTGTCGGAGGGGTCAGTACTGAGGGAGTGCCAGATTCTCAGAGGGTCCTTACTATAGGAGCGCTGCACTGTCATAGTGTCCTGACAGAGGGAGTGCCACACTGTCAGATGGTCAGTACTGAGGGAGGGCTGCACAGTCAGAGGGTCAGTACTGAGGGAAAGCCACACTCTCAGTGGGACAGTACTGAGGGAGTGCTGCACTGTCAGAGTGTCAGTAGTGAGGGAGTGTGGCACTGTCATAGGATCATTACCGAGGTAGTGCCACACTGTCAAGAGCTCAGAGCTGAGGGAGATCAAACAGCAAAAGAGTCCGTGCTGAGGGAGTGCTACACTCCCAAAGGGTGAGTAGTGAGGTAGTGCTGCACTGTCAGTACAGAGGAGTGCCACACTGTCAGAGGGTCAGTACAGAGGGATTGCCACACATTCAAAGCAGTCATGACTGAGGGGGTGCTGCAATGTCAGAGGGTCAGTACTGAGGGAGTGCCATACTGCCAGAGGGTCAGGACTGAGGGAGTGCTACACTGTCAGACTGTCAGTACTGAGGGAGTGCCACACTGTAGGAGGATCAGTCCTGAGGCAGACTCACACTGTCAGAGCGTGAGTGTTGAGGGAGTGCTCCACTGCAAAATAGTAAGTGCTGAGGGAGTGCTACACTGTCAGAGGTTCAGCATTGAGGGAGTGCTGCAAGGTTAGAGGGTCAGCAGAGAAGGAGTGCTGCAATGTCAGAGGATCAGTCCTGAGAGAGTGCTGCACAGTCAGAGAGTCAGTACTGAGGGAGTGCTGCATTGTTAGAGGGTCAGTACTGAGGGAGCGCAGCACTGCCAGAGGGTCAGTACCAAGGGAGTGCTGCACTGTTAGAGGGTCAGTACTGAGGGAATGCTGCACTGTCAGAGGGTCAGTACTGAGGGAGTGCTGCACTGTTAGAGGGTCAGTACTGAGGGAGTGCAGCACTGCCAAAAGGTCTGCACTGAGGGAGTGCTGCACTGTCAGATGATCAGTACTGCAGGATTGTCACGCTGTCAGAGAGTCAGTACTGAGGGAGTGCTGCACTGAAGAGGTCAGTTCTGAGGAGTGCCGCACTGTCAGAAGGTCAATACTGAGGAAGTAGTGCACTGCCAGACGGTCAGTACTGCAGGCGTGCCACACAGTCAGCGGGTCAGTCCTGACGGAGTGCTGCACTGTCCGCGGGTCAGTACTGATGGAGTGCTGCACTGTCAGTGGGTCAGTACTGAGGGAGTGCTGCACTGTCACAGGGTCAGTACTGAGGGAGTGCTGCAAGGTCAGAGGGTCAGCATTGAGGGAGTGCTGCAATGTCAGAGGGTCAGTACTGAGGGAGTGCTGCACTGTCAGAGGGTCAGTACTGAGGGAGTGTCACACTGTCAGAGGGTCAGTACTGAGGGAGTGCTGCACTGTCAGAGGGTCAGTACTGCGGGAGTGCTGCACTGTCAGAGGGTCAGTACTGAGGGAGTGCTGCACTGTCAGAGGGTCAGTACTGAGGGAGTGTTGTCATGTCAGAGGGTCAGTACTGAGGGAGTGCTGCACTGTCAGTGTGTCAGAACTGCTGGAGTGACACAGTGCGCGATGATCAGTACTGAGGGAGTGCCTCACTGTCAGATGATCTGTACTGGGGGAGTGCTGCACTGTCAGACTGTCAGTACTGAGGGAGTGCTGCACTGTCAGAGGTGTCAGTTCTGATGGACTGCCACACTGTAGGAGGATCAGTCCTGAGGGAGACTCACACTGTCAGAGCGTGAGTGGTGAGGGAGTGCTACACTGCCAAATAGTAAGTGCGGAGGGAGTGCTGCACTGTCAGAGGTTCAGCATTGAGGGAGTGCTGCAATGTTAGAGGGTCAGCACTGAAGGAGTGCTGCAATGTCAGAGGATCAGTACTGAGAGAGTGCTGCACTGTCAGAGGGTCAGTACTGACAGAGTGCTGCACTGTCAGAGGGTCAGTACTGAGGGAGTGCTGCACTGTTAGAGGGTAAGTCCTGAGGGAGTGCTGCACTGTCCGAGGGTCAGTACTGAGGGAGTGCCACACTGGAGGAATCAGTACTGAGGGAGACTTGCACTGTCAGAGCGTGAGAGCTGAGGGGTGCTACAATGCCAAAGCGTCAATACTGAGGGAGTGCTACACTGTCAGAGGGTCAGTACTGAGGAAGTGCTGCACTGTCAGAGGGTCAGTACTGAGGGAGTGGTGCAACGTCAAAGGGTCAGCATTGAGGGAGTGCTGCAATGTCAGAGGATCAGTACTGAGGGAGTGCTGCACTGTCAGAGGATCTGTACTGAGGGAGTGCTGCACTGTCAGAGGGTCAGTACTGAGAGACTGTCACACTGTCAGAGGGTCAGCACTGAGGGAGTGCTGCACTGTCGGAGGGTCAGTACTGAGGGAGTGCTGCACTGTCAGAAGGTCAGTACTGAGGGAGTGCTGCACTGTCAGAGGGTCAGTACTGCTGGATTGTCACACTGCCGGAGGGACAATACTGAGGGAGTGCTGCAATAACAAAGGTTAAGTACTGAAGGAGTGCTGTACTGTCAGAGGGGTTATTACTGAGGGAGTTCCACACTTTCAGACCATCAGTTCTGAGGGAGTGTTACACTGTCAGAGGCTCAGTGCTGAGGAAGTGATACACTGCCAAAGGGTCTGTACTGACGGAGTGATGCACTGTCAGAGGGTCAGTACGGAGGTAGTGCTGCACTGTCAGAGGGTCAGTACTGAGGGATTCCTGCATTGCCAGAGAGTCAGTACAGAGGGAGTGCAGCATTGTCAGAGGGTCGGGACGCAGGAAGCGCTAAAATATCAGAGGGTAATTACTGAGAGAGCTGAACTGTGAGAGGGTCAGTCCTGAGAGAGTGCTGCACTGTCAGAGGGTCAGTACTGAGGGAGTGTTGCACTGTCAGTGGGTCAGTACTGAGGGAGTGCTGCACTGTCGGAGGTGTCAGTTCTGATGGAGTGCCACACTGTAGGAGGATCAGTCCTGAGCAAGACTGACACTGTCAGAGCGTAAGTGTTGAGGGAGTGCTACACTGCAAAATAGTAAGTGCGGAGGGGTGCTGCACTGTCAGAGGTTCAGCATTGAGGGAGTGCTGCAATGTTAGAGGGTCAGCACTGAAGGAGTGCTGCAATGTCAGAGGATCAGTACTGAGGGAGTGCTGCACTGTCAGAGGGTCAGTACTGACAGAGTGCTGCACTGTCAGAGGGTCAGTACTGAGGGAGTGCTGCACTGTTAGAGTGTCAGTAATGAGGGAATGCTGCACTGTCAGAGGTGTCAGTACTGAGGGAGTGCCACACTGGAGGAGGATCAGTCCTGAGGGAGACTCACACTGTCAGAGCGTGAGTGCTGAGGAAGTGCTACACTGCCAAATAGTAAGTGCTGAGGGAGTGCTGCAATGTCAGATGATCAGTACTGCAGGATTGTCACACTCTCCGAGAGTCAGTACTGAGGGAGTGCTGCACTGTCAGAGGTCAGTTCTGAGGAATGCCGCACTGTCAGAAGGTCAATTCTGACGAAGCAGTGCACTGTCAGACAGTCAGTACTGCAGGCTTGCCACACAGGCAGAGGGTCAGTCCTGAGGGAGTGCTGCACTGTCCGAGGGTCAGTACTGAGGGAGTGCCACACTGGAGGAGAATCAGTACTGTGGGAGACTTGCACTGTCAGAGCGTGAGAGCTGAGGGGTGCTACACTGCCAAAGCGTCAGTACTGAGGGAGTGCTACACTGTCAGAGGGTCAGTAATGAGGAAGTGCTGCACTGTCAGAGGGTCAGTACTGAGGGAGTGCTGCAACGTCAAAGGGTCAGCATTGAGGGAGTGCTGCAATGTCAGAGGGTCAGTACTGAGGGAGTGCTGCACTGTCAGAGGATCTGGACTGAGGGAGTGCTGCACTGTCAGAGGGTCAGTACTGAGGGAGTGTCACACTGTCAGAGGGTCAGCACTGAGGGAGTGCTGCACTGTCGGAGGGTCAGTACTGAGGGAGTGCTGCACTGTCAGAAGGTCAGTACTGAGGGAGTGCTGCACTGTCAGAGGGTCAGTACTGCTGGATTGTCACACTGCCGGAGGGACAATACTGAGGGAGTGCTGCAATAACAAAGGGTAAGTACTGAAGGAGTGTTCTACTGTCAGAGGGGTTATTACTGAGGGAGTTCCACACTTTCAGACCATCAGTTCTGAGGGAGTTTTACACTGTCAGAGGCTCAGTGCTGAGGAAGTGATACACTGCCAAAGGGTCAGTACTGACGGAGTGATGCACTGTCAGAGGGTCAGTACGGAGGGAGTGCTGCACTGTCAGAGGGTCAGTACTGAGGGATTCCTGCATTGCCAGAGAGTCAGTACAGAGGGAGTGCAGCATTGTCAGAGGGTCGGGACGCAGGAAGCGCTGAAATATCAGAGGGTAATTACTGAGAGAGCTGAACTGTGAGAGGGTCAGTCCTGAGAGAGTGCTGCACTGTCAGAGGGTCAGTACTGAGGGAGTGTTGCACTGTCAGTGGGTCAGTACTGAGGGAGTGCGCCACTGCCAAATGGTCAGTACCATGGGAGTTCTGCACTGCCAAAGGGTCAGTACTGAGGGATTGCTGCACTGTCAGAGTGTCAGTACTGAGGGATTGCCACTCTATCAGATGGTCAGTACTGCGGGAGTGTCACACTGTCAGTGGCTCTGTACTGAGGGAGTACTGCACTGTCAGATGGTCAGTACTGCGGGACTGTCACACTGTCAGAGGGTCAGTACTGAGCGTGTGTCACACTATCAGTGGGTCAGTACTGAGTGGATGCTGCACTGTCAGGAAAGCTGGACTGAGGGAGTACTGCACTATCAGAGGGTCAGTACTGCTGGAGTGTCACACTATCAGATGGTCAGTACTGCGGGAGTGTCACACTGTCAGAGGGTCAGTACTGAAGGAGTACTGCACTGTCAGATGGTCAGGACTGCGGGACTGTCACACTGTCTGAGAGTCAGTACTGAGGGAATACTGCACTGTCAGATGGTCAGTACTGCGTGAGTGTCACACTGTCAGAGGGTCAGTACTGAGGGAGTACTGTACTGTCAGATGGTCTGTATTGCGTGAGTGTCATACTGTCAGAGGGTCAGTACTGAGTGGATGCTGCACTGTCAGGAATGCTCGACTGAGGGAATGCTGCACTATCAGAGGGCCAGTACGGAGTCAGGTTCACACTGTCATGAATCGGTCATGAGAGATCACCACACTGTTGGACAGTCAGTACTGAGGACCTGCTGCATTGCCAGAGAGTCAGTATTAAGGGAGTGCAGCATTGTCAGAGGGTAGGGACGGAGGAGACGCTGAAATGTCAGAGGGTCAGGAATGAGGGAGCGCTGCAGTGTCAGAGGGTCAGTACTGAGGGAGTGCTGAATTGTCAGAGGGTCAGTACTGAGGGAGTGCTGCAGTGTCAGAGGGTCAGTACTGAGGGAGTGCTGCACTGTCAGACGGTCAGTACTGAGGGAGCACTGCACTGTCAGAGGGTCAGTCCTGAGGGAGTGCTGCACTGTCAGTGGGTCAGTACCGACGGAGTGCTGCACTGTCAGATGGTCAGTACTGAGGGGCCACTGCACTGTCAGAGGTTCAGTCCTGAGGGAGTGCTCCTCTGTTAGAGTGTCAGTACTGAGGGAGTGCTGCACTGTCAGAGTGTCAGAACTGCGGGATTGCCACAATGTCTGATTGTCAGTCCTGAGGGAGTGCCACACTGTCAGAGGATCTGTACTGAGGGAGTGCTGCACTGTCAGAGGGTCAGTACTGAGGGATTGCCACACTGCAGGAGGATCAGTCCTGAGGGAGACTCACACTGTCAGAGCGTGAGTGCTGAGGGAGTGCTACACTGCAAAATAGTAAGTGCTGAGGGAGTGCAGGAATGTCAGATGATCAGTACTGCAGGATTGTCACACTGTCAGAGAGTCAGTACTGAGGGATTGCTGCACTGTCAGAGGGTCAATAGTGAGGGAGTGCTGCACTGTCAGAGGGTCAGTCCTGAGGGAGTGCTGCAATGTCAGAGGGTCAGTACTGAGGGAGAGATGCACTGTCAGATGGTCAGTACTGAGCGAGTGCTGCACTGTCAGAGGGTCAATAGTGAGGGATTGCTGCACTGTCAGAGGGTCAGCACTGAGGGTGTGCTGCCACGTCAGAGGGTCAGCACTGAGGGAGAGCTGCAATGTCAGAGGGTCAGTACTGAGGTAGTGCCACACTGTTGGAGGGTCATTTCTGAGGGAGTGCTGCACTGTCAGAGGGTCAGTACTCAGGGAGTGCAGCAATACCAAAGGGTAAGTACTGAAGGAGTGCTGTATTGTCAGAGGGGTTATTACTGAGGGAGTGCCACACTGTCAGAGCATCAGTTCTGAGGGAGTGTTACACTGTCAGAGGCTCAGTGCTGGGGAAGTGCTACACTGCCAAAGGGTCAGTGCTGTGGGAGTGCTGCACTGTCAGAAGGTCAGTATGGAGGGATTCCTGCAAAGCTAGAGAGTCAGTATAGAGGGAGTGCCGCATTGTCAGAGGGTGATGCAGGAAGCGCTGAAATGTCAGAGTGTAATTACTGAGAGAGCTGAACTGTGAGAGGGTCAGAACTGAGAGAGTGCGCACTATCAGAGGGGTCAGTACTGAGGGAGTGCTGCACTATCAGAGGGGTCAGTACTGAGGGATTGCTGCAAGGTCAGAAGGTCAGTACTGAGGGAGTGTCACACTGTCAGAGGGTCAGTACTGAGGGAGTGCTACTCTTCCAAACAGTCAGTGCTGAGTGAGTGCTACACTGCAAAAGGGTCAGTACAGAGACAGTGTTGCACTGTCAGCGGTTCAGTACTGAGAGAGTGCCACAATGTCAGAGGGGTCAGTGCTGAGGGAGTGCTGCAATGTCAGAGGGTCAGTACTTAGGGAGTGTCACACTATCAAAGGGTCAGCACTGAGGGAGAGTCACACTGTCAGTGGGTCAGTGCTGAGGGAGTGCTACACTGCCAAAGGGTCAGTACAGAGGGAGTACTGCACTTTCAGCGATTCATAATGAGGGATTGCTGCAATGTCAGAGGGTCAGTACTGAGGGTGTGTCACACTGTCAGGGGGTCAGCACAGAGGGAGTGCCACACTGCCGGAGTGTCAGTACTGAGGGACAGTCACACTGTCAGAGGGCCAATACCGAGGGAGTAGTGCACTGCCAAAGGGTCAGTACTGAGGGAGTGCTGCACTGTCAAAGTGTCAGTACTGAGTGAGTGCTGCATTGCCAAAGAGTCAGTAGAGAGGGAGATCAGCATTGTCAGAGGGTCGGGACGCAGGAAGTGCTGAAATGTCAGAGGGTAATTACTGAGAGAGCTGAACTGTGAGAGGGTCAGAACTGAGAGAGTGTGCACTGCCAGATGGTCAGTACCGAGGGAGTGCTGCACTGTCACAGGGTCAGGACTGAGGGATTGCTGCATAGCCAGAGAGACAGTATAGAGGGAGTGCAGTATTGTCAGAGGGTTTGGATTTGGGAAGCGCTGAAATTCAGAGGGTAATTAGCGAGAGAGAGCGGAACTGTGAGAGGGTCAGTACAGAGAGAGTGTGTGCTGTCAGAGGGAGTACTGCACTGTCAGAGGGTTAGTACTGATGGAGTGCTGCACTGTCAGAGGGTCACGACTGAGAGAGTGCTGCACTGTCGGAGGGTCAGTACTGAGGGAGTGCGGCACTACCAAATGGTCAGTACCGTGGGACTGCTGCACTGCCAAAGGGTCAGTACTGAGGGATTGCTGCACTGCCAAAGGGTCAGTACTGAGGGACTGCTGCACTGTCAGAGGGTCAGTACTGAGGGAGTGCTGCACTGTCAGACTGTCAGTACTGAAGGAGTGCTGAACTTTTAGAGTGTCAGTACTGAAGGAGTGCCGCACTGTCAGAGTGTCAGTACTCAGGGAGTGCTGCACTGTCAGAGTGACAGTACTGAGGGAGTGTTGCACTGTCAGAGTGTCAGAACTGAGGGATTCCTGCACTGTCAGAGTGTCAGTACTGAGGGAATGCTGCACTGTCAGAGGGGTCAGTACTGAGGGAATGTTGCACTGTCAGAGTGTCAGTACTAATGGAGTGTTGCACTGTCAGAGGCGTCATTACTGAGGGAGTGTCACACTGTCAGAGGGTCAGTACTGAGGGAGTGTCACACCGTCAAAGGGTCAGCGCTGAGGGAGTGCTGCAATGTCAGAGGGTCACTACTGAGGGAGTGACACACTGTCAGAGTGTCAGTACTGAGGGAGAGTCACACTGTCAGAGGGTCAGTAATGAGGGAGTGTAACACTGTCAGAGGGTCAGCTCTGAGGGAGTGCTGCAATGTCAGAGGGTCACTACTGAGGGAGTGACACACTGTCAGAGTGTCAGTACTGAGGGAGAGTCACACTGTCAGAGGGTCAATACCGAGGGAGTAGTGCACTGTCAGATTGTCAGTACAGCGGAAGTGCCACACTGTCAGAGGTTCAGTACTGAGGGTGTGTCGCACTGTCAGAGCATGGGTGCTGAGGGACTGCTACTCTGCCAAAGAGTCAGTACTGAGGGAGTGCCACACTGTCAGATGGTCAGTTCTGAGGGAGTGCTAGACTGTGAGAGGGTCAGTACTGACGGAGTTCTGCACTGTCAGAGGGTCAGTACAGACGGATTTGTGCACTGCCAAAGTGTCAGCGCTGAGTGAGTGCGACACTGCCAAAGAGTCAGTACTGAATGAGTGCTACACTGTCAGAGTGACAGTACTGAGGGAGAGTCACACTGTCAGAGGGTCAATACCGAGGGAGTAGTGCACTGTCAGATTGTCAGTACAGCGGAAGTGCCACACTGTCAGAGGTTCAGTACTGAGGGTGTGTCGCACTGTCAGAGCATGGGTGCTGAGGGACTGCTACTCTGCCAAAGAGTCAGTACTGAGGGAGTGCCACACTGTCAGATGGTCAGTTCTGAGGGAGTGCTAGACTGTGAGAGGGTCAGTACTGACGGAGTTCTGCACTGTCAGAGGGTCAGTACAGACGGAGTTGTGCACTGCCAAAGTGTCAGCGCTGAGTGAGTGCGACACTGCCAAAGAGTCAGTACTGAATGAGTGCTACACTGTCAGAGAGTCAGTACTGAGGGAGTGACACACTGTCAGAGGGTCAGTACCTGAGTGAGTGCTACATTGCCAAAGAGTCAGTACTGAATGAGTGCTGCACTGTCAGAGGATCTGTACTGAGGGAGTGCTGCACTGTCTGAGGGTCAGTCCTGAGGGAGTGCTGCTCTGTCAGAGGGTCAGTACTGAGGGAGTGTTGTAAATTCAGAGGGTCAGTACTGAGGGAGTGCTACAATGTCAGAGGAATATGTAATGAGGGAGTGCTGCACTGTCTGAGAGTCAGTACTGAGGGAGTGCTGCACTGTCAGAGGGTCAGTACTGAGTGAGTGTTGTAAATTCAGAGGGTCAGTACTGAGGGAGTGCTACAATGTCAGAGGAATATGTAATGAGGGAGTGCTGCATTGTCTGAGAGTCAGTCCTGAGGGAGTGCTGCTCTGTCAGAGGGTCAGTACTGAGGGAGTGTTGTAAATTCAGAGGGTCAGTACTGAGGGAGTGCTACAATGTCAGAGGAATATGTAATGAGGGAGTGCTGCACTGTCTGAGAGTCAGTACTGAGGGAGTGCTGCACTGTCTGAGGGTCAGTACTGCGGGAGTGCCACAATGTCCGATGGTCAGTACTGAGGGAGTGCCACACTATCACAGTTTCAGCACTGAGGGAGTGCTGCACTGTCGGACGGTCAGTAATGAGAGAGTGCCACACTGTGAGAGGGTCAGTACTGAGATAGTGTTGCTCTGTCAGAGGGGTCTTTACTGAGAGAGTGCCACACTGTCACAGCATCAGTACTGAGGGAGTGTCAAACTGTCAGAGGATCAGTACTGAGGGAGCGCTACACTTCCAAACAGTCAGTGCTGAGGGAGTGCTACACTGGAAAAAGGTCAGAACAGAGAGAGTGCTGCACTGTCAGCGGTTCAGTACTGAGGGAGTGCCACACTGTCGGAGGATCAATGCTGAGGGAGTGCTGCATTGCCAGAGGGTCAGTAATGAGGGAGTGCCGCACTGTCAGAGGGGTCAGTGCTGAGGGAGTGCTGCAATGTCAGATTATCAGCACTGGGGGAGTGCTGCACTGTTGGAGGGTCACATTGAGGGAGTGCTGCACTGTCAGATGGTCAGTATTTAGGGAGTGTCACACTATCACAGGGTCAGCACTGAGGGAGTGCTGCACTGTCAGATGGTCAGTACTTAGGGAGTGTCACACTATCACAGGGTCAGCACTGAGGGAGTGCCACACTGTCAGCGGGTCAGTGCTGAGGGAGTGCTACACTGCCAAAGTGTCAGTCTCGAGGGAGTACTGCACTGTCAGCGGTTCATACTGGAGAAGTGCTGCACTGTCAGAGGGTCAGCACTGAGGGAGTGCTGCACTATCAGAGAATCAGCACTGTGGGAGTGCCACAGTGTCAGAGTGAGAGTATTGAGGGAGCTCCGCAATGTCAGAGGGTCAGTACTGAGGGAGCTCCGCAATGTCAGAAGGTCTGCACTGAGGGAGTGCTGCACTATCAGAGGGTCAGTACTGAGGGAGCTCCGCAATGTCAGAGGGTCAGCACTAAGGGAGTGCTGCGCTGTCAGAAGGTCTGCACTGAGGGAGTGCTGCAGTGTCAGAAGGTCTGCACTAAGGGAGGGCTGCACTGACAGTGGGTCAGTAACGACGGAGCGTTCCACAATCAGCGGGTCAGTACTGAGGGAGCTCCGCAATGTCAGAGGGTCAGTACTGAGGGAGTGCTGCACTGTCAGAGGGTCAGTTCTGAGGGAGTGCTGCACTGTCAGAGGGTTCAGTACTGAGGGAGTGCTGCACTGTCAGTGGATCAGTATGCAATGAGTGCAGCATTGTCTAAAGGTCAGGACGGAGGAAGCACTGCAATGTTAGACGGTCAGTTCTGAGGGAGTATTGTAATGTCAGAGAGTCAGTACTGAGGGTGTGCCACACTGTCAGAGGGGTCAGTACTGAGGGAGTTGCACACTGTCAGAGGGGTCAGTACTGAGGGAGTTGCACACTGTCAGAGGGGTCAGTACTGACGGAGTGCTGCACTGTCAGAGGGGTTAGTACTGAGGGAGTGCTGCACTGTCAACGGGTCATTACTGAGGAAGTGCTGCACTGTCAAATGGTCATTACTGAGGGAGTGCTGCACTGTCAGTGGGTCACTACCGAGGGAGTGCTGCACTGTCAGGGGGTCACTACCGAGGGAGTGCTGCACTGTCAGGGGTCAGTACTGAGGGAGTGCTGCACTGTCAGAAGGGTCAGTACTGAGGGAGTGTCACACTGTCAGGGGATCAACACTGATGGAGTGCCACACTGTCGGAGGTTCAGTGCTGAAGGAGTGCTGCATTGCCAGAGGGTCAGTACTGAGGGAGTGCCGCACTGTCAGAGGGTCATTACTGATGGAGTGCTGCACTGTCAAATGGTCATTACTGAGGGAGTGCTGCACTGTCTGGTGGTCATTACTGAAGGAGTGCTGCACTGTCAGAGGGTCATTATTGAGGGAGTGCAGCACTGTCAGAGGGTCATTACTGAGGGAGTGCTGCACTGTCAGGGTGTCACTACTGAGGGAGTGCTGCACTGTCAGGGGTCAGTACTGAGGGAGTGCTGCACTGTCAGAAGGGTCAGTACTGAGGGAGTGTCACACTGTCAGGGGATCAACACTGACGGAGTGCCACACTGTCGGAGGTTCAGTGCTGAAGGAGTGCTGCATTGCCAGAGGGTCAGTACTGAGGGAGTGCCGCACTGTCAGAGGGGTCAGTGCTGAGGGAGTGCTGCAATGTCAGATTATCAGCACTGGGGGAGTGCTGTACTGTTGGAGGGTCACATTGAGGGAGTGCTGCACTGTCAGAGGGGCAGTACTGAGGGAGTGCTGCACTGTCAGAAGGTCAGTACTTAGGGAATGCTGCACTGTCAGATGGTCAGTACTTAGGGAGTGTCACACTATCACAGGGTCAGCACTGAGGGAGTGCCACACTGTCAGCGGGTCAGTGCTGAGGGAGTGCTACACTGCCAAAGTGTCAGTCTCGAGGGAGTACTGCACTGTCAGCGGTTAATACTGAGGAAGTGCTGCACTGTCAGAAGGTCTGTACTTAGGGAATGCTGCACTGTCAGATGGTCAGTACTTAGGGAGTGTCACACTATCTCAGGGTCAGCACTGAGGGAGTGCCACACTGTCAGCGGGTCAGTGCTGAGGGAGTGCTACACTGCCAAAGTGTCAGTCTCGAGGGAGTACTGCACTGTCAGCGGTTAATACTGAGGAAGTGCTGCACTGTCAGAGGGTCAGCACTGAGGGAGTGCTGCAATGTCAGAGGGTCAGTACTGAGGGAGTGCTGCACTATCAGAGAATCAGCACTGTGGGAGTGCCACAGTGTCAGAGTGACAGAATTAAGGGAGTGCCGCACTGTCAGAGTGTCAATACTGAGGGAGTGCCACACTGTCAGAGGGGTCAGTATTGATGGAGTGCTGCACTGTCCGAGAGTCAGCACTGAGGGAGTGCTGCACTGACAGAGTGTCAGTACTGAGGGAGTGTTGCGCTGTCAGAAGGTCTTCACTGAGGGAGTGCTGCACTTTCAGAGCGTCAGTACTGAGGGAGTGCTACACTGTCAGCGGGTCAGTGCTGAGGGAGTGCTACACTGCCAAAGTGTCAGTCTCGAGGGAGTACTGCACTGTCAGCGGTTCATACTGAGGAAGTGCTGCACTGTCAGAGGGTCAGTACTGAGGGAGTGCTGCAATGTCAGAGGGTCAGTACTGAGGGAGTGCTGCACTATCAGAGAATCAGCACTGTGGGAGTGCCACAGTGTCAGAGTGAGAGTATTGAGGGAGTGCTGCACTGTCAGAGGATCAGTATTGTGTGAGTGCTGCACTGTCAGAGAGTCAGCACTGAGGGATTGCCACACTGTTATAGAGTTAGCACTGTGGGAGTGCCACAGTGTCAGAGTGACAGAATTAAGGGAGTGCCGCACTGTCAGAGTGTCAATACTGAGGGAGTGCCACACTGTTAGAGGGGTCAGTATTGAGGGATTGTTGCACTGTCAAAGAGTCAGTACTGAGGGAGTGCTGCAATGTCAGAGTGACAGTACTGAGGTAGTGCTGCACTGTCAGAGTGTCAGTACTGAGGGAGTGTTGTGCTGTCAGAAGGTCTTCACTGAGGGAGTGCTGCACTGTCAGACGGTCAGTACTGAGGGAGTGCTACACTGTGAAAGGTTAAGTACTGAGGGAATGCTGCACTGTCAGAAGGTCATTACTGAGGGAGTGCTGCACTGTCAGGGGGTCACTACTGAGGGAGTGCTGCACTGTCAGGGGGTCAGTCTGAGGGAGGGCTGCACTGTTAGCGGGTCATTACTGAGGGAGTGCTGCACTGTCAAATGGTCATTACTGTGGGAGTTCTGCACTGTCAGGGGGTCAGTCTGAGGGAGAGCTGCACTGTCAGAGGGCCATTACTGATGGAGTGCTGCACTGTCAAATGGTCATTACTGAGGGAGTGCTGCACTGTCTGGTGGTCATTACTGAGGGAGTGCTGCACTGTCAGAGGGTTATTACTGAGGGAGTGCTGCACTGTCTGGGGGTCATTACTGAGGGAGTGCTGCACTGTCAGAGGGTCATTACTGAGGGAGTGCAGCACTGTCAGAGGGTCTTTACTGAGGGAGTGCTGCAATGTCAGGGGTCAGTACTGAGGGAGTGCTGCACTGTCAGAAGGGTCAGTACTGAGGGAGTGTCACACTGTCAGGGGATCAACACTGACGGTGTGCCACACTGTCGGAGGTTCAGTGCTGAAGGAGTGCTGCATTGCCAGAGGGTCAGTGCTGAGGGAGTGCTGCAATGTCAGATTATCAGCACTGGGGGAGTGCTGCACTGTTGGAGGGTCACATTGAGGGAGTGCTGCACTGTCAGAGGGTCAGTACTGAGGGAGTGCTGCACTGTCAGAGGGTCAGTACTTAGTGAGTGCTGCACTGTCAGATGGTCAGTACTTAGGGAGTGTCACACTATCACAGGGTCAGCACTGAGGGAGTGCCACACTGTCAGCGGGTCAGTGCTGAGGGAGTGCTACACTGCCAAAGTGTCAGTCTCGAGGGAGTACTGCACTGTCAGCGGTTCATACTGGAGAAGTGCTGCACTGTCAGAGGGTCAGCACTGAGGGAGTGCTGCACTATCAGAGAATCAGCACTGTGGGAGTGCCACAGTGTCAGAGTGAGAGTATTGTGGGAGTGCTGCACTGTCAGAGGATCAGAATTGTGGGAGTGCTGCACTGTCAGAGAGTCAATACTGAGGGAGTGCCACACTGTCAGAGGGGTCAGTATTGAGGGAGTGCTGCAATGTCCGAGACTCAGTACTGAGGGAGTGCTGCACTATCAGAGAATCAGCACTGTGGGAGTGCCACAGTGTCAGAGTGAGAGTATTGTGGGAGTGCTGCACTGTCAGAGGATCAGAATTGTGGGAGTGCTGCACTATCAGAGAGTCAATACTGAGGGAGTGCCACACTGTCAGAGGGGTCAGTATTGAGGGAGTGCTGCAATGTCCGAGAGTCAGTACTGAGGGAGTGCTGCAATATCAGAGTGTCAGTATTGAGGGAGTGCTGCACTGTCAGAGTGTCAGTATTGAGGGTGTGCTGCATTGTCCGAGAGTCAGTACTGAGGGAGTGCTGCACTATCAGAGAATCAGCACTGTGGGAGTGCCACAGTGTCAGAGTGAGAGTATTGTGGGAGTGCTGCACTGTCAGAGGATCAGAATTGTGGGAGTGCTGCACTGTCAGAGAGTCAATACTGAGGGAGTGCCACACTGTCAGAGGGGTCAGTATTGAGGGAGTGCTGCAATGTCCGAGAGTCAGTACTGAGGGAGTGCTGCAATATCAGAGTGTCAGTATTGAGGGAGTGCTGCACTGTCAGAGTGTCAGTATTGAGGGAGTGCTGCACTGTCAGAGAGTCATTACTGGGGGAGTGCTGCAATGTCAGAGTGTCAGTACTGAGGGAGTGCTGCACTGACAGAGTGTCAGTACTGAGGGAGTGTTGCGCTGTCAGAAGGTCTTCACTGAGCGAGTGCTGCACTTTCAGAGGGTCAGTACTGAGGGAGTGCTACACTGTGAAAGGTTTAGTACTGAGGGAATGCTGCACTGTCAGAGGGTCAGTCCTGAGATAGTGCCACACTGTCAGAGGGTCAGTACTGAGGGAGTGCTGCACTGTCAGATGGTCAGTACTGAGGGAGTGCTGCAGTGTCAGAGGGTCAGTACTGCGGGAGTGTTGTAATGTCAGAGAGTCAGGACTGAAGGAGTGCTACACTGTCAGAAGGTCAGTACTGAGGGAGTGCTACACTGCCAGAGGGTCAGCACGAAGGGAGTGCTGCGCTGTCAGAAGGTCTGCACTGAGGGAGTGCTGCACTATCAGAGGGTCAGTACTGAGGGAGCTCCGCAATGTCAGAGGGTCAGTACTGAGGGAGTGCTGCACTGTCAGTGGGTCAGTTCTGAGGGAGTGCTGCACTGTCAGAGAGTTCAGTACTGAGGGAGTGCTGCAATGTCAGTGGATCAGTATGCAAGGAGTGCAGCATTGTCTGAGGGTCAAGACGGAGGAAGCACTGCAATGTTAGACGGTCAGTACTGAGGGAGTGTTGTAATGTCAGAGAGTCAGTAATGTGTGTGTGCCACACTGTCAGAGGGGTCAGTACTGAGGGAGTTGCACACTGTCAGAGGGGTCAGTACTGAGGGAGTGCTGCACTGTCAGAGGGGTTAGTACTGAGGGAGTGCTGCAATGTCAGACGGTCATTACTGAGGGAGTGCAGCACTGTCAGAGGGTCATTACTGAGGGAGTGCTGCACTGTCAGGGGGTCATTACTGAGGGAGTGCTGCACTGTCAGGGGGTCATTACTGAGGGAGGGCTGTACTGTCAAAGGGTCATTACTGAGGGAATGCTGCACTGTCAAATGGTCATTACTGTGTGAGTGCTGCACTGTCTGGGTGTCATTACTGAGGGAGTGCTGCACTCTCAGACGGTCATTACTGAGGGAGTGCTGCACTATGAGGGGGTCATTACTGACGGAGTGCTGCACTGTCAGGGGGTCACTACTGAGAGAGTGCTGCACTGTCAGCTGTCAGTCTGAGGGAGGGCTGCACTGTCAGAGGGTCAGTCCTGAGAGAGTGCTGCACTGTCAGGGGTCAGTCTGAGGGAGGGCTGCACTGTCAGAGAGTCAATACTGAGGGAGTGCCACACTGTCAGAGTGGTCAGTATTGAGGGAGTGCTGCAATGTCCGAGAGTCAGTACTGAGGGAGTGCTGCACTATCAGAGAATCAGCACTGTGGGAGTGCCACAGTGTCAGAGTGAGAGTATTGTGGGAGTGCTGCACTGTCAGAGGATCAGAATTGTGGGAGTGCTGCACTATCAGAGAGTCAATACTGAGGGAGTGCCACACTGTCAGAGGGGTCAGTATTGAGGGAGTGCTGCAATGTCCGAGAGTCAGTACTGAGGGAGTGCTGCAATATCAGAGTGTCAGTGTTGAGGGAGTGCTGCACTGTCAGTGTGTCAGTATTGAGGGAGTGCTGCAATGTCCGAGAGTCAGTACTGAGGGAGTGCTGCACTATCAGAGAATCAGCACTGTGGGAGTGCCACAGTGTCAGAGTGAGAGTATTGTGGGAGTGCTGCACTGTCAGAGGATCAGAATTGTGGGAGTGCTGCACTGTCAGAGAGTCAATACTGAGGGAGTGCCACACTGTCAGAGGGGTCAGTATTGAGGGAGTGCTGCAATGTCCGAGAGTCAGTACTGAGGGAGTGCTGCAATATCAGAGTGTCAGTATTGAGGGAGTGCTGCACTGTCAGAGTGTCAGTATTGAGGGAGTGCTGCACTGTCAGAGAGTCATTACTGGGGGAGTGCTGCAATGTCAGATGGTCAGTACTGAGGGAGTGCTGCAGTGTCAGAGGTTCAGTACTGCGGGAGTGTTGTAATGTCAGAGGGTCAGTCTGGGGAATACCTGCATTGTAAGAGAGTCAGTACTGAGTGAATGCCATACTATCAGATGGTCTGAATGGCCTAATATTTGCTCCCTTGTCTTGTGGTCTAAGAGGAATATCTCAAATTGTTCAGTATATTCCTGCCTTTGCATCCTTCATATCTTGCTCAGCAATGATTCCCACGTCCAGATTCCAGAGACTGTGTTCAAACAGATCATCTTTAATTGGATATTGAACCCGAAGAGGTACCACCCTCTTTTCCCAGTGTTGGAGTTTTTGTTTCGTGTGACTGACCTGCCAGCTCAAAGGGATATTTTCATGCTGCAGGGCTGAGGTTTATTCCTCAGCTTCCATGTGCTCATCCCAAATGAATCCCACTGCTCCACACTCAGCACAGTCGTGTGTTCCTTATTTCTGAGCTTCCCAATGCTAATCCACATCCAGACTGACATCCCACACTCCTCCAAATCGTATCGCAGGCTCATTGCTTGGGAGAGGGGAATGCTAAGAGGGGATATAGAATTCTGAATGTACCTTACAGTGACATTAAGGGTGAATTGATATGAGAGAAACACTGTGAGAATTTGTGCATGGACCCAGAGGCTATAGTGAATGGATGCATTTTGGCAATGCTCATTGGGACAGGGTTGATATGAAATTGTGAAGATGCTCTGTGACACAATTAAATGCATGAGCATATATATAGAGAGAGATGGTTCTGAGTGGTCTGACCTTCTTAAAACCCAATAAATCTCCAAAGACGGTGGAAATGTATCTCAGTTTACCGAATGAGGTGATGGAGGAAGTAGCAGGTACACTTGCAAACATTCTCAAATCCCCTCTGGCCACAGGAGAGGTGTCGTCAGACTGACCATGTGGTACTGTTATTCAAGAAGGAACATGAGATATACCAGGCAGCTACAGGCCAGTCAGGCTAATATCGTGGGTGGGACGTCTGTTGAAAGTAATTTTGGGAGAGAGAATTAATCAGCATTTGAAGAGACTGGAGTTCATGAAGAACAGTTAGAATGGTTGTGTTAAGGAGGGGTCAGGTCTGACCAATGGGATTGCACTTTTTAAGGAGGTGACCAGGTGTGTAAATAAGGGCAATACTATCCTGTCGCTTGCTTGGAGGTCAGTAAGGCTTTTATCAGGACCCATATTGGAAACTGATAGTGAACATAAAAACTCAAGATCCAAGGAATTTGGCGCAGAATGCTGAGTGGCAGGAAGCAGACAGTGACGGCCCAGTTAGAAATCTCTGTCTGTTCATGTCTCACTGTTCGGGTCTTGCTGATGTGGTTGATAGAAAAGATTTAGATTTGAATGGTGAAGGGTTAATCAATGGGTTCATGAATGATATGAAGATTGGTGTGGTGATAAATACTGAGGATGATCGCCTTAGATTACAGAAGGATGGAATGGCCTTGTCAGATGGAGCGATAAGTGACAATGGGTGAGGTGCCTGAAGCTGTTGAGGGAGCACTTTCTGAGGTATTAAGTGAGTACTATCTGAGGTACTGAGGGAGCACGATCTGAGGTACTGAGGGAGCACTTTCTGAGGTATTGAGGGAGCACTATCTGTGGTATTGAGGGAGCACTTTCTGAGGTATTGAGGGAGCACTATTTGAAGTACTGGGGAGAACTATCTGACGTATTGAGGGAGAACTATCTGGGGTATTCAGGGAGAACTATCTGAGGTACGGAGTGGGAACTATCTGGGGTATTCAGGGCGAACTATCTGAGGTACTGAGGGAGAACTATCTGGGGTATTCAGGGAGCACTATCTGAGGTACTGAGGGAGCACTTTCTGGTGGGAAAGAGTGCAGAGGATAGAAAGGAACAGATGTAATTTCGTGATAATTTCCTCAGGGTCCCCGAGACACTCTGGTGTCATAATTTGAAATGGAAGCCACTCTCCATTTCAGAAGATTCCGATCATTTTAAACAATCTGTGAAAAATAACATCAGCATGTGTCTGAAACATGGTTTGGGGGAAGACTTTCCTCAATCTATTGTTACTTGTTTCTTGGAGACGTTTTACAAAAGCAGGCACCCAAACAGACTAACGTTGTCGATGCAAGAGGTGGGGCACAGGAAGATCCAACAAGTCATCTGTAGCTGCTGTCTGTCTCCCTGGAGCAGTCATCATGTGAGATCAGGGTTCAGTCCTCCGAGAAATCATTTCTCCAGCAATACCTCAACCATGCCTTTTCAGCCGTGTGTGTGTGTGTGTGTGTGTGTGTGTGTGTGTGTGTGTGTGTGTGTGTGTGTGTGTGTGTGTGTGTGTGTGTCAGTGTGTGTGTGTGTGTGTGTGTGTCTGCGTGTGTGTGTGTTTGTGTATGTGTGTGCGAGAGAAAGAGAGAGAGAGAGACAGAAAGAGAGAGAGAGACTGCCCGTGTTTGTGTGTGTGGAAGAGTGGATGCATATGTATATCTGTGTGCCTGTATATGTGTGTGAGAGAGAAAGTGCATGTTAATGTGAAAGTGTGTGGCTGTGTGTGTGTTTGAGGGTGTGTGTGTCTCTGTGTGCATGTGTGTGAGTGAGGATGTGTGTGAGAAAGTGTGTATGTGTGTGAGAGAGAGTGTGTCTGTGTGTATGTGTGTGAGTGTGTCTGTGTGTCTATGTGTGTGTGTATGTCTATGTGTGCATGTGTCTGTGTGTGTGTGACAGTGTGTCTTATGTGAGAAATAGTGTGTATGTGTGTGTGTGAGAGAGTGTATGTCTGTGTGCATGTGTGTGTGAGAGTGAGTGTGTCTGTGTGTGAGACAGAGTGTGTGTGTGAGAGAGTGTGGGTGTCCGTGTGTGTGTGTGAGAGAGAGTGTGTCTGCATATTTGAGGGAGCGTGTGTACGTGTGTGAGAGAGAGAGTGTAACTGTGTGTTTACGTGTGTGTGAGAGAGAAAGTCTGTGTGAGAGTGTGTGTCAGTGTGTGTGTGTGAGAGAGAGAATGTGTGTCCATGTGTGTGTGTGACAGAGAGTGTGTCTATGTGTGTTTGAGGGAGCGTGTGTCTGCGTGTGTATGTGTGTGTGAGAGAGAGTAACTGTGCGTTTATGTGTGTGTGTGAGAGTGTGTCTGTGTGTGTTTGAGGGTGCGTGTATGTGCAGACGCATGTATATGTGTGTGTGAGAGAGAGTAACTGTGTGTTTATGTGTGAGAAAGAGAGAGAGTGTATCTGTGTGTGTTTGAGGGATCGTGTGTCTGTGTGTCTGTCTGTGTGTATGTGTGTGAGAGAGAATGTCTGTATGTGTGAGAGACAGAGAGTGTGTGTGTGAGAGAGAGTGTTTGTGTGCGTGAGAGTGAGTGGGTGTGTGAGAGAATGAGAGTGTGTGTGTGTAAGAGTGTGTGTGTAAATGAGAGAGAGTTTGTGTATGTGTGTGTGACACAGAGTGTGTCTGTGTGAGAGAGAGTGTGTGTCTGTGTCTGCGTGAGAGAGTGTCTGTGTGTGTGAGAGAGAAAGTGTGTCTGTGTGAGAGAGTGTGTCTCTGTGTGAAAGAGTGTGTCTGCGTGTATGTGTGAGAGAGTGTGTCCGTGTGTGTATTTGAGGGAGCGTATGTCTGTGTGTATGTATGTGTGAGAGATAGTGTGTGCTTGTGTGTGTATGTGTGTGTGAGAGTGTGTCTGTGTGTGTTTGAGTGAGCGTGTGTCTGTGTCTGTGTGTGCGTGCGTGAGCATGTAAACTAGCCAATCTTATTGGGTGCTCATGAATATAAAATCCAGCTGCTGTTTCAGTTGAAATGGTCCTCGTGTCTCCAAAGACACAAAGGCTGCAAGTGTGAATTAACTGGGAGAAAGAGAGTGCTGTTCATTCCAGTGGGGATTCATCCAGTAAACCTTCCCCACACACGAACATCCCTCTGGCAATGCAGTGACTAGTCCTGCACACAGAGCTCCAGGTACAAACCAATGTAATGTCACCGTAGTCTTACCAGAGCATGGGACAGCTCCTCATTAGAGAGTGGTGTCTGGTGATGTTTAATCAGACGGTCACTATGCCCCAGCTGAGGGGAGAGGTTGGGAAGGAGAGTCCTTCAGGGTAACCCCAGCTGGTGTGGGAATTGAACACACGCTATTGGTTTTACTCTGCATTATAAACCAACTGTCCAGCCAACTGAGCTAACTGACTTCACTCCAGGGGCATGCCCTGTATAACCCAATCATAGCCAGCCTGCACCTCAACACGAGCCAGGATCAGGGCCATTCGGCCCCCACTCTAACCCAGAAGGGAGAGCACGGGAAGCTGATGAAGGAACCAAGCCCCACCCATGTGGCCTTCTTAAATGGAGCTGGAGGACAGGGCAGACCTGTCCTGCTGTTTGCTTCCCCGGGACTGGTCTGCTCCACCTTACAGTGAGAGACTGAGGGGAATCTCGAGGAGATTTCACTTCTCACTGAGAGGCTGCAACTCCAATCCAAATCAGGCTGGTTCCCTCCGAGACTCACGGAAGAGTGCAGCACTCTACAGATCAGGGCCTTGTGGAGTCATAACCTCCAGTGTCGGGGCCAAGAGCTGGGAGATAGTGTTAAGAATATAAGACCATCCGAAATAGGAACAGGAGGAGACCATTCAGTCCCGCGAGCCTGCTCTACTATTCAATAGGATCGTGAATGATTTAGCATTTGATTTGGGAGCTGAAACCCAGACAGTACAGAGACAGAGAATCAAATTATTCTGCTATACTGAATCATCAGACAGGAGCGGGAACCAGAGAGAGTGAACACACACACACACACACACACACACACATTGTGGGATTCAGGTTGTCTGTGGGAATTTTACCACAAGATGTGAGCTCTACACTGAGGAGAGACAAAGGCGCAAAATGCTAGAGAGGGCAGCTGCACAGTCTGATCCCACCGATCTCACTGCTTCCCACTCCCATGAGAGCTCTTATGTATATTTCTGTGTTCCGAGCTGTATCTCCCATATTTTTCCTTCAATCCCTATCTCACAACATCCTTCATATCTCTGCCCTGTTGACATTTCCCTGCAGATTCCCTTCCTACAACACTCTGCCCCTTTCACACCCCATCATGTTTTTCAGGAATGTTTAATCATTCAATCTTCCACAAAACCAACACCTTGCTCATCTCTCCCTGCATCTTTCTCTCAGCTCTGTGGGATCTGGTCTTTCTTTTCTGTAAATCATTCTCGTTGCATCGCAGCACCTCCCCCCCCCCCCCCCCCCCACCGCCCGCCACTCTCTCAGCTCTATGCTGCTGTTGCAACTCCTCTCTCTCTCTACCCTATATCTCTCCCTGGGATTTCTCTCTTGCTGTCTGTCTGACCTTCACTCCCTGTCTTTGCCTCCCCTTTTCCCCCTTGTATCTGTCTGACATTATATTTCTCTTCCTTGGGTTTTACTCTCTCTCTCGCCCTTTCTCTCTCTGCCTCTCTCCTGCTCTTTTTCAGTTCTTCTCACTTTCTCTCCCACCCTCTGCCTGCCCGTCTTTCTCTTATTCTCTCCCTCCCTCTCACTGTCTACCCATCTCTCTTTCTCTCTTGTAGTTTATCTCCCTCTGTCTCCCTAGACCCCTGTCCCAATGACTGGGGAAGGGACATGGGAAGAGTTTTTCTCTGTGTCGCTGAATGCTGTACAGTTAATGCAGGGGATCAATCTTTTCCTGGTCTCTCCCGAACGTTACCCCAACTGTGGGGAGGGAGTTAGTGTAAGGGACATAAAAGTACTTTTCTCATTGAGTCTGAAATGAAGAAAAAGAGAAGGGGAGGGTGACAAAAAGAGAAAGAGAGACATGGAGAGAGTGGGGATGGAGAGATTGAGGAGAGAGAGAGATGGGCAGTGAGAAACAGGGAGAGGAAGAAGGACACATATGGAGGGAGAAGGACAGTGTGTGTGGCTGGGGAATGGTTGCAGAGTGGGATCTTTCTGTGCATGACAGCAGTCAGTCAAAAGGTGTGTTAGTCTCTGCACCATGTCCTCCAGCCCAGGAGCTGTGGGTCTACATGGGAAGGGGGAGATTGGGAGACAAGGGGGGAGTGGGACAGCCAGAGACGGGGGACTGTTTGCTGGGGTTTTAGCGTTGGTGGAGAAAGGAGGGGCTGCTGTGAGAGAGAGAGAGAGATTGAGGGAGGGACAGCATGAGACGCAAAGTCTGAGACAGGATGGAGAAGAGGTGTTCAAAGTTTGTGAAAAGATTTGTAGCTCGGGTGCTCGTTGTTGTGGTTCTGTTCGCCGAGCTGGGAATTTGTGTTGCAGACGTTTCGTCCCCTGTCACATTGACCTGGACCCAATATACCGGCCTCTGCAGCGGACAGCTGGAACTGACAACCGGAAGCAGCAGAGATAAACCACTACAAATATTGGAGGAAACATCACAGAAGTGCTTCACAGGAGGGTCCCAAACACTGAGGATGTCACCTAGACAGGGGACGAAACGTCTGTAACACAAATTCCCAGCTCAGCGAACAGAACCATAACACGGAGAAGAGGTTTCCAAAGAAAGGATCGTCAGTGAGGCCATTCAGGGGACAATCCTGAGGATCCGGAACAGGACAAAGATCATTTAATGGGGGAGGGGGGGAATGGGCAGAAAGGACTCCATCTGTGATACAAGCCTTCTATAATTCTGGGACTGGGATCTTGCTGTGCATTAAAACAGCCACAGGTCAGTCAGTCAACCCAGACTCATTTACCTGCGTGAGAAAGTGAGGACTGCAGATGCTGGAACGTCAGAGTTACAAAGTGTGGAGCTGGGGAAGCACAGCGGGTCAGCCAGAAGAGTCGACGGTTCTTGCCTGACCTGCTGGGCTTTTCCAGCTCCACACTTTTCCACTCATTTCCCTCTGCCCCAGGGAGTGGGGCTCACAGCAATGTTGGGGGCAGCAAAATATTCGAGGGGGGCTAATTTGGTGAGGCAATTATTTGGGAGGGAAGATATTTGGGAAAGGGGATAAATTTGGGAGGACAGTGAAAATGAAGGGCACAGTATTTTTGAGGGGATACAAAATTCGGTGAGATCTTTCAGGTCTGAAATAGCAAAAAACAGAAAGGGAGGGTGAGAAAAAGAGGCAGAGATGGAGAGAGTGGGGATGGAGAAGGGGATGGGAGAAAGATGGACAGAGAGAGACAGGGAGAGGGAGAGAAAGAATGTGTTATGTGAGAGAGAGACAGACAGACCGAAGGATAGAGAGAGAGGGGACAGAGAGAGGGAGCGAAGGGGAAGTCAGACTAAGAATGAGTAGTTAAAATATGGACAGACTGAAGGGGTGACACTCGTTATTCCAGTTGGTTCCAACTCTCTCTCTCAATGGATTTCACATTCCCTCTCTCCCATGCCCCTGGGTTTTGCTTCAGCCTGTCTCTCTCTCTCTCTCCCTCCCTCTCTCTCTCTCTCTCTCTCTCTCTCTCTCTCTCTCTCTCTCTGGTTCTGCTTCTGGATCTGTGGAACTGTTTTCTCCCGCCCTCTCTCTCTCTGTATGGTCAGATGGTCTCTGTCTCTTTCCCTGCTGGTCTCCTCAGAAGGACTCCAGAGATTCAGGCAATCAGTCTGCAGATAAACCCTGTCTTTGTTCATTTCTGGATGGTTTTCAGGAACTTTCTATCGTTGTGGCCAATTAGGAGAATCCGTTAATAGTTTGAAGCATTGCCAATCATTTGGATGGTTTGTTGCTGTTCGTTTCTTTGTGTAGCAAGACCCGGTGCCTTTTCTGTCTGGGCCCTCATTTGTTTGGTAGATACGTCTGTCCAGAATAACTGTTGCCTTTTACATTATGCTGTGTTTGCACTGTGTCTGGTGTCTGGGTTTGTGATTTGGGAGATTTCCTTGGCCAATAAACCTTGGCTGTCTATCTGTTTTAGCCAGGAGGTTGTGACATCTCCCCCCAACTCATCCACTTGAATGGAAAGGAAAGAAGCTTATGCAATAACTTACGAATGTCATTTTAAAAGCTGGTTATGCTTGTTGTCAGAGTAGCCAGCTGTCTGTGCAAAACCATTGTGTACGTTTTCCAAACCGATGGTCTTATAGCTTCACTTGGAGGTCGCCACTGATGATGCTACCCAGCCAGGTAACGAAACGTCTGGATATCAAACCTATCACCGAGCAAACCTACACCCTAAGTCTTACAGCTAATAAGTGAAACCATAAAATCTTGATAGAACAGAATCAGACCTTTCGGCCCATTGAGTCCACAATGACCCTCTGAAGAGAATCCAACTCAGACCCACTCCCTCGATGATATCCCCGAAACCTTGCATTTCCTATGGCTATTCCAGCCAGCCCGAATATCCCTTGACACCATGGGCAATTTAACATGGCCAATCTGTCGTAATGGCAACAATGGGCAGGAAATCAATACTGGCCCAGCCAGGAACACTCAAACACTGCAAATGAATGAAACTCAGGTGATCACCCGGGGAGTTCCATCTACCTTCCAGCCCCTGGGGGTGTGTCCAGGCATTATTCACCATGATCGTACCCATCTGATACAGCCTGAAATCCTAACCACCGGTATCGCGAGATATATCAAGGTGAGTGCGGTTCGTACCACAGCCGATGTGAGAGGAGCCGAATTCTTGGATAACAGGCAATGGGAATGTCAGGGTATGACCTGGTCCTACCCATTTACATAAGTATGGCCCCTGGCAATGTTCCCTCTATCTCCACAATAAGGGGGAGGTAATCATGGGAGCCCATCCAAATACCGTTTTTATACAACTCCGATAATTTGGACTTCATCCTAACTTTGGTCACTTGGGTTAAGTGGAATTCCTCATACCAAGCCCAGGTGTCCCACCGAGAGTGTCCTTACAGCTGATATTAACCCAGATCTTGGTGAGCTGCTGTCACTGATAGTGAGAGACGTTGGTGTGGGTGTTCTCCTGGAACAAATATTTATGCTGTTTTTCACTAACCCGGGATGGGACTTTCCCTTGGCTGGCCTGCCTGAGCTCCTCCCTCAGCTGTTCCATCATCCCGTTACTGCACAGGGTGCTGTTTTACTGCTCAGCGTCATCTCTGATTGGGCCGTGGGTGATCTGGTTAATCGTGTTGGCGTGACCATCCAGTTTGCTCACGAAGTGATTGTTAGCCTGATTCTCCACGAGTTGTCCCATGGTCTCCTCTGGGTTTTCTGTATTCAGTCTTTCTCAGGCTCATTAGAGAGTTGTTGGGTCAGGATCCTGAGTTTATTCTCTAAATTAGCCAAGTCAGCGTACTGACCAGTAACACTCCTGCCCTGGGGGTGGACTCATATACTGGGCTAAATCATTAAGGAGTTCCCTTTTCTTTTGTCTATTAATTACTTTTCTGGGTTCTGTGTTTTCCCTCAAATTTCCCTGTCCTTTGTCCCATTATCCTGTGGGTCAGTTGGGAACATGATTATTTTAATGGGGAAGGACACCACTGTGATTACTGTATCCCTGATACATTCATTATGATTAGTGTCAGTTTGTGATAAATATTCGTGAACAAGGAATTCCCTGTGAGTTTAATAACTAGTCTATTGTGAGATCCTGGTATGTGTGGGACAAGCTGGGGGAGGAGCCTTCCCTCCTGGTCACAGCCCGTTTTTAATTTTGTTTAAGAGGAATTCTCCCTGGTGGGCTTCCTGAGATATCGTTGTCCGAAAATGACCCCTCGTCCAGGCAGGGTGCTTGGTATCCTACTACTATGCACCCATTCTAGGGGAAACCCTACCAATCGCTTCTGATCCCTGAGCTCCTGTAACACAATGTGGAAATCCCTAAAGTCTATTTTGTATTCAGCAATTAATTAGCAGAGAGCCCAAGCCTCATTACGGGCGCGATTGAGGGGTCGAATCCCAGGTGTCCCTCCTCCTTTCTGAGGCATGGGAGACAAAGGATCGGGCCCAGTTTCTCATCGCTAAGAGACGTGCAGGTCATATCCCCAAAGGTCCAGACAAATTGGACCTAGAGTCTGCGGGTGAAGCTGATGGGGGGAGGGGAGGGGCATTCCACTGGTTGTTGTTCTGCAGTTATGTATTGCCTCTGCATGATATGCCTTATCCTGCCCTCGAGCAGTGAGTATCGCTGTCTTCATCTCATCTTGGATGCCCCTCCCTAGCTGTTGTCCCTCAGAGTGGGCTGAATGGCCTGCTGGACTAAGGCACATGGCGATTCATTTGGTTTGCTCCTCAGCGTCCACTCTGTGTATGACAGACTGTCAGTGACAGTCTGTGACAGAGACGGGATCTTTTTGGTGCTGCCCACCAGCTGGGTGCCTGGAATGGCTGTTGTGTACGGCGTGAGACTATAAGCTGCTTTACACTGGGTAACCACATAATTCATGGAATCTGAGTTCGGCTGTGGCTCAGGGCTGGGGGCAAAAGGTGCAGTTACCTGGGAGCAAGGCAGTGGGAGTCCCCATCTGTGAGCTGGTGTGGAAGTGTCAGTGTGGGGCCTGTCATTATCTCCCTGGGGAGGTAGAACCCCAAAGGCACACATTATCCCACTCTGGGAGGAGTCCTAGTTCCCTACGGAATGTATTTGCTCCTGGCACCTCCTACTAGGGCCTGATGTGTGTTGCTCCGTGTTGCAGGTGTACAGGACCCATGCAGCTGCTTGGAGCTCCATACACTGTCCTTCCAGATTGTCAATGTAACCTGAGGCTGCCTCCCCATCCCCAGAGACCCTCCTTTCACTGGATTCGGCTCTTCCCAATTGTAACTGGAGTAGTCCCATGTGGGTGCGATTTTCCTGCCCCGTTCTGTCCTGCTCATTGTGTCGGAGACCTAGCTCTGTCACAGCCTGCAGGTTTCCCTGGGGTGACCGGATCCCAGCTGCCTTATCCCAGCCAGTGGTCGTCCAGGCTATCGGCAGTGGAGTAAGCTATCCAGCTTCCCTCCCCAGTTCTCTATGGGCTTCTCACCACAGCTCCTGTACCAGGAATCCTTCACTGCAAGGCCAGGCTGGCTTCCTGCCAAATTCTACAGGACTGTTTCACATTTGTACCGGCTCGGGTTCCTATTGCTTTGGCTGCTTCGGTATTATGCGACACCTGGGTATTTTCATAGAGTCATAGAGTTCTACAGCATGGAGACAGGCTCTTTGGCACAAACTGATCCAACCACACTAACCCCGTTTCCCTGCTTTTCGCCCATATCTTTCCAATACGTTCCTCTCCATGTATTTGTCCAAGTGCATTTTAAATGTTCTTAAATATATCCTCCTCGACCACTTGCACTAGTAGTTCATTCCGTATGTGTACCACCCTCTGGGGAAAAGCATTGTCCCTCAGGTTCCCTTTTAATCTTCCCCTTTCACCTTAAACTGATGCCCTTTCATCCTTGATTCCCCAAGCCTTGGATAAAGACTGAGTGCATTCACACTATCCATGCCTCCCATGATCTTATACACCTCTATAAGGACACCTCCTCAGTCTCCTACGCACTAAAGAAAATGCCCTAACTTGTCCAACCTCTCTCTATATCTGTCTAGTTGAGTTCCGGCAACATCCTTGTAAATTTCTTCTGCACTCTTTCCAGTTTAATAACATCTTTCCTATAGCAAGGTGGGTAAAACTGAACACAATACTCCAAGTGCGGCCTCACCAACATCCTGCACAACTACAACAGAACTTCCCAACTTCGATATTCCATGCCCTGACTGATGAAGGGCCCAGTGTGCCAAAAGCCTTCTTCACTGCCCTGTCTCCCTGAGTTCAGAGAGCCGTGCTGCTGGAATCCAAGCTCCCTCTGTCCCACTACACTCCTTCAGGCCCTACCATTCACCACGAAACCCCTGTCTTGATGTGACTTTCCAAAATGCTCGATCTCGCACTTGTCTGTATTAAACTCCATTTGCCGTTTCTCAGCCCAATTCCCCAGCTGATCAAGGCTCTGTTGCAATTGCTGAGAACCTTCCTCACCTATTTTAGTGTAATCTGCAAACTTTCTAATCATGCCTTAAACATCCTCATCCAAATCATTGATATAGATAACAAACAGCCATGGGCCTAGCAGTGACCAGCTCAGTGGCACATGGATCAGTGGTTAGCACTCATGCCTCACAGCACTGTTAATCTGGGTTCAATTCCAACCTCACAGGATGGTCTGTGTGGGTTAGATCCTGTTCGGGTTAGATTTCCTACGGTATGGAAACAGGCCATTTGGCCCGACAAGTCCACACCGACCTGCTGAAGAGTAACCCACCTCGAGCCATTCTCCTTACCCAATATTTACTCTGGACGAATGCACCGAGCACTATAGACAACTTAGTACGGCCAATTCATCTGACCTGTACATTTTTGGACTGTGGGAGGAAACCGGAGCACCCAGAGGAAACCCAGGCAGACATAGGGAGAATGTGCAAACTCGACACAGACAGTCACCCGAGGCTTGGGTCAAACCCGGGTCCCTGGTGCTGTGAGGCAGCAGTGCCAACCACTGAGACACCATGCCAACCCAACTGAGTTTGTATGTTCTTCCCATGTCTGCGTGGGTTTACTCTGGGTGCTGCGGTTTCCTCCCACAGTCCAAAGATGTGCAGGTCAGGTAAATTGGCCATGCTCAATTGCCTATAGTGTTCAGGGATGTGTAATTAAGTTGCATTAGTCAGAGGTGAATGTAGAGTAACAGGGTACGGGAATCGGTTTGGGTGGATTAATCTTCAGTGGGCCAGTGGACTTGTTGGGCCGAAGGGCCTGTTTCCACAGAAGAGGGATTCTATGATTCTATGACCGCTGAGGCACACCACAAGTCACAGGCCTCCAGTCTGACTGTTACCCTCTGCTTCCTACCATCAAGCCAATTGTGTACTCAGTTTGCTAACGGACCCTGGATTCCATGCGATCTAACCTTCCAGAGCAAGGTACCATGTGGAACCCTATCAAAGGGCTGCCCTCGTCAAACTTCCTGATCACTTCATCAAAGAACGCTGACAAATTTGTGAGGCCTAGTCTCCTACACACAAGGCTATGCTGACTACTCCCAATTAAATGTTGTATTTCCAAATGCAGAGCATCTTCTCAAGTAATTTACTTAACATGAATGTTGGGTTTACTGTTCTATAGTTCCCAGGTTTTCCTTTGCAGCCCTTCTCGAATAAGGGCAAAACATTTGCTGCCCTCCAAATTCTGGGACCTCACCCGTAGGTAATATTGATGCAAAAAGATCACTCAGGGACCCCACAATTTCTTGTCTCGCCTCTTGCAGTGTTGTTGGATATATTTGGTCAGGAGATTTGTTCACATTCATACATTCTAATACATACAAATACACAAAGGACAGGATTAATTATTAATACCTGCATCCCTCTGACCTGATCTGGGAGAGATGGGTCAGGAGGGGGAGATTACTTTGTTTGGTGGGGGTCAGTCAGGGGGGGGGAGATTGCAATGTTGGGTAGTGATCAGTCTGGGAGGGGGAGATTGCAGTGTTGGGTTTGGGTTAGTCAGGGAGGGGGAGATTACAGTGTTGGGGAGGGATCAGTCAGGGAGGGGCATATTGCAGTGTTGGGTAGGGATCAGTCAGGGAGGGGTAGGTTGCAGTGTTGGGTCGGGATCAGTCAGGGAGGGGTTGAGTGCAGTGTTGGTTAGGGATCACTCAGGGAGGGGGAGATTGCAGTGTCGTGTAGGGTTAGAGGGAAATCAGGAGGGCAAAAAGGGGACATGAGATTGCTTTAACAATTAGGGTTAAGGAGAATCCAAAGATCTTTTAGAAAAACATAAAGGCCAAAGGGTCACTGGGGAGACAATAGGGCCCTCAAAGATCAGGACAGCCTGCACGTGGAGCTGCAGGAGATTGAGAAAATAGCGAACAAGTATTTCCTGTCGAGAAGGACGTGGAAGATGTAGAATAGAATGATGGTTTGGGAAATAGCATTGGGGAGTAGATGATGTCATCTTGCAAAATGTCCATATTACAGAGGAGGAGGTGTTGGATCTCTTGAAATGGTTAAAGATGGATAAATCCCCAGGACCTTGTCAGGTATACTCTCGATCTCTGTGGGAAGCTAGAGAAGTGATTGCTGTGCCCTTTGCTGAAATATTTGTATCATCGATAGACACAGGTGAGGTGCCAGAAGACTGCAGGTTGGGCTAACGTGGTGCCACTGTTTAAGACGGGTGGTAAGGACAAGGGAACTACAGACTGGTTCACCTGACGTCAGTCATGGGCACGTGAAAAGATGGATACATGAGGGAGAGGAGTTACATGTGTTTACTAAGGCAATGTCTAATTGGGGATAGTCAGCATTGAATTGTGCGTGGGAAATCATGGCTCAAGGTATTGAGTTTTTTTGAAGAAGTAACAAAAGGATTGATGAGGGCAGCGCGGTGGATGTGAGTGATATAGACTTCAGTAAGGTGTTCGAAATGTTTCCACATGGGAGATTGGAGAGCAAGGATAGATCTCATGGAATACAGGGAAAACCAGCCATTTGGATACAGAACTGGCACGAAGGTAGAAGACAGAGGGTGGTTATGGAGGGTGTTTTTTTTCAGACTGGAGACCTGTGACCAGTGGAGTGCCACAAGGATCGGTGCTGTGTCCACTACTTTCCATTAATGATATAAATGATTTGAATGTGAACACAGCAGGTATAGTTAGTAAGTTTGCAGATGACACCAAAATTGTAGGTGTAGTGGACAGTGAAGATTGTTACATCACATTACAACGGGATGGTGAACTGATGGGCCAATGGGCTGAGGGGTGGCAGATGGAGTTTAATTTAGATAAATGGGAGGTGCTGCATTTTGGAAAAGCAACTCTTCGCAGGACTGATACACTTAATGTTAAGGTCCCAGGGAGTGTTTCTGAACAAAGAGACCTTGGAGTGTAGGTTCATTGTTCCTTGAAAGGAGAATTGTGGGTCGATAGGATAGTGAAGAAGGTGTTTGGTATGCTTGTGTTTACTGATCAGTGCATTGAGTAGAGGAGTTGGGAGGTCATGTTGTGATGTACAGGACATTGGATAAGCCAGTTTTGGCATATTGCGTGCAATTCTTGTCTCCTCCCTATTGGAATGATGCTGTGTAAATTGAAAGGGTTCAGAAAAGATTTGCACAAACGCTGACAGGATTGGAGGATTTGAGCTAAAGGGAGAGGTTAAATGGGCTGGGCCTGTTTACCCTGGAATGTCTGAGGCCGAGGGGTAACACATATGGAGGTTTATAAAGCCATGAGAGACATGGTTAGGTTTAACAGACAAGGTCTTTTCCCTGGGCTGGGATAGTCCAGAACTGGAGGGTCTAGATTCAGGATGAGAGGGGAAAGATATAAAAGGAACGTAAGGGACAACGTTTTGATGTGGAGGGTGTTGCGTGTATGGAATGACCTGCCAGATGAAGTGGTGGAGACTGGTACAATTACTGAATTTAAAAGGCACCTGGATGGGTATACGAACAGGAAGGGTTGAGAGGGATTTGGGCCAAGTGCTGGCAAATGTGTTGAGATGATGTTAGGATATGTGGGTGGCGTGGATGAGTTGGATCGAAGGCCCTGTTTCTGTGCTGTACATCTCTATGACTGTAAATGTTTTCCACTGTCCATTTCCAGCCATACACTTCACTGTTTCCCCTGTTTACCTTGGTCAGCTCTCCTCTCAAACACATGTCAATGGATTTGGTTGTGATTGTAGGGTGTGCTTTATGGTCACTTTAAAAATCCATCATCTCGCTGAATTCCACTACACTACAATTTCCCAGGGGATATCTCAGTGTGACATTACTCCTTCACTCAGCGTCATCATCCAACGGTCGATCTGAGATAGTCACATCCCTGGCCATTTGCACAATGTGTTATTCAAAGAAACACTGACAGAAACATTCAAAGAGGAGTTCGGAGAACATCACTTTTGCCGATGTGACTGTCCCAGATTATACAAAGACTGAAGTCTCCCAGAATTATCACAGTGCCTTTTCAGTTCACAGGAATACATTGGAATGTGTAACAGGGTTGAGCAATGAAATGCTGTTTGGCAGCCTATCAACTGTTCTCCTGCTTGTGTTTTTGACAGGTGTTACCCAGAATGTGCATTCAGGTTGATTCAGCTTCATCATCTGAGGCCAAATGCTTTCTCTGTAATGCCTTTGTTACCCATTACTGTCAGGGTTACCCATCCTGCACTCCCTGACACCCCTCAAGGAGGTGTCCAATAAAATATTCATGTTCCACCTTTTGTTCACACTGTCACCACTAAATCTCATTTATCTCTGTGCCACAGTCCATCCACCTTATTGCAGAGACTTTATCCAGTCCAAAAAAGAACATTATGATTGACTATTTCCACAATTTCTTGTCACAGTCCAATTCACTGATGTACAGTTTCAGTTAAACTCTGTCTCTTCCTGTTCCTTTCTGCTTGTCTTCAGCGATATCACCATTTTCTCTTTGGATTTGGAAAGCTCCTTTCACCTGAACCTTGGCCCTGCATCCTCTCTGTCAGTTTAAAGTCCTGCCCGTGAGCTTACCGACATGATTGGCCAGGACACTGCTCCCAGCAATGTTATGTTTAATTCACTCATGGGATGTTGCTGTCTCTGGCTGGCCAGCATCGCATGTCCACCCCGAGCTGCCCTTGAGCTGAGTGCTTTGCTGGAATATTACAGAGAGCAGTTTAGAGTCAACCCCATCGCTCTGGGTCTGGATCATGTGTAGGCCAGACCCGCTGTCTATAATAGATTTCCTTCCTAAAAGGATATTAAGCAGTTAGATGGGTTATACTGGACACCGGCATTAACATCTAGATGAACAGTCGGGTGAGAATAGCACGAGGCCATCACCTGTCCCACTCGTAGTACAACCGTCAGTGAGTACTCATCCCAGTACAACATGAATCACAACCCTTTCATCATGTCCATTGTGTGATCCTGATACCTTCCTGCACTCTGGTGATATCACTCAGTCTCTCTCCATGTGGTATCCCTCACTGTGTGGGTCTAATTGCTGCCTCTGTCAGTGTCTCTCACTCTTGCAGCTTCTCCAGATCCTGAGCCAATGGAATTCCCCATTCCAGAGAGACACAGCAGCACAGGCCAGGGATGGAGACAGGGAATTTCCAGATCCTCCATGTGTAAACCTCACTGCATCAGTCTAACTTCCCATTCTGTCTATTTATCTGTCACCTGCAGGTAATCAGGATGTTCCGTCTCAGCCGAATTCCTAACTCCTGTCTCATCCTTTCCCGCATCAAAGACGGTTGGTCAGCCAGAGAGAGATGGAGAGGGAGGTCTGGAGCCTTCAGTAAATCCTGCAGCCGGTACGATCATTCACAGTAAACAGCACAGAGGGGCTCAGTGGCCTTCTGTATTCAGACCCGGAAGACAGGACATGGACACAGAGCTGGGTAAGGAACAGCTGCATTCTAGGTTTCATTCCCACCATCTTCTTAGGGTCCTGTTCTCATCTTTGCTGGACTGGTCCTCCCTGAGACATCTCTCTCTCTCTCTCTCTCTCTCTCTCTCAGACTCTCTGTCTCTTTTTCTCGATCCCCTCTCTCACTCCCTCACTATCTATCTCTCACCCTCTCACTCTCATTCTCTCTCTCAGCCCCTCTATCACCTTCTCATTCTGTCTCTCTTCCCCTCACACACTCTCTCTCTCACCCACTCACTCACTCTCCACCTCATCCCTCTCTCTCACCTGACTTTCTCTCTCCCCCCGGCGCGTGCCTCTCACTCATGTCCCTCTCTCTCGAGCTCGCCTTGTATCTTTCCCTATCTCGCTCTCCCCCTCTTTCTATCTTTCTCTCTCTCTCGTCCCCTTATCGCGCACTCTCTCTCGATCTCTCAGACTCTCTTTCATTTCCGTCCCCTCACTCACTCACTCACACTTGCACCTCTCTCTGTCTGTCTCTCGCTCACCCACTCTCTCGCCCGTCTCTCTTGCTCGCACCTCGCTCTCCCCATCTCTCACCCTTCACTCTCTCTCTCCACTCTCTCATTTTCTCCCCCATCTTTACCCCCTCTCTGCCCCCTTTCTCCCCCCCACTCTCTCTCCCCACTCACTCCCCCCCCCCCCCCCCCCCCCCCCCCCCCCCCCCCCCCCCCCCCCCCCCCCCCCCCCCCCCCCCCCCCCCCCCCCCCCCCCCCCCCCCCCCCCCCCCCCCCCCCCCCCCCCCCCCCCCCCCCCCCCCCCCCCCCCCCCGTCGCTCTCACCCCTTTCTCTCCCCTCTCTCTCCCCCTCCCCTCACTCTGCCCTATCGACCCACTCTCTCGACCCCCCTCTCTCAGCCCTCTTCTCTCGACCCCCTCACTGTCCCCCCTCTCTCGACACACCTCTCACAACCGCTCCCTTCGAAAGCCCTCACTCGACTACCCCCTCTCGACCCCCTCTCTCGACCCCTGCACTCGACCCCTTTCTGTCCCGTTCTCTCTCTCTCTAATCCATCTCTCTCTAACCCCCCTCTCTCCCCTATCTTTCCCCTTCTCTTTCCCCTTTGCTCTCCCCTTCTCTCTCCCCTATCTCTCCCGGTACCTCTCCCCTATCTCTCCCCAATCTCTCCTCCAATCTCTCCCCCTTATCTCGCCCCTTATCTTTCCCTCTCTCTCTGCCCCTCTCTCTTCCCTCGCTCTTTCTTCCCCCTCTCTTTCTTTGCCCAACCTCTCTCTCCCCCACCTCTCTCTCACTTACCTCTCTATCTCCCACACCTCTCTCTCCCCTCTCTCTCCCCTCTCTCTCCCAATCCCTCTTTCCCCCTCACTCTCTCTCCCTCACTCTCTCCCACTCCCCCTGTCCCCCTCTCTCGCCCCCCCTCTCTCGCCCCCTTCTCTCTCCACCCTCTCTCTTTATCCTTCTCAATACTCCACTCTCTCTACCCCTGTCTCTCTACCCCCCGTCTCTCTCTCCTCTCTCTCTCCACTCTCTCTCCCCTCTCCATCTTCCCTCTCACCTCTCCCCGTCTCTTCTATCTCCATCTCCCCTCTCTCTTCCCCACTCTCTCCCCCGCTCTCTGTCTTCCCCCTCTGTCTTCCCCCCCTTTCTGCCACCCCTCTCTCCCCACGCTCTGTCTCTCGGTCCCCCCTCGCTCTCGCCCTCTCTCTCTCCCTCTCTCTTTTCCCATCTCTTTCCTCCTCTCTTGCCTCACTCTCACCTTTCTCTTTCTCCCCCTCTCTCTCCCCCCTTTCTCTCCCCCACTCTCTCCCCACTCCTTGTCTCTCCCCCCTCTCCCCCTCCCTCTCTCCCCTTCCTGTCTCCCCCTCTCTCGCCCCCTCTTTTGACCCCCTCACTCTGTCATCTCACTCCCACTCCCCCTCCCCCTCTCACTCCCTCCCTCTCTCTCTCCCCCACTCTTTACCCCCTCTCTCCCCCCACTCAATCCCCCCTCAATCCCCCCACTCACTCCCCCTGCTCTCTCTCCCCCTCTCTCACCTCTCTTTCTCCCCCTCTCCCTCCCCTCTCTCTGTCACACCCTCTCTGTCTCCCCTCTCGCTCGTACCCTCTCTCGCCCCTCGCTTTCTCGCTTGCTCTGCCCTCTCCCTTCCCCTCTTTTTCTCCCTCTCTCTCTGCCCGTTTCACTCACCTCTCTCTCTCCCCCTGCCTTGCCCCCCCCTCTCTCCCCGCTCTCTCCCCCTCTCTGTCTCCCCATCTCTCTCTCCCCCTCCCCCTCTCTCTCCATCCCTCTCTCCCCCTCCTCTCTCCCCTCTCTCCCCCTCTCTCTCCCGCTCCTCTCTCCGCCCTCTCCCTTGACCCCTCTCCGTTGGCCCTGCTCCCCTCTTTCACCCTCCTTCTCTCTGCCCTTCCCTCTCTTCCCCTCTATCTCTTTCCTCCTCTCTCTTCCCCTCTCTCTCTTTCCCCCACCTCTCTCACCCACACCTCTCTCACTCACCTCTCTCTCTCCCCCACCTCTCTCTCTCGCCTACATCTCTCTCTCCCCCACCATTGTCTCTCCCCCCGCTTCTCTCTCTCTCCCACCTCTCTCTCTCCCGCCGCTCTCGCCCCCCTCCCTCGTCCCCTCTCTCTCCCCCATCTCTCTCCCCTCTCTCTCACCTTTCTCTCACCTCACTCCCCCCATCTCCTCTCTCTCTGCCGCTTTCTCTCTCCCTCTGTCTCTCTCTACCCACTCACTCTCCCTTACTCGCTCTCCCCCACTCTCTCCGCCCTCCCTCTCTCCCCTTCCTCTCTCCCCTTCTCTCTCTCCCACTCCCTCTGTCCCCCTCTCTCGCCCTCTCTGTCACCCCACTTCTCTCCCCCTCTCTTTTTATCCTTTTCACTACTCCACTTCTCTACCCCTGCCTCTCAACCCTTTCTCTCTCTCTATCTCTCTCCCCTCTATCTCTCCCCTCTCCATCTTCTCTCTCCCATTCTTTGTTCCCCTCTCTCCAGCTCCCCCTCTCTCCCCACTCTCTCCCACGCTCTCTGA